>NC_051863.1:198276970-198595095 GCF_015732765.1 Culex quinquefasciatus
AGGCAGACAAGCAGGCACATCCATTAACTGGGCCTTGTTTTGAAGTAATGAGCCGATATCGACTTGGGGCATCAAGTTTACTGCAGTTTGGAGATTTAACGAACGTTTCGTCCGTATCTTTCGTTTCTCGTTGAGACCCTATCAATCAAAGTCCGGATGGTCTTCCTCTTTGCACGAACAGTTGGAGGAAAACACTTAAAATTGGTTTCAAATTTAAAAAATTGGAGGAAAGCCTGATCGTGCTTTTGTTGTCTATGAATTTCAATTTGATTATTTTCTTTATAAATTAAAATAAAGTTTCACCAATGTTGTCCAAAAATTTTCTCAATTCTGCTTTAAATGCACCTGTGCCATCGGTCTATGAATCCTCGAACCTGAACGTAAATCCCACCAAATGACCATTATAAAAGCAGCAGCAGAAGCATCTCAATTTATCGATCCATTATTTCCCACTCTGTCCCTCATCATCCCAGCCCAGGTGGACCGAGGATGATGTTATTCAGATCCCTTCCTTGTTCTGTTCTATTGACTCGTGGGGGACGAAGGGAAACGGAAACGAGCAGCACTGAAAGAAAATGTGAATTCTCATTATCGTATAATTTTACAATATCGAAATTGAGTCATTAAAAAGTGCTCAACAGCAGCCACCCACGCTCGGGCGTCAGAGATGCTCTCTGGAGCTTCTTCGTCCGTCGTAACGTCCTGCTGCTGATGCACACGGAATAAGACGGTTTTACAGCTCTTCAGATTTTCAACGCCTTTTTTTCTCGCTGCTCAACGTGAGTATCATCCTTCCTTCGTGACGATGCTCGTGCTGCTTTGCTTTTTTTTTCGTTCTCGTGTATGCACATGATGCTTGCTGGCTCCGGAGTGCTGGTCGTTTGGTGGTGCGCGGATTTGAGTTTTATTCATTTTTTTTTTGTCTTGTGGACACCAAGGATGGTATTATTATGAAACCATGGCAGGCGACCCAAGGACACTAGTGTTGGAGTGGATCTTTGAATAGTGAAACATTTTGAAAATTTAATTTAAAACAAATCTAATTTTGAGTATTTTCGCTGAAATTTTGTTGAATTATTTAAAACTTTATTTATCAATATAACGCACACCCTACAAAAAAGTACAAACTGGAAGTGTCAGCTGGTTTGCTTTTGCTGCTAGTCATAGAGACAAAGTTTTAAAGTCTGTACCTACCATTTTTCTTTAGTTCGCATTTTTTCTGTTGGCATGGCAATTTTACAATGATGATTGAGTCAACGATTTCTCAAATATGAAAAGTTAATAATGTGTGAAAATTCTAAAAGGTAATGTATTTGAATTCTTACGGTTTCTGCAACCTTGGATTTTTTTAACCTAAAAACAGATATATTTACAATCGAGATTGGAAAATTATTCAATTAAGTTGATTTTTTTCGATAATTACACAGTTTTCTTCACTTCTATTTATATATTGGACCCCCTTAATTTTGCTCGAAATTTAGCCACTCTTAGTTTTATTTTAGTAAAATTCGGCTTACTGAAATGATATAATCATAAAAAAATATTGGATAGCTAATTCAATATCACACGGATAGAAATTCTGTGATAAAATCCGTTAACACTGTTTTGTTGAATTAGATGGAAATGTTCCCAAAATCGTCAATATTTTTTCCGATTTTGAACAACAAGGTTATCGAGTTTGAGAACATTTGGGAACATTTCCATGTTGTCGAATTCAACAACACAGTGTTACCGAATTTGCTTAAAGGATATCTATCCGTGCATTAAAAAGAAATGCTGTTATAAATGATGCTGAACATGGCAAATAAAATAATTGTAGAAAAATATCCGCTTGAAATAATGATTTTATTGATTTTTTTTTATCAAACCCCACAGGAAAGAGTTTACAAATGGATAACATATCTTAGGCGGTTTTGTAGTTCAAGAATATCAGAAGAATTCAGTAGCTTCATGAAGGAAATGCAAAAAGAACTGTTTGGTTGAACTAAATTATTGAATGTCAAGTCATCGATATTTTCCAACTAATAAAAAACCTGATAGAAATGTAAGTTTCTATGTAACAAAGACACAGAACTTAGCTCAGCACGTTCAGTGTATTACTAGCATTCATTAGGATGAAAGCTCCATTTCCCATCAACCAAAACTGCACATTTCCCGATCATGCACCAAAACTTGCACCATCATATCCTGTGACAAAGATTTCCCCGGCTGCCATTCAATCCACACCCGGAAAAGTTGGCAGTGTAACGATAATGACGACACGTTGGTGTCGTCTTTATAGTCGTTGTGTCATTTAATTATCCACTGGCGTCGCGACGTTGTCTTCGTGTCATGCATGGCGCGTATTTTTGGCAGAGTCCTTAGCACTTACTTAAAAGTAAGCTTCCCTTCGATAATGGAAACTTTGAGGGGTGGCTCACGTGGTTGCTAGCTCTGGTATATTATATCAGCTGGCTCACGCGCTCTCGAAGGGGTCAACTTCATCCGACGAATCAGGGGAGAATGTCCAATTTTGGTTGTTGGATGAGAAACGTAACAACAGCAAAGCATGCTGTATTTCAAAAACAAAAATAGAACATTACTGAAAAAGACATGCCCAAAATAGGATTCCAACCCTTTTTGAAAAAGATAGTCCTTACTTTCAACAAAATTTAGTATAGTGGCGCATTATAATCAGCGGAAATTTAGAACTTTGACGGAAATAGTAGAGCACAAGATGGCGGCGAAGGAGCTGAGGTGGCGCCCTAAAACGTGAGATTGCCAGAGTTGGAAGTTTTGTCGACCGGGGCCAAAGTGTCTTCCTATAATCCTGTTTGATAACGCTGAGCCACCCGAGGAAGTAGGTTGTCTTGAGGCAGTGACTTGAGAGATTTCGTGTGCTTCGGGAGCGTCGAATATAGTTGGGCGTTGTGAATTTGATAATGAGCCAAGTTTGTGCGTTATGGCGGATGGCTGAGGTCCTAAAGGGTGACAATTTATGCAATGTTGGCACATTTCCCTGCTCGCGTGCGACCGAACGAGGTGCTGACAGGGTTTGTGGCGGAGGTGGTGGATTTTAATTAGCAGTCTAATTAGTACAGATGAAGGGAACTTCTTGATTCGAATGTGCCTTGATGGGTTTGGGGCGCGAATGGAATTAGTTAACTTTCACAATTTGTGGAAATCATTTTATGGCACAGGATGGAAGTAACACATTGCCTGAGGATATTGGATATGTGTAGATTACATTTGTTTGTTTTAGTCTTGGTATGGATTTTTTACTTATTTCAAAGTCCGGGAGTAGACTTTAAAATAGGTAAAAAATCTTTACCAAAACTTATTAACATTTCGAACTCCAAATTTTAATTTCTTTTTCTATTTTGGCATTAAGAATTATTCAAATTCTTTTTGAATCGGTTCTGTATCATTATGGTGGCTGATTTTTAAAAATAATCATGAAACATTTTCATGATATTTTCAGTAGTGATTAAATATCATCTTTGTAATAATTGTTTTGTAATATTAAAGTTAAGGATTTTCTACATTGATGTAAACCCTTAATACATTAAAACTGTAGAGACACATTATTTGCGCTTGCACGCAGCTGATTTACGGACGTTTAAACATATTCCCAGTTTATCAGATTCTATAAAGTATCTTGATGAAAAATAAATAATAACATTGAAATAATAAACATAATCCGTTATCAAGCAAAATTCACTCAAAAAATTTCAAATTTTCAAAACGTCGTGAGGTCACGGAAAAAATCTGAATCAATCTAATTCTAAACAAATTCTGGTTATAAATGCTATGGAATAATTCCTTGAATTCAAGAATCCCCATTAAGTCTTCTTTTCCTAAAATAAGTACAAGGATGATCCTGGCTTCCTGGAGCCTGGAACTATAACATCTATAGTTACTAGAGCGTCCAATTTCCCGTCCCGGAAAAAAACATCCCCGGAATTTCCCGGGATTTCCCGAAAAAAAATATTTCCCGTTTCCCGGGAAATTTGTAAATTTCCCGGGAATTTCCGAAATTCAAGCGGAAGTGTACATTTTCTTAAATTTTTGGAATTATTTTTTGAAAATACTCTGAAAAAATAATAAATGAACAACTTAACATGGTTTTGTTCAATTAAATGTATTGTTTGGTTTATAGAAATTATGATATCAGAATTATTTCTGATAATATCAATTTTTGAAGAAGCTGGGAATATATCTTGCTTAATGAGTATAAAATTATTACATTTTGATAAGCTTTAAACTGATTGATGTTATTTCATCAAAACAATATAAACTCCTTACCTCCAAATTAAAATTGAGATTTTTTACGTTCCATGATCAAATGAGATGAAAATCTGATTTGTGCAAAAAGAATTAATTCAATTGGTTTAATACCAAGTAATAAAGTAATTACAATTTGAAGTAAAAGAATTATGGAGCACTGTTGCAACTACAGGTGTTAGAGGGTTAAATAAGAAAAAAATAAAAGATTTTTTGTGGAATGATGTTAATTTATCGTATAATTTAAATCATGTTACATAATAATACAAAAAAAAATCTTTGAAAAATAACTTTCCATTGTTTGCTCTCAAAAAATGCAAAAATATAAAAAAAAGCTTTACCATTTATGTAAGAGCTGAAACCAGTATTTGTCATGAAAAACATAATTTCAGCATGATTTTTTTCTCATTTCAATAAACTGGTCACAGAGGTAAGTTTAAAATTTCTCATCAAAAAATACCAAAATACATTGTCATGTAGTTAAATGATTTTTTTTCATATATTTTTTTCATTGATCTTCACACTTATTTTGACCATCAATGTTGATGTCCTGTACAATTTTAATGCATTATATTAATTAAAACCAAGATCAAAACAATTTTCAATAACTTTATAATTTCCCGGGAAAAAGGCTTAAAATTTCCCGTTTCCCGGGAAATTTGTAACCCCGGGAAATTTGAAGCTCTAATAGTTACTCGAAGTTTGTTGTGTATAGTACTAACTGGAAATGAACTAAGTCGCAGTTCTGTCCTTCAAATTCTGTCATGAAAATCAAAATAGAAATTCTATTATTTGCAGTCATTCTGATTTTGAGTGTAAATGTATGAATTGTCATTTAAAAATTTCATAAATAAATACATTTCTATAATACACAGTAAAAATTAGTGCAGTTTTGAAATGTCTAAACTTGGAAGGTTCAATATGACATCTGGGTAATTCTTTACCAACTCACACGAAATCGGGAAAAGTTGCCCCGACCCTTCTTCGATTTGCGTGAAACTTTGTCCTAGGGGGGTAACTTTTGTCCCTGATCACGAATCCGAGGTCTGTTTTTTGATATCTCGTGACGGAGGGGCGGTACAACTCCTTCCATTTTTGAACGTGCGAAAAAAGAGGTGTTTTTCAATAATTTGCAGCCTGAAACGGTGATGAGATAGAAATTTGGTGTCAAAGGGACTTTTATGTAATATTAGACGCCCGATTTGATGGCATACTCAGAATTCCGAAAAAACGTATTTTTCATCGAAAAAAAAACACTTAAAAAAGTTTTAAAAAATCTCCCATTTTCCGTTACTAGACTGTAAAAATTTTTGGAACATGTCATTTTATGGGAAATTTAATGTGCTTTTCGAATCTTTATTGACTCAGACGGGTTATTTTTTCATTTAGAACAAAAAAAATCATTTAAAAATTCCGTGTTTTTTCTAACTTTGCAGGATTATTTTTTAGAGTGTAACAATGTTCTACAAAGTTGTAGAGCAGACAATAGAAGTCCCTTTGACACCAAATTTCTATCTCATCACCGTTTCAAGCTGCAAATTATTGAAATACACCTCTTTTTCGCATGTTCAAAAATGGAAGGGGTTGTACCACCCCTCCGTCACGAGATATAAAAAAAAACGGACCTCGGATTCATGATCAGGGACAAAAGTTACCCCTTAAGACAAAGTTTCACGCAAATCGAAGAGGGGTCGGGGCAACTGCTTTGTGAGTTGGCGGAGAATCACCCATCTTTCATGATGTTATATTACTTCAATTTAGACTGAAAATGTGGTATAAGTGTGGAAAAGGGGTAAATTTACACATTTTTAGAGGGAAAATTACACATTTTCTCTGACACAAAAGATGTACTCATTCCCAGATGTAAAATTACCATGATTTTTTTTCTGTGTAAAGAAAACTCGTTAAACCAAAAAAAAAAACAGGAAGAGTTCAAGACACAACATGAATCACACTGATAATATTCATACTTTTCAACCTTGCCCCTGATGGGGTCAGGTCCAACGCGTTTGACCAGTCACAGAGATCGATCGAAGCCATCTTCGGACCCAAATCAATGAAGGTTCATTATTCATCACCGCCTTGCGAAGGGCGAGACCCCGGACCAGCCAGCACAATAATGCAGCGTGGTGTGAGACCTGGCTGCGAAGTGATAAATGATTTACCAAGCGTGTACACTGGTTCGTGGGCGGAAAAGAAAATGGTTTTTCTTTTGGACAGTTTTCCACCACTCACTTTTTGGGGAGACGGAGAGCGAGAGAGAGAGAGAGAGAGAGAGAGAGAGAGAGAGAGAGAGAGAGAGAGAGAGAGACCGCAAAGTTAATTGTGTTTGGTTTGATTGTGTCAGGGGTGGGAAGAGAGAGAGACAGGTACGTACATAAACTGCCAGCATCACTCACTTGTTTGCCATAATTTGTCTCTAGTTGTTCAATTTTCCAGCTTACAGCTTTCTTTTCTGTCACTTGTCTGTGTGTTTATTTTTTCTACTTGGGAAATCACTCCAAGGATGGTATTCAGTGGAACGCTGAGGGTCAAGTCGCTTTGGGTCATCCAACTGTGGTGAATATTAGGCCAAAAATGACGCAGGACGAAGACTCCCATTCTTTGGAATTATGTGAGCCGATGCCCACGCTTTTGCTGTTGAGGCTTGTGCGTTTTCCTCTTCTGGCTGGCCTCACACTATTGATCATCATCAGTTCGTGACGAACACGAAAAGCGGCGTAGCGAACATTGGTCTACATGTTTTAACACAATTAAGTTCAATTCATTTCATTATCATTTGAGAAAAAAAGAAAATGCCTGGAGAAAATAGTTTTCAATTTGTTATCTTAAATCTACCCCGTTTCACCCTATACGCCAATAGGGCAAAGGACGCCGACGACATCCTGTAGGTTGAAGAAGCTAAATACACAGCAGCAGCACCACCTTCCTTTCAGTCAGTAGAATATCAGCCATGGGAACAAGGCAATTCATTTTGTGATGTTGCAATATCCAGCGAAGCATGAACGGCGCTCGTCGTTGGCGCACATTTATCACGTTGACATGACTCGTGACATCCACTTTTCACTCAGCGCTTCAACATTTCTCCACTGACCAACCTCGCTTTAAACCATGGAACCAACACCCTCCCCATTGCATTGTGCGAGGTGTTCGGACATTCCAACGATTCAACGGTGTGAGGAGACCTCGATTGACGGCTATCGTGTCAATTCGATCGACTCCTGGTTGTGCATCCCCCGTGTCGGACGGAGAAAACGGGGGAAAACGTTTTACTTCTTGCACTGAGGAATTCTGGGCAGTCTGACAATGTCAACGCGGTGACGGGCGGACGGAAGGAAGTAAATTGATTCGACCACTATTTTCCACCCATCCACCTGCTCTCTCTCTCAGTCCTCGGAAGCTTTTCCGCAATAGAGTGCTACTTGGCTGTGTAAATGTTTATTCTGGGTCACGGAAAGGATTTTTCCCGAGCAGAAACTCCGAGAACGAAGCGAGGAGACTTCCAAGAAGTTATTGCTGTGCGGCAATGCATTGCTACTGTGAGAGCTGTGAGTGAACTTTCGGAGAAATGTAAACTTGGTCCCCAGCAGGGAAGTGGGCGGGGAAAAGAAAAATGCTCAATCGGATGTGACATTTGCATTTCGCGGAATTTCGATTCCATCATTTTCAGACCTGAACTAATAAAAAACAAACATTATTATTTTTCGGTGCGTTGCAATAATACAAAAATTAGAGCGGTTTCCGCATAATAAATTATGCAATATGACAATCCAATAATTTAATTTTGGAGTGTTCAATAGTTCAATACAAGTAAAAATGAAAATTTTGGAAAATCGTAAGAGATACCCCCGGTTCGATTCTTAAGGTAAAAATAAGTAACTGTGGCAATTTTGCATTTCTTGCAGCCCAAAAAAGTTATCTGTAGGATACAGGAATTCCTCACGAAAACAGCATGATTCGAAAAAAGTTCTCCGATCGGGCTCAAAAATGTTCTGGGGGTACCTTGGAATTTTTGTAATTGAGCGAAATTGTTTTTTTTATTTTAATTTTTATGTTTCTAATCCGGCTGAAACTTATTAAGTGCCTTTGGGATGCCCAAAGATGCAATTTTGCATCATGAGTTAGTCCATATAATCTTCTATAAAAATTAAAAAATCTGTATCTTTTGAAGGAATTTTATGATCGATTTGGTGTCTTTGGCAAAGTTGTAAATATGGATTAGAACTACCCTGAAAAAAATGTTACGCGGTAACATTTTTTGAGATTTAACTATTTGACACAAAAACTATTCGATTCTAAAAAAAAAATTCTGCTATGTTTTAGGGGACATCAAATGCCATCTTATCAAAAATTTCCAGAATGTGGAAAAAAAAAATCTTTAAACGTGTTATGAATTTTTTAATCAATATTGATTTTTTCCAGGGCTGCGGAGTCGGTTCATATTTCAAGCGACTCCGATTCCGGCATTCTGAGTTAAGCTGACTCCGACTCCGACTCCGGCTCCGGCCTACAAACTCTAGCCAACTCCGACTCCGACTCCGATTCCAGTTTTCCAAAATTTGTTGACTCCGGCTCCGACTCCGACTCCGACACCTAATCTGTATTTTAAATGTTAAAGAAGCGCATTTTCAGCACAACATTTGTCTGAATAAATTTGAATTTTGTTGTTTGAAAAATTGGAACATTTTATTTAACTACTTTAAATTTACATTAATTTTTAAGTTAATAGTTAATAAGCTACACTAATTTTCAATTGATTGGGTGTGCAATATTTATCAAAGATACCCTGGTTTTCATATAAACAATTTTCAAAGGAACTGTTTTTTTAAGCTTTTTTAAAGGAGAATGGGCGAATTTGGTCCAAGGATGTACACGAACGGGACCAACTTTTTTCGAAAGATCTCGCCGAGACATGAAAAAAAGTCTTCTGGACCAACTCTCTAAACCCCGGGGTTCAAAAGTTACATGCTGTTGAAGTTTGAGCATTTTGAGTAAAAATGAACAAAAAATCGGATTTTTGCTATTTCTAAAATCATTTATAAAATCTCTGTTTCATTATGGATTTCGATTTTCTTGACTTCTTTCGATGCGTATCAGCAAAAACTATGAATTCTGATATATTTTAGCATGATTGAAACATGATTTCACTTGTTTTTATCCGTTTGAACCGTTTTTGCAAGAGGCATCCCATAGAAACAAGTCGAAACTTCAAGGTTTTGAAATCGGATCCGACCCAAACTGCTTCAGTGAGTATGAAAGGCTTCAGTGCAATGTTGTAAAAACTTATTGGGATGGTCTGAGTCATCCGAGAACTTCTTGGAGTTAAGACCGGTGAGTTTACCGCCGTAACAAGCAAGAGGTCGACAGTTTTTGACCCCGGAACATACCCGCATAGCTTCAGTCAGTATGGTAGACTGCTTTGTTAATGTGTTGGGATGTCTTTGGTCATCCTAGGACTCCCTGGAGTTAGGATCTGTAGGTCTACGGCTGTTACAAGGACTCCCTGGAATGGTCCAGAACATCCCAACATAACAGCAATATAGTCTGCCATACTCACGGAATCTTTGCGGTTATGATGCGCGGTTAAAAATCGTTGACCTTTTTCTTGTTACAGTGACCCAAATATCTTAACTCCAGGGAGTCCTAGGATGGCCAAAGACATCTTAACACATTAAGGAAGCAGTCTACCATACTGACTGAAGCTATGCGGGTATGTTCCGGGGTCAAAAACCGTCGACCTCTTGCTTGTTACGGCTGTAGCTCCAAAGATCATTACTCCAGGGAGTCCTTGGCTGACCCAGGACATCCTAACATATTAGCAAAGTAGTCTACCACACTCACTGAAGCTATGCGGGTATGTTCCGTTGTCAAAACCGGTCGACATTTTGCTTGTTACGGTAGTAGACCCACAGATCTTAACTCCATGGAGTCCTAGGAGAACCCAGGACACTCCAACACATCAGCATAGTAGTCTACCATACTCACTGAAGCCATGCGGGTATGATCAGTGGTCAAAAACCGCCGACATATTGCTTGTTACGGCGATAGACTCGCCGGTCTTAACTCCAAGGAGTTCTCGGATGACTCAGACCATCCCAATAAGTTATTACAACATTGCACAAAAGCCTTCCATACTCACTGAAGCAGTCTGGGTCGGATCCGGTTTCAATATCTTGAAGTTTCGACTTTTTTCTATGGGATGCCTCTTGTGCAAACGGTTGAACCGTATAAAAACAAGAGAAATCATGTTTCAATCATGCTAAGACATAATAGAACTCATAGTTTTTGCTGATAAGCGTCGAATGAAGTAAAGATGAGCAAAATCCATAATAAAATGGAGATTTTATAAATGATTTTAGAATTAGCAAAAATACGATTTTTTGTTCATTTTTACCCAAAATGCTCAAACTTCAACAGCATGTAACTTTTGAATCCCGGGGTTTAGAGAGTTGGTCCGGAAGACTTTTTTTCATGACTCGGCGAGATCTTTCGAAAAAAGTTGGTCCCGTTCGTGTACATCCTTGGACCAGCTCCCATACAAATTTGCCCATTCTCCTTTATTTGAGAAGACGTACATGGACATTGTGTGATCCAGCCCAGTACACACTTTAAACATACAAATCGTGAGAAAAATCTTATATTTGAAAAATAAATTAAATAATATCAATTATTTCACCCCGTTTTAAGGAATTTAAACATAATAAGACTTGTTCAACGATATTATTTAAGCATCAACACTTTAAGATTTTTGTAGAGAAATTGTAAACATTGGGGTAATCGATATATCTAATAAATTCAATGACTCGTATATGCAAAGCTGCATATGCGAGGCATAAGAGCGCCGGTTTAACTGTATTTCAAAATTAGTTGCAACTTATGTTCGATATTTTTTGCCAGCTTGAAATGTGTTTGGCACGACATTTTGATTTGTTTTTATTTACATACAAAATGAGCATGTTGCGTTCCAAGTAGAAAATTGATAAAATAGTTGATAATGTTTCAAAAACATGATTATTTTTGTTAAATACTGATAGTGAGCTTTCCAATCACTATATTAATGCTTCGAAAACATCATGGTATCTGATAAATATCTTGAACCAAAAAATAAATCAACAAAACAATGTCAACTGCACTGCGCTGAAAATTCAATAAAAAAATTTAAATTATAAAATAATGGGAATTTACCTGAATTATAACAAATATTGAACAATAAATAAGTTCGTAAATTATATTAAAATGTTTGACAACTCCGACTCCAGCTCCGACTCCAACTCCAGCTCAAACAATTTAACCGACTCCGACTCCGACTCCAGCTATTAGAGTTTTGACGACTCCGACACCGACTCCGACTCCAGGTTCTCAAAAAGACACGACTCCATCGACTCCGACTCCGACTCCGACTCCGACTCCACAGCCCTGATTTTTTCGAATATATATTGAAAATATTGGTCTCAACAAATTTCAACTTTGTTTTTCAATGTAAAATCGAATTTGCAATGAAGAAGTGCTTTAGTAAAATTTTGATAAAGTGGACCGTTTTCAAGTAAAAGCCATTTTCAAGTAACTTTTTTTTTGAAAATAAGTGAAAATGTTTGCTTACTTTTGAAAAACAAAATATTGAAAAGCTGATAAAATTCTCTATATTTTGCTTTTTGAACTATGATATTTAGATATTGTCATGCAAAGATTTAAAAACAGAAAAAAATATGTTTTCTTATTCTCAACCAAACAACACACCATTTTCTAATATTGTTATCTCAGCAACTAAAGGTCCGTAACATTCGTGGAATTTTTTTTTCTTCATAAAATTATTTTTATTAGGTCCTTTTCGGTACTGGGACCTGGTTAGGACCGAGTAGGCTTTTGTAATTACATTTGACTTAATAATTACAAAGGATCTTGTGTGTAAATGTTAGTGGGAGGGGAGCCGATTACCCGCGGCCTACTCGGGGTTAGTAGGGAAGGGATTGATGTTAAAGACAAGGCGTGGGAAGGGAAGGGGGATTGTATTCGTGGAATTTTGCGATCTTTCCGAAACCAATATTTTATTTTCTTGGCCAAGACTAACATTTCAAAAGGACCAAACATTCAATAATCATGCTGCTTTTAGGGCAGCGAATGACCAAGAAGGTTAAAGCTGCCAGAAATAAATGATTCTTTCTTTTCTAAATTCCAGCCAATTTAAATGATTCTTTCAAGCATTGATCCCGAAGTACCGTAAAACGGGGTGACTTTGATAGCCGGGGTGACTTTGATAGGTTTGCGATTTTTCCGCAAAATGAAGAGTACAATTAAAATACGCAAGGAATGGCTTAGAAACATACTGACCATGGTAGAGAAGTGTTCAAAGTACCTCAAGAAGAACTTTTCATAAAATTTTGACAAGTTTAAAAGTTAGTTAACTATAGTTAAGAAAATGTTGATAAAAGTCATTATTTTAAACTTCTCAAAGTGTCATGATTTTCTCAATGAACATGATTTTTAATCGGAAAACGGAATGCATTTTCGGATTCTTTGGACAATTTTCCACTAAGAGAAGGTTAAAAAAGTTTGTAAATAATAAATAAGATGTGTTTTTGAAACACAATTAAAAAAAATCTCCAAATTTATAGGCAATTTCAGTTGAACAAATTTCATGTAAAATGTGAAAACTTGTGATTCGTGCTTCGAATTCATTATAAAATGTAATATAAATCGATAATGTTATAAACAAAACTAGTTTTAACAAATTTTAGGCAAAATTCCAACTATTTAAATATTTTACCTAAAGTTTATCTGTATTTTGCTAAAAAGCTTATACACTTAGTAAACTAAATATAAACATTGATTTTTTTTCTTAAAAACTATATCAGCTACCTTAGTGATGGTACATTTAGCGTACAAATAAAGTTTGAACATCTTAAATATGATTTTAACAAGAAAAACTATGACTATCAAAGTCACCCCGGAATTAAAACTAAGAATTTTTAACGTAACTATTTTTCTAAACATTATTGAAAAAAAAAAATTCCGAAAAAGTGCATGGACTTTGTGTGGTCTACCCCAGTACATGTTTTAAAAATAATAATCTTGAGAAAAACCTTACCTGTTGGAAAATATTCTAAAAACAAATTGAAATCCTATCAAAGTCACCCCGGTTTACGGTACCTCAAGTTTCCAACATTAGTTCCATCTGTTTTTGGTTTGTTCATTAATTATTTTGAAATGCCGTAGAATTATTCTTTTTTTCGCAAAAAAATATTTTTCAGTAATTGTTTTGTTTTGGTTAAAAATGTGTACGTAGGTACATAAAATTGAAATTCCATACAACTTTTTTGCCTTCCTCACCTCACTGAGGCAAGGCTATAAAATCACTTGAAAAATGAACTTCTTGAATACATCTCCTAGTATACCTATCGACTCAGAATCAAATTCTGAACAAATGTCTGTGGGGATGTGTGTAGACACGATTTTTTTCCACACGATTATCTCAGAACTGACTAAACCGATTTTGACCGGATCCGCCTTATTCTGTTCGTTTTGGGGTCTCCTAAGACACTATTAAATTTTATTTTGTTTAGCAAAGTTTTTAAAAAGTTATGCCAAGAAAAAGATTTTTGTAGATACAAAAAAGGGTGATTTTTTGCATAACCTCAAAAGGCCGGGTCTTTTTGTTTACGTGCGAGAGTCGCGCCAGATGCGAAACGCCCGGTTGCCACATTGCTTCAAATGAGAGTCTGCATGCTTTCTGGAAAAGTCTGTATCAGGTATGTATTTTTTGCATAAACTTATTTTCATTATTACTTTGTAAATGTGAGGAAGGCACCACCCACCTTATGGTGGATTAAGAAACGTTTTTTTGTTTAACCCTAGTGGATTAAAAAAAAAACAAAACAAAACTCCAAACTTCTTCCTACTCCAAGGAACCAGGGTTCGAACTGATTCCCTTTGGATTGCGAGTCCAACCGCTGCTAGCGATTCCATCGAAGCAGGCTTGGTTTTGCTGTGATGTTTGTTTTTATAGCAGGGAGACGACTCCCACACCTGGAATGACTTAACGACCTAACAACAACCAAGACCGGGGCAGGCGATCGTCCGCTCAAGTAAACCAGTGATACACAAATTACAAAACACTAACCCAGAATTAAGCTATGCACTAAAAATATTGTTTCGTCAAATAATGTCGTCAACAATAATCAAAACATCGAGCTCAAATCTTTCGGTAATACCAAAAAAATAGGTTATTATTGTTTTTATTTGCTAAATATTATCAATATTTTACATACTTAACATACTTACATATATTGTTAACTTTTTGCAAAAAAGATTCCGGGTCCAACCCAGGTATTCATGAAACTTCATGGATATCCTCATCCAAAACATGAAATAAAATGTAATTATCTTGATAATAGTTTACCGTAATATTGAAAAAAAATCCAAAGTTTTGTCCGCAACATAAAGATTTTTTTTTTATTTTCTTCTAACCAGTCTCGGAGGATAAAGGCAAAAAGTTTGCAACTAGAGTTGGAACGAAATCATATATGAATAATGGTAAACATCAGGGGAGTTCCCTGACCACACACTCCGGTTCGCTCATCCTTCCAGCGAGAAGTAACGAAACTTTTCAGACGCCTCTCTCTAGTCGGTGTGTGTGTGTGTGTTTCTGTGCGAGTGAGTCAGCATGTGGGCAGTACGAAATAAAAACACGATGATAAATAGGAAAACTGTAGGGTTATAACTTATGATTTGATAAAGTGAAATGATTCCAGCCGGCAGCTCAGCCAGTCAGTGGTCTTAGTTGGAATCAGCTCAGCTTTCGAAAGTCAAGACTGAATGCAGTGGTGGGAAATGTTTGAATTTTTGGGTTATACAAAGCAGTTGAAATCTAAAGATTTGAAGAGATTTTCCAACACTGCAGACTGTTGCCCACTTTCCGATTTGAGACCCCAAAAGTGGTGGCGAGTGGAGGGGTTTGTAGCTTTTCGAGAGCTGCTCTTGGCTTACAACTCTGCAGCTGCAACTGCACACTGACTTTGCAACGTGATACATTACTGGAGAGTGTAGAAATATATTTTTGAACTTTCGTTACCACTCTGGAAGGGGTGTTTGTTTGCTGCTGGTTTAAGGTTACCTTTGGGATTCATAAATAATACTTTGAAAAAAATTTGCTCCAAACAACACTCCGGTACGTGTGGGTCAAATGCATTTTGAAAGGAAACTGAAACTCTCGGTGCTGGTGGATGGCTAATAATGCACTAGTTTTTGGTTGTGGTGAAACATTTGTGAAATCTAAATCCAATGTTGGTTTTACCAATTTCAACCCCAACACGAAAAAATCAATCCACTTCTTACCAATTTCCTCTTTAAACCCATCAAACGATTAAATCCGGAATCACAACCGGATTCGGTCGGCAATTTGCCACCACCTTTTTCGGATTTGGCAGCTCGCGCAAATCGAGTTATGATTACGATTCTCCTGAGGGCCAGCAGGCCTTGCCAGTTCCGCTTTTTATGGGTTTAAATCTGTTCGCTCTCTTGATTCCGTCCGATGGATGGCGTGTTGCGAAGGGAGGAGGGTGGCAAAAGAACAATAACTTGGCTGATTTTTTCAACCCACTCCAAACTTCGAATGTTCCCCGAGGGCAACATTGACGGTTCATATTTTGGCTGGCTGGCTGGCTGGAAGCTGGCAATATAAAAAGAAGGATTTAGTTGATGCTGTGCTTTTTTTCGTTCGTTTCTTGAAATCGACCGATTCAGAACGATTCCTTCCACCATCAATTCGGTGTGCGGTTGCCAAAGAAGTGACGCCCCGAGACGATTTTTTATGTTTTTATATTTTATATTACCGTAGTCAGTTTTGAGCAAAGGATATTAAGAAACAATATTTATCTCCGCCAACCGGAAGCGCATCCGCGCCATTGTGAGGACGCAAAATCAGGGCTTCTTTTGTTTTTTTTTTTTTTTTTCGGGGGGTTTCCCGGAAAATTCTTTTGTTCCGTGGGGCAGGATTTTCGTTATCTTTTATGATTCTCTATCGTGGACCTGATTGATGGTGGCCATTCACGGGACAAATTGGACCGTCCGAAGGACGCGGCTGAATTTATTACGCAGTTCGTTGTGTGGTCTTTTTTTCAGCGGAGCTGTCTCTTTTTCCGGTGATGTATGAGGGGGCATGTAAGGATCTCGTACCTTCCGGGGGACACATAAGTTGACCGAGTCATCCGGGAAATATGATCCCACAGAGGCATCCGGCACGATAAGGGCACAGTCTGTCAAGTAAATAAACTGCTGAGGATACTTCATAGTTTATTTTAGCACAATAATGAGAACACTTAATATACTGGTGTATTATTACCAAAATAATGCTGCGTTATTGGATTTCAACTGAAAAAAGAGTTTAAAGTTAATGTTGTTTTTTGTCAATATTCGTAAACAATCAGTCCAGTTCTTCTTTACTAAAGGCTGTAAAACGACTCCGACTGTTGAATTTGGCTGACTTCATGTCCAGTTCTGGTTTCAGCTCCTCTAGCGGACTCCGACTTTGACTTCAACTTCAGCTTGCAGCAAATTTTCGGCCGATTCCGACTCCGAAACTCACTCAGTATTAAGGATATTTAAGAAAATAATATATCAATTTATTCGCTCTACAGCATTGCCTTGGCGTTCTCGATGACCGAATTGCGAGATTCCTACTCGAAACTAAGTGTCCAGATTGTTGTTGAGGCAATTGCAAACCTCTTTTTACACCTAAGCTTCCATCCACCCCGGGATTCGAACTGACGACCTTTGGATTGTTAGTCCAACTGCCTACCAGCGACTCCACCGAGGCAGTACCCAGGAAGACGACTCAAACACCTGGATTGAGCTAACGACCTAACCCTCTAGGTTAGACCGGGGCCAACATTTACTTCCCCATCCGACGGAAGGCGAGGTCAGACAAATCTTGTCTCGAAAAATGTCACCGGAACCGTCTGGGATCGAACCCAAGCCGACTCGGTTGCGAGGCAACCACGCTTACCCCTACACCACGGTTCCCGCTAACAAAAACTTTTTTTCAAATTCAATTGATTAATTATCTTGTAGAGCAATAAGTGCATAAAAATTATACACATGAGCAGTTCTCTCAGATTTCGGTCTTTCGATTTTTTTTTGTATTTTTTAATCCAACTGAAACTTTTTTGGTGCCTTCGGTATGCCCAAAGAAGCCATTTTGCATCATTAGTTTGTCTACATAATTTTCATACAAATTTGGCAGCCGTCCATACAAAAATGATGTATAAAAATTCAAAAATCCTTATCTTTTAAAGGAATTTTTTGATCGATTTGGTGTCTTCGGCAAAGTTGTAAGTATGGATATGGACTCCACTGAAAAAAAATGATACACGGTAAAAAAATGGTGATTTTTTATTTTATTTTTTCTCACAAAAACTTGATTTGCAAAAAACACTATTTTTATTTTTTTCAGATTTTTTTCAAAAAATAAAACAAAAAAGGGCATAATATTAAAAATTTGGTCCTTTTGAAATGTTGGTCTTGATTTAAAAAAATTGAAAACATTTTTTGTGAAAATATCGGAAAATTTTACGAATGTTTCATGTTTTAACATCGTAAATCGAATTATTAGTTGCTGAGAGAGATTTGATGTCCTCTAAAACACATTAAAAAATAAAAAAATAAAAATAAAAATAGTGTTTTTTTGCAAATCAAGTTTTAGAGACAAAAAGTTAATTAAAAAACTACCAAAATCGATCAAAACATTCCTTCAAAAGATACAGATTTTTGAATTTTCATACATCATTTTTGTATGGACAGCTGCCAAATTTGTATGGAAAATCATATGAACAAACTAATGATGCAAAGTGGCTTCTTTGGGCACACCGAAGGCACCAAAAAATGTTCAGTCGGATTAAAAAATACAAAAATAAAAATTGAAGAAAAAGAACCGATTTCGTAGAGAATTGCTCATATTTAAATCGACTCCGACAGTTGAATTTGGCCGACTTCAACTCCAGCTCTGGGTTTCAGCTCCTGTAGTTGACTCCGACTCTGACTTCAACTTAAGCTTGCAGCAAATAACCGGCCGACTCTGACTCCGAAAATTACTCAGTATTAAAAATATTTAAGAATAAATATTGAAATTGCTGCGTAAAGTTAACCGAAACAATGTTTTAAAATTCTATGTAATAAATATCTTGTAAAAAAATATGTGCCTGATAATTAAAACATCGGAATGAGACGAATGATGATTTTTTGAGGAAAAGTTTTTTGAAAATCTTGCACATGGAGTTTAAATGAGTACCACAAATTATATTTCTAGAGCCTTTTTTTTGTTTTTTTTAAACTTTCCTTACATACATAATTATTACAATGTTAAAGTTGATTTCTTACAAAGCCAACATGTTTTTCGAAAAAATTGGTTCTACATTTTTGAAAAATGTTAATTTTAGCCAGATCGAAAAATTAAAAAAAAAACTTAATAAGAAAGATTATGATGTTTCCAACCCAAAAATGACCTTGAAATTGCAATTTAACGTGTGGGTTAAATTAATTGAACATGGTTTTCAATACAGTCTTTATAGAAAATTAAAAGAATTAAAAAATTGTCCTGATAATATCACTCACATGCTCAGTTTACATTTGCAGAAATATTTTTTTAAATAACAGGTAAATTTTTTTAGGGATCAAACACTCAGATATTTCAGATATTCAGAGAAATAAAAATTTGCAAACTCATTTTTGTTCTTTTTCATGAAAAAATAAAATTAAAAGTGATAAAAGTTGAAAATGGTTCAAAGGTTTCTTTCCTATGAACCTGTTAACTTTTTGCCTCTCTTACAAAAGAAAGGCATAGGATTTGCTATTAAAAACATGAGCTTTTTAAAATCTTCAAGAAATCCGATTTCGGCCTACATACATTCTAAGGGAAATATGCTCATTCCCATCAATTTAAGCGGTGGTGTCTTAATGATGCTCGATAATACGGGGATTTCCATGAGATTTACTAAAACCATGTCCACCAACCAATAAAGCACTTTTTTGTGAACAATTCTGTTTATGTTGATTTTTAAAAAATGTTGTTATAATTATTTTTTCAAGCATTTTATAAAAATAAATCCAAAGTCTATTATAGTCGGATGAAAATGCAATAGAGCCCTCACAATTTCTATTAAGGGTCGAGTGTATTTTTTCTTTCAGCTTCTGTGCCTTTAAGTATTAAAATAAAAAAAAAAAGTATTATTTCATTTTTATCTTCTTGCACTCTTCGACATAGTTGTTAGGGAACTATATTTCTTAAAAGAATTTATCACTAGGACAATTTTGGACGAGACTTGGACAATTTTGGACGAAACCTGCTAAATTCTGAAGCGATGTTTTTCCCCATTTTTAGAAGTCAAACTCACAAGCAAGTCAAACTTTCTACCCTAATATTTTACAAAAAATTAGGACTTCTTCCTTATAAATGTAAATCTCAAAAATTGGTTAACATATGAATTCTCGGCTTGTTTTTAGATCACATTTTTTTAATATTAATTACAAATGGGTTACATAAAAAATCCGGAAATAATTGTTACATGAAACATTAACTCATTCGATACCAAGTGTGGTATGTTTATTACCTATCAAAGATATGCTTTATTTATAACATGTTAAGGGAGAAATATGCTTTTTTTTAGTAAATGTACCGTTAGGGTGGATTCGAAATATATGGGAATGTTGAAAATGATTAAAAAATCTAATCAGCAACATATTTATGGGTCTCTTTTGGGGTCCCAAACAACCTTCCAAAATTTGGGAGCGATTTGTTAAGCCCAAGATTGACGCAAATCGAATAAAATTTGTGTGGATATAACTATGGAGGAACTAGAATTTTTACAATTTTGAATTTACATATTCATGTTTTATTATTTAATGAAACTAACACCGTAGCAATATAGCCCTGGATGTCCTAAACAACTCTCTCGAAGATAGTATGGTACTAAAGTGCATCACAAAAAGATACAGAGCTTTCAAAAGTAGTGCAATGAAATAATCAGTGAAACTCACATTTTCTGCCAACGTTGCCAAAGGAACCATAAAATACAAAATAAGCATGATGGTTCTTATGTTTTGATGAACCTTACGTAAAATCGATATGAAGAAATGTTCAGAAAACATGATTTAGTTAAGTTGCACCCCAATTCCTAAAATATATTATATAGTTTTCGAAAGTTTCAGCTTGACTTGGCAGTGTTGACAAAAAGTATTATTTTTGCCAAGCATTTCGAAATGTCTCTCTTAAACGCTCTGCAACTTTTGTTAAAAGCAATTCAGCACCATACTGTCTTCGAGAGACTTGTTCAGAACATCTAGGGCTAAATTTCCACAGTGTTAGTTTAATAAACTAATAAAACATGAATTTGTAAATTTCAATATGTGAAAATGCGAGTTTCCCCATTGTAATAACCATACAAATTACATTTGCTTTGCGCCAATCGTGTTCTTAAACTTAATTTTGCGAAATTGTTCAAAATGAGACTATGAAATGAGAATGTGTTGCTGGAGATATCGATTTTCGATTCCACCCTAATGTACCATAAGAATGTGAGGAAGGCACCAACCACCTAAAAGTAGAATAAGATACTGTTTATTATAACCTCAAAACAATCATGGTTCAAAAACAAACCCTAAAAATTGACCCTTGAGCCGATAGATCAACAGGCTCAATCCCCTCTCTTCTACGATGGATCTCTCGTAAAGCCCCAAGCACACTGACAGAGCGCTAAAATTGAAAGCTTAACGCTTAAAGCTGCCCTCCCCCAGGTGCCACTAATAAGATGGTGCCCACGCTACGGGGAAGTGAAATAAAAATTTACCCCCGCAAAATGGCACCGTGAGCTCGCGTCATCACGTCCAACTTTCATCATGTCCCGCGAAAAGCCATTTGTCGCACCCCGGGGAAGGCTTTGAAAATTTCAATTCCGGCCTCGTTTTTTTTTCGGTGGAAAACCGCCGTGGCTTGAGCTTTGTGTGTGTGTGTGTGCGGCGTCGCCAACCTAAATGAAGGAATAAAATCCACTTACAATGATAATAAAAATTTATTTCCTGGCTCTCTGGTGACGTCTTGGGTCGTGGAAAAGTCTCCATCGGTTTTCCGTTCCAAAAGTCCGAAGGCTTTCGATTCTTGGTGTGTGACTGTGAGACGGGGGAAGGCGTTGTAAGAAATGGTGGGGAAAAGATGCTTTTTCCGCGAAGACGGTGGCTTCGGGCCGAATGAGATGTTTACACCAGGCTTTTAATGTTGGATTGTGAGTTATTCGTTCTTGAAAGTTTGCGAAGCTCGTTTTGGCAAATTACGACAAGTTAAATGTGTTTTGTTAGAAAATCATAAAATTCCACTGTCCATGAATGGATTTTAGATAATTAAGGTATTTGAAAAGGCGATTACATACAGATGAAGTGACAGCACAGTTTCTGGCAATTTTCAACCAGGTCCACGTGGCGTACCAGCGTGGTAATCAAACGGAAAGTAATGAAGTTGCTCGAGCTGAATATAATTGGAAATTGGTTGGGTAGCACCGCACCAGAGTGAACCACTATGCCATCACCATCATGATGATTATTATTGCCACCGCAGTGAGGCATCTCTCGTTTGCCGGCGCAATGTTCCGACGGCGGCGGTGGTGTGGTGGCCTTGGCCCAGGATGGGCAAACTGTTGCTGGCAAATTTTCGGAAAGCCAACTACATTATGGGCACCGTGTACGATGGGGCACCACGCGCGGCAACGAAGTTTATTCGCTAAATATTACGAGACCGCAGAGGGCGATTATTTTCGTTGTTTTCGAGCGCCTGGTCCCGGGGAAAACTGAGTCGGGATGTTTCGAGCGTTCCCGCGTAGAGCCAGAAGCCAGGTGTGTAATACGGGGTGAGATTAGCAGCAAAAACAATGCTTTTGAACAAACCTGTGGTCAGAATGCAAAATGCTTTATCGCTGAAAGGATTTGTTTCTCAATATTTAATTAAATTTTTAGGATCAAGAATGACTTACCAGGCACTGAAATCAATCTACAAATCCTCATCACAAAAAAATAACATTAACAAAATAATCTCACTAATTCTTTTTTATTGTTTTGATTTTTCAAGGTAGTTGTTTTATACGTAAGTTGTGTACATTAAAATAAATGCAAAAATAATATATCTGACAGGATTTTTATTTTAGAACATGTTTAATGTAACAGAAATAACATTTTGGCAGGCATTCAGGGGTTTGTTCCGGTGGGCAAAAAAGCAAAGTAATCCACTTTAACGACCCCCGGGTCTTTTGTGGTCCCTGTTTCAAGTTTCTGCTCATTCCTAGGCGTCCGAAGGTTATGAGTGGTGAGTCACCCAAAACCTCTTTAACGCAAATGGACCGACGTTTTACTTCCTCATCCGATAGAAGGCGTGGTCAGGCAAATCTCGTCTCAAAAAGTGCCGGTGGGCATACTGGGCATACTGAGCCCAAATCCCAAACATGAGCTTGATTGGACGTAACAGGAGCTAGTGCTTTGCATTTGAATTTGAAATTAGATTAAACCTGTAAAAAAAGATTTTTTCAAAAATGTCACTTTTTCAGGCATTTTGGCCACTGAAGCATTTATAGGCTCAGTCCTGTTTTTTCGTGCTATTTTCCGTCTCTTTTGTGTCGCTGTTCGAGTGCATGGGGTGATTGGTCATTATAATTAAACAATGGCATCTCTGGAGCAACATTTGAAAGGGGCGGTACGACATTGCTCTTACGGCCTTTCATTACACGCGTTTAAATGGGACCAAAGGCCGTAAGAGCAATGTCGTACCGCCCCTTTCAAATGTTGCTCCAGATCTGTAGTGCGGTGCCTGTGTGGACGCGCAGTCCTGTTTTTTTTTCGTTTTTTCCGTCTCTTTTGTGTCGCTATTTGTGTACATGGGGTGATTGGATTTCGTCTTCTTCTTTTTTCATTTATTTTTTGTTCGCGCGTTCGTTGGCCGATGAATTTTATTTTTGTTCTCTTTATATAGTTTTCGATAGAAACGATCCGATTTTTGTTTTTTGAGACAAGCAAGTCGTATTGCTGGATTAAGTCCTTTCCATATCATCGAGGATCGGAAGGCACGTCGACGGATATGTTTTAAGGCTTATGATATAAAATAATTTTAATAAATGAAGCCCTTCCTACATCACCGTTGATCGGAAGGCACGCCGACGGAGAATTTCTGGAGAATCGCGGTCGAATTAATACTATATTTAAATCCCTAGATAGGTATCTTTCCGCAGCCGGCTGCCTAAGATTTTTAAAATTTCAACCGATAAACAAATTGCTCATGGTCGCATCACCTACCACAGTGAATCCTGACCTCATACCCATCTTACTAACCCTTGAGGGGTCTCATGTGATACTTTGTCGGGGACGCAGTCGATTTGGCGGTCCCATCACTCAAGTATCGGCTAACATTCCTATCCACTTCCCCGTGTCTTACCACTGGTCGTGGCCGGCGTCGGTATTGATCAGCACGATAGGGACCTTTGAAAATTGCGAAGGGGTGATGATTGGTTCCTACTTTTCATCTGTGGTCCACGGAGCAATGTTTGGGGGTCCTGGTCAATAACGAAGTAGCAGCTACGGATAGACACCAATGCTATGCTATGCTATGCATTTTGGCCACTGAAGCATTTATTGTCAACATTATTGGCGCCCGGCAAAAATACATTGCTGGGGTCGATTTTTCGAAAAAAATACAAACTTTGAAGGTCTGTATCGAGCTCAAGGGTGCTCCAACTTTCAATGTTATATGTACCAAAAGATGCGCAAGGATCTGGCCTACACGCCAATGTTGTTGAAAATAAACGCTTCAGTGGCCAAAATGCCTCAAAAAGTTACATTTATGAAAAAAATCTTTTTTCACAGGTTAAATCCCATTTAAAATTCAAATGCAAAGCGCCAGCTCCTGTTACGTCCAATCAAGCTCATATTTTGGATTTGGGCTTAGTTTTCCCACCAGAACAAATGCTTGAATGTCCGTCCGTGTTCAAATTTCATTAAAATAATTCACTTGCTCTTCGGCATCATAACCATTTGTCTGATACAAACAAATAGTTTTGTATTTTGATTACAATAAAGACTCGATTATCTGAAGTTTCGATTAAACACAGTTTGATTATCTCATGATTTTTATGGTACTTTGGATAATCGAATCACAAACAAAATAAATCGTATTTTTTTTATTTTAGCATCAAATTTGAGTTCTGCGATCCCATTTTAATAGTTTATTGCCTACTTAATTAAAAAAATGCATTTTTTTTTCAATATTCCATCATCACAATTTTGGTCGTCATTGTCCGGTTCGACTATCCGAAGTTAAAAAAATTCCAAGGCCTTCGGATTATTGAGTTTGGACTGTACTACACCATATTTTTAAGTTTTAGGGGAAGAGGGAATTTTAAACACCCCTGGAGTGTTTGTACTAAAATACAAAACATTTTGTTTTGTACTTAATTGGTATTTATTGTACATCAAAATCAAATTAGTTAGCAATAATCTCCAGGAGTCTGTAGAAATTCGAGTGCAGAAACATGACAAATGTGTTTGTAATAAAATTCACATTGAAGCAATTTTTCACCAAAACCGGAAATGGATTTTATGGCAAAGTTGTAAATATTAGTGAGGAATATCCAGAAAAAAAGAGGTACAAGGATTTTTTTACCAATTTTTTAATTACCTTTTTCTTACTAAAAATCAATTTCTGAAAACCCGTATAAAGTGTACATCATTGCCCATTTATGATTATTTTCGAAAAGTTCAGAAAATTAAAAAAAATCCTAGTTGACGATTGCTGAATGTAATGATCAATTTCATTAAAAATGACACATTTGTGGAATGGTAAGATCTCATCGATATTGAATGATCAACTGGGCTAAACAATCATCAATACTTCACTGCTTTATCCAGTGGAGACACAAGTGCATTGGACTGAACGTTTTGAGCCTAGATTGATTTGCCCATGCGACGCCCCCATGCAACCAAGCAAGCTGATGGTGCTGCCAGAAGAGAGTGAAAAAACAGTTGTTGTTTTCAGCGGTGGTGCTATAAATTCTCTTCGGCAAAGTTTTTCAGGGGCTCGCAAAAATCGTTAAGGGGTTCAAAACTGGCAAAAACAAAAAAGCACCAATTTTACGGGTTAAATCCCAGTTAAAAATCAAAATTAAAGCGCCAGGTCCTGTCGCAACCAATCAAGCTCATATTTGGGATTCGGCTCATTACACCTAGGGGATCATGCCCTGAAATGTCCGCAAAATTGAAACGTTTTTTTACCCGATTTGCTTAGAAACTGAGGATAACCGGTGTACTATTACAAATATCTGCTCGGTAAATCCAGACTTCTCAGATAACTTGCTTGAATCTCAGGAAATTTCAAATTAAATCAAGAATTTTGATGATTTTTCGTAAAAAAACAAAATGTTCAATCTACTTATAAAATTATTTTACCAAACTACCCTTGCTCTGACTCTGTTCAGCAATTGGCAGAGTCCTGTTTTGTTTCAGAATGCTAAAGGCGGCCGCAGATCTCGCGGAACAGACCTCGAATATGAATTATTGAGGCGAGTGTAAAATTTGTACTTTTAATTTTGGCCCATAATTGCCTCTGGCGGCTCGCCGTGAGACTATTTGTCTTCCGTTTCGCCTCGAGGTATGCCAACCAGCACAGCGCGCCCGCGACAAGCTTAATTCGAGCCGAGACCAAAAGAGGCCGTTACACGCGCGCGAAAAGCGATTCGTCATCAAATGATGCTGTGTGTGCGTGTACACGCCCCACATTTTCCGGCTGCAAAGCTTTAAACTTTTTCTCCCCTCTTTTCCGCCACGTGGAAAATCAACCTTTCGTGAAAAGCGCTCAAATCAGCTAATTTTTTATTGCTTATTCATGTTTCCAATTTTTTCCACCGTAAGTCGAACAAATTTCCATGCTTATGAGCTTCTTCCCTTCCAGCAGTGCTTTCCGGATCCCACGGGGTTTCACGGGTTGGTTTCGTTCCGTTTAGCGCCGTGTGCTGGCGGGGGATGCCTCCACGGGGAAAACTTTCTGCCTCGCAACGGAAACGCCTCACATACTGATGATTATGGTCGCGAACACAAAAGGGTATCGCTCTGGGAATGGTATCATAGGTGAGTTTGGGGAAATTTAAATAACTTTGGAATGATTTTAGAAATTGTAGAAAACACTTTAGTTTTTCTGCTGAAAAAAAAAAAACAAATTATTCGATGATTTCTAACAAAACCTGGAATTTAAGCCCAACATGACCCAGCGAACCCAATTTCAATCGCACATTCTTCCGGAACGAAAGTGCGAGCAAGCTCCGGAAAAGACTTTTCCTTGGCGGTGGCGCCACACGCAGAAGCTGGCAAGAAAAAGTTAGTCCTACTCCTTTTTTTCGCTCTCTGCCAGGCAACCAGCCAAGCTTGGCCGAAAATAACATAAAACTTAATTAAAACATAAAGATAATATTTCACTCGCTTACTTTCTTCGGCGCCACGTGGTGGAAGAGCACAACAACTGCGAGAGCGGCCTGCCCTCTTTCCACGGGCACTTAGTTTATCAATTACCGATAAACTTTATTATAACAATTATTAAAAAGTTTACTTTTTGGTTCGAATTTTTCGGTTGCAAAGAACCTGAAATGTGAAGAATTCAGTTTATGAAGAAGCCAGAATGGAAGCTATTATATTTAAGGTTATTGAATTCCTCAATAGATTTTTCAAGACAATACAATTTTTTTTTCGTGCAGGATTCAACACATCTTTAATTCCAAAAAAAAGTTTCCAGAAAAGCGAGACATCGTCTAGAACATTTCCCAACGAACCGTCGATAATGATTTCCGAACGAGGTCTGGAGACAAACAGCTTCTTCCCCCCACCCAAAAACCAGTCCAGACCGACAGATCACGTTCGAATAATCCGAATTTTATTATCTTTTATGACCGAATCTCACTTTGCGCGTCTCGTTCGAACTTACCCCGCTCGGTCGACTCATTTGGCAGGAATCACGTACACTTTCTACTGCTCTTCACGCATCCCAAAATCCCGGAGCATTTCGCATGTGGCTCATAAATTTGTCGTCATCCCCCCAAACCTTCTCCCCAAACGGGGTTCATTGTTCCGTGAACCCAAAAATTTCCAGCCATTCTATCGACTGCCTCCGACACAGAGGGAAAACGCAAATAAGCCAAACACGATGAAAAACGCATGAGCCGCAAAAATATTCCGCCGGAAAATCATTATGAATACATTCTCGTTTGCTCATTCCAGCCTCATCTCCCATTTTCCAACCTACCACCCACCAGCACCACCATGTTCTGGCTTTGTCTGATTGCCATAATCGTCTATTAGTGTACACGACAGAGGCAGAGAACACATTCACATACCACTGGGGAAGGATTGAGGTAAGGGGGCTCATGACTTAACGCTTTCTTGACACATGCAGAACCACCCGTCCTCCCTTTCCCCCCCCCCCCTCTCGGTATGTGCCCTTTCAGAAGAGGATTGCCAGCGCAACAGGGTTCAAGTTCACAAATACACACAGCCAGCTACGTCATCAGTGTGCCAGTTTGAGGGTGGAGAAACAATGGAGTGAGATCGAAAAAGGGAAATGAATTGAGGCAATTTTTTAAATACTTTCTAAGCTCACTTTATCGAGCAGAGAGGAGTTTTAATTTCTGGATATTCAGCAAACAATATAATGAATGAATTCGTGTAGCAAAAACCATTTTGAAAAAAAAAATCACAACAAGCTAATTTAAAAAAAAACATAATTTTCTGAGAGCTGACCGTTCTGTGTAGTATCCCAGGATTTATATGAATTTGCATGACTGAGCTAAAAAATCAATAAAAAATCAAAGTAGTTATTCGGATAACATAGTTTAGGGGGTTTCCAGGCTGAACTCCCAATCTCTCGACATTTTTTGAAGACATATAAGAATGAGGAAAGATAAATGAGAAGGTGAAGCAAATTTCATCTTGGAGCGTTTTTTACAATCATTTAGCAAAGTGAATAATATTGTAATTATAACAGAAAATTAATGATTTTTTCAAATCAAATAGTGCAGACTGGCAGCAGATATTTTTTGTTGTTAGGTTGCCCGGCCTTAAGGGTTTCGTAGAATTGAACATTTTCAGAAGCTAATAAGGCGTCATCCATAAAGTATGTCACGCCATAACGGGGGTCTGAACAAGCGTGACATTGCATGTTATAAGTATAGGACAAGCGTGTCAAAGGGGGAGGGGGTAAATTTTGGCTGATTTTAGCGTGACGTACTTTATGGATGCAGCCTAACTTTTCGGAAAAATATGGGAAAGAGGAGTTGATTTAAATTGAATGGAGATCCTACATCCAAGAATTGGTGAGTTCTGGACACCTATCGTGCCCTATGCAGGTAACAACTTAAACAGTGGCTTTTCTCCATACATTTTGAAGCAAACAAAAAGCTCAATGGGAGGGTACTCCCTGGTCGGAATTAGCCAGAATCCGGAATTTAGTCTAGTGAAAGGTCAAGAGAATTTTTAAATAACACCAAGATTTGACCAACCTAAGGTAAACGGCAAAATCCAGTTTTTTTTGCTCATGCATTCCAAAACACATATTTTTGACTGTTGTCAGAGACAATAATAATGTAATACATAAGGCGTCATCCATAAAGTATGTCACGACAAAATCGGCCAAAATTAACCCCCTCTTCCCCCTATGTCACACTTTGTCACGCTGGCTCCAACCAACGTCACATTCTGTTGACCCCCCTCTCTCCCCTCCATATTGATTTTTTGAATAATTATTACATGATTTATAAATAGGATTGTTTATAAATTCGGAGTTGAATCGAGAAAGCTTTTAATTAGAACAGGTTGTGTTTAGATTTTTATTTTGTTGAATGTGTTGAACGTTGTAGTGATCACCATCAACAGTATTTTTTTGAAAATTTAATGATTTAATCATATAAAATCTATCATCGAAAACTTTGTTTCTTGAAGCCTTGTGTCGTGTTTGATTTATGAGTAAATTATATTCAAAAAACTCAGGAAATAGTCTAGCGTGACGTCACGGTATCACGGAGACTATTTCCTGAGTTTTTTTTATATAAAATTTACTCATAAATCAAACACGATGAGAGACAATTTTTTAAGAAAAAGTTTTCTATAGTTCAAAAATATTGCTAAAAAATTGTCTAAGATACATGAAAGATTGGACTTCTGGTTGCTGAGAGCTGTGATTTAAAGAAAAGAATGGAAAATTTAATTTCTCTAATTTTAACCCAAATGACCCTCCCTTTCGAGTGCATCGCAGCAACAAATGCCCCGATTTCCAATGTTAAAAAATAAAACAATACTGAAATTTTCCTATCTTTTCGAAACAATATTTTCAAAATATTGGAATAAAAACTAACATTTCAAAATGGCATAATATTCAATGTTTGGCCATTTTGAAATGCCCTGCCCTGATGAATTCCTACCGTTTGTCACTTTCACACCATTCGCTCCCGAACACTCTCTCTTCTACTCTCCTTCTCTCTCTGTTGGGCTCAGTCTCCGAACGGCTCAGGCAGGCCGAACGTATCCGATCACTCTGAATTGAAAATATTTTTTCTCTGATGCGCTGAGTTACACTCATTGATTTGGGTTGCCTAAAATCAATGTTATCAATTAAATTGTGCATTTATTAGGATTTCATAACATTATAGACACCGTTCAAAGAAACTTCCACCAAGAAAAAATCCAATTGATGGCAAGCTGAGGGCGTGAAGACAAAAAGACTGCTGCACTGGCATTTTGTGAGACTGGCTCTTCGCTGAGCATGCTAGTGTGTGAGTGTAGTCGGCATGCTAGTGTGTGTAGTGTAGGCAAATATTTTCATGATGTAGGGGAAATATACCCTTTCCAATCAAACACCTATCTTCGTCATATGGAGAGTTTGATGCTCGATTACTATTCAGGCTATAAACTTACCAGCAACAGCACCGCCTCAAGTAAGCACGCAAATTTATGCCACTTACTGGCCAAAAAGATCAAATTTAATGCACTTTTGGTCAGAATTTCTATTTTGCGAGACCATTTCTCATCATTTTGGTAGCACACACATCCACACGCAAGATGAGAGGTTAACTGCTTAACGAAAGTCGCCATCAATATCTTTTCACTTGCGCTAACGATTTCAAAACGCTTAAGATATAAAACTGCTTCCAACTACCGGCAACATGTTCTTTTGACCATTACTTAGTCACTCACTTGAAAAATAATCCCGAAAAATGTAAACAATTAGCAAGCACCATCAAAAAAACAAACGCGCCAAGTCGTTTGACGTTTCAATTTTGAATTCACATTCCAATCGAAGGCCGAAGAAAACCGAGCGAGGAGCGAAGGCAAATAAAAAACAAAGGGTGGCCACCAACACCACCAACATGCTGGTGCAGCGCCTGTTGGAGTGAGCAAGTGCTGCCAGGAAACTTTCGCTATAAATGCTACTTTTCGTTAGTGTTTGCTTAAAACTTCATCAATTTTGGCAACACTAAGCAGACGCTGGAAGAAAAAAAGAACTAAGCTGAAAATAGAAAAATAGGCGTGGCTCAATGCACTCGACTGATCAGAATGCACTTTTGAAATATTTTTTTTTTAAATGCTTGTAAAAGGAATAGCATAACTTTCAATAAAAGTGAAAATAAACAGAAATGTTCACAAAAAGCTGCTCTTCTCGTTGGTGTACTTGGTTTAAGTGAATTTAAGGAAACAATCCAGACTACCCAGCATCATTTAAACCCGACCGCTTATTAGGCTTAAAATGGGCATATTTCCCCTATTTGAGTAAACACTCGCTGGCTGCTTGCGGGTCTCATTCGCTCATGAATGCTAGCGGGTTGGAATAGGCGACGAATGGATAGGCGAAGAGTGAGTGGTTTCTGTTCATTGAACCGAAAATCAGGACCCTTGCCAAAAACTTTGCCAAATTGGTGTCTTTGGCTGAATTAGAAAATTCTTACAAAAGTTACAGATTTTCGAATATTTACGTACAATTTGCGTTCACAGAAGTTCCCCTACTTATTCTTATCTTCAAATCTTCTGAAAATGGGAATTGAAGGATTGTTTTTTTTTACATTTCAGATATCACTTTTTTAGATTGTGACTCTCAATTTTGGTCGTGGCCGAAGGGGCAGGGCAACACATTTTGTTCAATATTTTTATGGATTAAAGGGGTTTAAATGCAATACAGTGTCATCCCCTTATATTATTTTTTCATCTAAATTGTTTATCGATCCTCAACCCAATACTTCACACATAAATGATTTATTTAAAAAATGACGAATGATTCAGTTTTGGCAAGCAGCTTTTTTTGTTTTGTCTTGTTGTTAAAAACGGGATGGTAGTGTATACAGCATGTTAGATGTATGTGAATTTCAACAAAATGATTTGATCAATGTTTCTTATGTTTTGAGAAGATCACAATCAGAGAAAAACAAAAAATAATTATGCACAAAATCTTTGAAAATATTTCAACCATTTTTATTGCAACAGAATAAGCGTCTTCAAAATGTTTATGGAAAGGTTCTATTAGTATTTCATCGTTACCATTTTTGTGCAATTTCCAAACATACTCACCACGTTAAAGCATGCTCCTCCTTTTCCTCCTTTTACAAACATGAATCTGACAACAAAAACCCAGCGTGACGCACGCTAAACTTCACACCCACACCGAAGGGAAAATCCTCACCCCACGTGGTTTCGTTGATACCCAAGATGACAGACGTGCGAAAGCCTGGGCGAAATCTGTTCCGCGTTCCGCACCGAAAAATTAGAATCTGGCTGTTCAACTGCGTGATGTGTGATGTTTTTTTTTGTTTCTCGGAATTTCTTGTGAAATCTGACACCCAACGGTGACAGTTGAAGGGTTTTTTTCGGATAGCTTAGAAAGCGAGTGACGAACGCAACAAGTTTGATTTATTTAAAAACATTTACTTTCTTTATTTGTTTCTGGTTATTTTTTTTTTTGCGTTTTCTGTTCCAATTTCGGCCTAGCTTCCTCGAGTTTTGTAGCATCTTCAGAGGTGTTTTAATTTTTTTTTTCTGGTTTTTAAATATTCGATTCTTTCTGGAAATCAAACTCTGCATCGGTTGGATCATAGATTAAATAGTGACTCAGAGTCTGGATTTGCTAACTTACAGAGCGTTCTGTCACCGATCTGTGTTCAGAGCGGTTTTTTTTGGGGGGTTTGCAACTCTGTATAGATTTTTTTTTCGGTAATAAAATTCTAGTTCAATGGGATGTAAAACATGATCGCCTTCAATTAGTCAACAAATTTGGAATAAGTGTTTCGATTTGGTTTAGTTGCATTTTTTTCTCTATGAGCTGTTCGACAAACACCGTTGAATAGCAGCTTAAACTAAGTCGTTTTATACACATTTTGTAGTAATTTAGCTAAATTTACAGACTAAGTTTTACAATTTTGGTATTGTGTCTCGTACGAATGCTTTCATAACTGGGGTTTTTGGAACAAAAAGCCATGCGGTCTCTTTTCACGTTTCCGGGGAGCTTGAACCTAGTCAAAAAATAAAATATTCATGCAGTTTTATCTAAGGTTCCGCATACCGCTAGATGAATCTGCCTTATGAAGTGATTATTTACATTTAACCCTCCTCCGCTGCTGGAGCGTCCGAGGGACCTTTCCTAAAACATCATAAATCTTCATTTCAAACCCTCTGCTTTCGTTCCACATCATTAACTCTTAGGCGCTCAATCAATCAGTTTTTATCACATTTAATTTCCTCCTTTTTACAGCAAAAAAGTAAATAACAAAGAATTCGCTGCTGTTTTTTTCCTACCCCTTTCATTCCCTAAAACAATCTCACCCTGTCCGCGAGTGTTTGCTTAACATTCTTCTCTCTGTTTTACTTGTTCTGTTGAAATTTCAGTCAATTCGTGTTTTTTTTTTTTTCATTTCGGAAAATGTGGGCTTTTGGTTAGAGCTTTGGTTTGCTTTAGCTTTTTCCTCCCCACCCTTCAAACGGAAAATTTTCCACCTCGCTTTGGAAAGTCATTGGCAAGATTTATTTGAGTCCCTTTTTTCTGCCCTCCCACTTGGAATGGTTTATTTGAGAATTCCTTTCGCTGCCACGGGCTGCGTTCTGCGGTGGTTTAATTTCATTGCGTTGCCGCGCGATAAATGTTACCCCTTTTTTTTTGGGCGGTTGGTTCCGTGGAAGCTGCCAAGCTACGTCCGGGGGATTGGATTTAATTTCAGTTCAATTTTTCGGAAAAAAGGAAGGACGTTCTTATGGGAGTTTCCACTGGTGATTTACGGTCCGTAACTTGGGCTTGGAGTGAAAATATTGGTTTTTTTCCTCCTGAGGGTCTTACGAATAATGTATCAATTTGTAATTACATTACCAGGCTTGAAAGAGTGTTCAATAAAAATAATGGTCATATTTAAATGAAACTGAGGCTTTCAAATTAATTAAAATAAGTAAAATGAGGATTGGAACCATTTACATTCAGAATCCATTGGAAGATTCCCAAGTAACATTTTTTCCAGGAGTTCTACAAGAGCTCTTCAAGATGGCTACAGCATAGCAGTTTGGACCACGGTAGGATAAAACTCTCTTCAAGTACTCTTCTAAACTCCTGAAGAAGTTTTGAAGAGAATTTTATCCTACCGCGGTTCAAACTGCTATGCTGTAGCTATCTTGAAGAGCTCTTGTAGAACTCCTGGAAAAAAAATGTTACTTGGGTTGTGTTACTTTCTTCTTCCATCTTTGACAACAGAATCTTTTCAAGCAAGAAATTAACGATTATTCTTGAAAGCATGATTTTGTAAGTAGTTTCTTAAATTTGTGTTAATTTAATGGAAGTAAAAAAAAATGCATTTTTATCATTTTTTGAATACAATTGGAATACAAAAAATTTCTTATATTCAATATTTTTTGCCACCATTATTGAAGAAAGGCCATAAAATCACCCAAAAAATGAACTTCTTAAACCTTCACTTAATCATATCGACACAGAATTAAATTCTGAGCAAGTATCTGTAGGATACGATTCTATTATCTCGGATTTCTCGACAATGGCTCAGCAGACTTGTCCGAGTTAATTCCATTCAGTCCGGTTTGGGTTCTCATAAGCTCCCACTGAAAATTGTTGAATTTTATTAAGTTTTCGAAATATTCAAAAAAGATTTTGGTAAATGCAAAAAGGGTTGATTTTCGATACCCTCAAAAGTTTCAGCTAGAATTTCAAAAATCAAAACTTCGCTTTCGTCATTTTACGGGAATATTTGAAAACTAAATTTTCAGAACTTTTTTTTTACTTTTCTTGCATGCATTCAGGCGCAATCAAATACAAACATGAAGCTTTTGCAATTGATTTTGTTAGAAAGGCATCAATCATTGAGGCGGTTTAGCCCAAGTTGTTCTAAGGTTAGTGATTTTTCACGATCGCAAATTTCACCGTGACCACAATTCCAAAGCACCAAATTAAATGGAAAGTGAAAAATGTTCAAATTTCTTAGAGCATTTTAAAATTTCATAAAGTACTGTACACAGAAAAAAATCAATTCTCGAAACCGTGAAGTCAGTTCACGATTATGAGAACCACGAAGGAATATATTCACGTGTATGGTGCAAATGCACCATACTCATGAATAAATTCCTTCGAGGATCTCAAATTCGTGAAATTAATTCACGATTACGGGAATTGATTTCTTTCTGCGTAGACCCTTCTAAAGTGAGTCTTCAAAAGACCATTATTTCTTTTTTTTCATCAACAAAATGTTTTCTATATTTCTTTGTTCTTTGGTTCTTGTTAAATGGCTATATTTTATTTGATTTTTCTGAAGCTAAACATATTTTCTGATTCTAATATTTTAGCTTTTTGCATTGCATTGAATTCCAGATAAATACAAAATTTTACTATCTTGTCTAGCCAAAATGATTAATACAACTTGAATTTTCATGTTGATGTTCATGTTTTGATGGACTTTCAAATCCCAATAATGTTTATAAATTTTCAACTTCCTCTTCAAAAGCTTCATAAAATTATCAAGAAGCAAAAATAAAGTCTGAAATAAACTTGTAAAACTAGAAATAAACTTTGAAATTTCCAATATCTACGAGAATCAAATCATTAAATTTCGTGAAAATTACACGAAACTCACAAAAAATCTTTAAAAATCTGCAAAAGACTAATTTTATTAACAATAAATTATGTTACGAAGTTAAATTCACTGTCAAGTCATTATTGCAGGGAATGGAAATTTGATTAAATTAAATGTATTTTTTGAAAAGTCTCAAATGGTATTTTCAGTCTTTTCTAATAGCTTACATCAATTATTTTATTAATTATTCCGATTGCTGCTCTTAACCATGCTTCCTGAAATATCGACCCAGAGAAGGTCTGATGTTTCTACTGAATGTTACTTTCACTATTATGTTTGCTATTACTTTATCATGAAAAATAAATTTCATCATTTTAATATGTAAGTCTACATACAGAACACAATTATTAAGTCAATTTGAAAAATGTTTGATTGAAAAAAAAAAATAAAACAATCATAGAACTTTATCTTGTACATAAAACTTAACAAGCAAAATGCAGAAATACATAGAAATTTTAATTATGGTTGGTTAAAGAATATCTGCCATATTTCTACTTTCAAGATCACGCATTTCGAATGAAAACTAATATAATTTACATTAAAAATGGTTTATAATGACAACATTTTAATGACCGCTTCTTTTGAAGATTTAATTATGTTAAAAAAATTTATGAAAATTATGATTACCAACGCCAAAGAATAGATTTTACTGATTTGGTTGTTTATTTGCTATAAATTCCAGCAATTATATATTTTTTAAAATATATTATTTTGTCAAAATTGGCATTGTCATTGTCAACATCCATCTCAAAATAACACATCACTTCTCTACTGATTCGAAAGTATACCATAACTGTTCCGCAAGTAATACCGACCCTAGATTCATTTTCCAAAAAATCCGCTTGAAATCCACGTTCGTGTGTGAAAAGCCAACATCCCAATTACAGCACGCAAACACAGAAATCCAAAACCGGGGACTCACTTTATATCCAGACTGGATGCTGGAAGCCCCTCCTATGTGATGATGCTACCGCTGGTTCACCCTGGTCAGCAAGCCCGTGTAGTGTTCAACAAACACGCAGCTTTTTTAAAAAAACACCCCCCACCTCGTGAGGGTGGGTGGGCCAGCTTTTCACGGACAAGTATATTTATGTTAAGAGAGACAGCGTGTCGTGAGGGGAGGGAGAGGGATGAGCAAAGCCATCGCTAATAGCAACAAGGCCACACAGTTAATCCCGTTTTTGTTGATGCTCTTGTCCGGTACACTCTGGTAGGCGTTTCACCGTTATCGTTTACAGGGAAAATAATTTGCTGGCAATAAATTAGCTTAAAGTTTCACACGCAGTCGATGGTGTTGATCACGTGGGTTGTGGGGGGAGGGATGAGGGTATGCAAACCACATAACCGCTGCTGTATCGCCGTTTCCTGATTTATTTTTTCTATTTTTTACTGCTTCTGATGGGATTTTTCACAGTATTGAATTTTAAAATGAAATGAATTGAAAAATTGAAAAAAAGTTTGCCTAAAATTTAAATTTTACTGTCAAACAAAACCTTTATTCTTTTTGAATTTCCTCTGAAGCGTTTTCCCTCTTTTTCATTCAGATTGTACTCTTAATGGCCATCGAGGGGTGCGAAAGAAAAAAAATCAATAACTTTAATGAATATGTAAAACTGTTTCATTTTCACCACTTTCCACAAACCTCACACCCACACGCAAACAGCAGCTCTGCACAAATATACACTAAAGCAACGCACACAACCACATCTACCTTCTACTGGTGACCACCGGAGGCAATCCAGCCCGCGGCAACCTGGAGCACCACCAGCCAGCTGACCATCACCGCAGCCCTCCTGAAGTTCACCAGAACCACCAGGCAGGCCATCAGCGGAACCAGCGCCACGCCCGGGAACCCGTGGCAGCCGGAGCCGTTCTTCGAGGCCAGTGCCTTGGCCGACGTCTCCAGACAGTGGCGGAACTCGCGGTAGTCCAGCCGCGTTATGGCACAGTAGTGATTGAGCAGGCAGATGCCCTCGCAGCTCTGCGTCGAGTAGCGGACCGAGTTGGCGCGGTAGTACCTGGAACGGGACAAAGGGAGGACATTGGTCGATTGAATTACATAGCTGAAAGGAACTCCAAAACTCTGTTATGTATCTTGATGAACTCATTGTATCTTGATTATTCAAAAATAAAACCGAATTGAAAAAAATGAATCAACTTAAGATTCAAATGTTTTCAAAACGTAACAACATTATAAAAATGCTAAATTGGTTATGAAATCAAAGTGTACTCTACATCAATTTTTATAAAGTGCACCGTTTTGAGGTAAATCATCGTAAGTTTTGGTTTTTGAGAACTTTTTGAAATTTTTCGGGTTTTTTGAAAAGTTAAAAAAGTTGGTTAACCCAGGTATGATTTTTTTTTCTTTAAATTTGTCAGAGAAAATTTGAAGATTATACGCTAAATTGATTACTTATGAAATCTTTTTTGTTTTAAGAAAAATTGCTTTTAGAAAAACTATTGATGGATTTCTTAAAACCGTATAACTTACAGTAGGGACTTATGGGCACTCTAGCCGGACTGTATGGAACAAATCCAAATAAAAATGAAATTGAACGAAAATTTATCAAAGGCTTTATTTTTTCCATTTTCCATTCAATATTATAACTGTTTAAGATGATTTAAAAGTTGCTTCGGTTTAATTTTGGAGAATTTGTCAAGGTTTAAACGTTTTTAAATTTCAAACAGATAAGTTTAACCCTTCATATCAATCAGAATGGAAAATCTCTACAACAAATACAACAGTGGTCTGTTTAAGTTTAAGAGATGTCGACCTCTCTCAAAAATCAGTCCAGAAATATTTTTTTCAATACTTGTTTTGTCTGAAAAAAAAATCGCCTCACCGACATTTTACTCTAAAGATCCTCTGTAATTACTCTCAGATTTTAGAAAGCTGTCATTACAAAAGCCGAATCGGTCCTAACCAGGTCTCAGCTCCAAAAAAACTTAATTTTTAATAATTTTACGAAGCAAAAGTCTGAAATAATGCATTTACTAACAGAAAATATACATTTTTCTTTTATTCTCTTTTCAAAATGGTTAAAACTGCTTTTGGTTCAATGAATGCAATTTCTCATTGTTTTTTTGTTTTTGTTCGAAACTAGAGACAAAATAATGCGTACTGGGCTGGGCTTAATTATGTTTACCCGTTTAACCCATGAAAGAATATATAAATTAAAATGTTTACTTCTGAAAGGTCTACAAATACATTTTTTCTAATTTCATAGTACAGACCAAATTATAGTTTTTTTAAATAATTTTATTGAAGACATTAGAAATGTCGCATATTTTTCAAAAAAAGTTGTCAAGTACTTTTCGATTGCAATTATAATTTGGCATCAAAAAACATGTATTGTCCAGTTTCTTGATATTATCCATATTACACGAATTTTTTTTTTCAAAATTCATACATACGACACCAGATTTTGCACTTACTATGACTCAGAAGACGTTTTTTTAAGTTCCCTAACAAATTATACAATATCGAAAATTCAAAAAACAACACGTTTTAAGGAAATTTAACTGAATCGTTAAATAACAAATTAGTCATTTTCACGTGTACTTAGGCCGTTGCAAATATTTTTCAAAGTTGTTCCCACTTCAAAACTATACTGAAAAATCAAGGGCCAAAAAAATATTTTTCCAAAAAACTTCAAAATTTTCATGAAAATAGAAGCCTAATTAACTGAAATCAATCCTAAATGCATCTTTCTGCATTGATAATCATATTTAGCATGTTTGGGTTTGTTTGAAAATGTTTTGAATTTTTATGAATTTCCAATGTACAGCACCGCAAAAATTTAATTTTTCGCAGAAATTAAAATTTTCATCAATACTGGCCAGGTGTATAATGCATAATGCAACTTTTCATTGAAATGGTGAAACCATGGCTCATTATTTAAATTTTTATAATTTTTTCAATTTTTTGTCACCATCCCTCGACTTTGGTCAGAGCCGTGGGACATAAACTGAAAAAAATATTTGCAATGGCCTTTTTTCAGAATCAGAAGAATTTCAAACATTTGCATACCCATTTAGTATGACTAGCCCCCAAAATTGCATGAAGACTTTTATGAAAAAAAAAACTAACTTAATCCACCTATGTGGTTGGAGCCTTCCTCACTTATTACCAACAATGGCTGTTATGATGGAATTGTACAAAAATTTCATCTGTTTTTAAGATCCGGAATAAAAAAGTACATAAATATCACTTAAGTGGCCATATCTCGAGACAGGGTTGCCAGATCTTTAATGTTTTAAACTTGTTGGAAAGGTCTTTTGATAACCCAACCAACGATGGGTTGGGTGGTGGATCCGAACATAGTTTACATACATTTAAGTGAGATCCGGCATCCAAAAAGTACATCAATATCACTTAAGTGGGCATATCTCAAGACAGGGTTGCCAGATCTTCAATGTTTTATGCTCGTTGGAAAGATCTTCTGATAACCTAACCAACGATGGGTTGGATGGTGGATCCGGACGTAGTTTACATACATTTAAGTGAGATCCGGCATCCAAAAAGTACATAAATATCACTTAAGTGGACATATCTCGAGACAGGGTTGCCAGATCTTCAATGTTTTGGACTCATGAGAAAGGTCTTTTGATAACCTAACCAACGATGGGTTGGATGGTGGATCCGGACATAGTTTACATACATTTAAGTGAGATCCGCATCCAAAAAGTACATCAATATCACTTATGTCGGGATATCTCGAGACAGGGTTGCCAGATCTTCAATGTTTTGGACTCGTTGGAAAGGTCTTTTGATAATCTAACTAACGATGGGTCAGATGATGGACCTGGACATCGTTTACATACATTTAAGTGAGATCCGGCTTCCAAAAAGTACATCAATATCACTTAAGTGGGCATATCTCGAGACAGGGTTGCCAGATCTTCAATGTTTTGGACTCGTTGGAAAGGTCTTTTGATAATCTAACCAACGATGTGTCAGATGGTGGATCCGGACATAGTTTACATACATTTAAGTGAGATCCGGCTTCCAAAAAGTACATCAATATCACTTAAGTCGGAATATCTCGAGACAGGGTTGTCAGATCTTCAATGTTTTGGACTCGTTGGAAAGGTCTTTTGATAATCTAACCAACGATGGGTCGGATGATGGACCTGGACATAGTTTACATACATTTAAGTGAGATCCGGATATATGTGAAAACACATTTTTATACATAACTTTTGAACTACTTATCGAAACTTCAATCTGTATAAAACTCGATCTATGGCACCCTAAACCAAGTCGAATGCATCAGGTTCGGGTCAAATCGGTTCAGCCAGTGCCGAGAAACATGAGCTAGTTTGTTGGTCACATACATACATACACACACACATACACACACACATACACACACACATACACACACACACATACACACAGACATTTGTTCAGTTTTCGATTCTGAGTCGATATGTATACATGAAGGTGGGTCAACGACGTTTTTATGCAAAGTTCATTTTTAGAGCAGGATTACAGCCTTACCTCAGTGAGGAAGGCAAAAACTATTGATGCAAAATTGCTTCTGAGATTTTTTTTACGTAATTGGTTTTTTCTTGTAATTTTATTTTTTGTATTTTTTAATCCAGTTGATTTCTTTGGTAGTGGCCTGTGGTATACCCAAAGTAGCCATTCTGCATCATTAGTTTGTTCATATCCATATAATTTTCCATACAAATTTGGCAGCTATCCATACAAAAATGGTATTTGAAAATTCAAAAATCTGTATCTTTTGAAGGAGTTTTCGATTTGGTGTCTTTGCAAAGTTTTAGGTGTTGATAAGGAATACACTGAAAAAAATGATACGCTGTAAAATTTTGTCAGTGGTTTTAAATTTTTGTTTTTTGTCTTTAAAATAGTGTTTTTTCTGCAAATCAATTTTAATGACAAAAATTGAAATTCACCAGATTTGTTTTACCTTGTTTATTTTTTTCAGTGTGTTCCTTATCCATACCAACAACCTTGCCAAAGATATCAAATCGATCAAAAAATTCCTTCAAAAGATACAGATTTTTGAATATTTATGTATCATTTTTGCATGAACAACTGCCAAATTTGTACGGAAAATTAAATGGGCAAACTAATGATGCAAAATGGCTTCTTTGGGCATACCGAAGGCACCAACAAAGTTTCAGCCGGATTAAAAAATATTAAAGAATTAATGACTGAAATCTCAGAGAATTGCTTTTCTTTGGCATAAGGAATGCATGGAAAAAGTTTCACCCAAATCAAAAAAAAAATTAAAATTAGCAAAAAAACTTGTGAAATCGTAGAGAACACCCCCGGGTTGAGAATTACTGCTCTACAAAATCTCTCCAAGATAGCCATTACATAGTAGTTTAGCCTACAGCAGAAAAAACCTCAAACTTTTTTCAATGCTTTGGCATTGAATTTTAGACTACTGCAGCTATCTTGAAGAGCTTTAGTAGTACTCCTAAATCTTTTTGTTTCTTGTGAACATTAAGTTTCTTCAACATTTTTCGACTATTGCTTCAATTTTCGTTTATCTTAGTCGGTTGACATAAATTAACAAAATATTATTTGCGAAACAATCTTCCTATGAATGTAATGATTTCGTAAATATTGGAAAATTAATTCAAATTAAGCTCAAGCTAATTGTAATAGATTTAATGAATTAAAATTCTAATGCTAATCAACAGGTTACAGTATCTACTTTTTCAAAATATCTCAAATAATCGTTCATTGCACATGAAATCTTTTATTCATCATGTTATGCAAAACGTAGTAACGAATAGCCTACAATTCGTCAATTATACCGTATCGCGACAAACTGGACGAAAAGAGAGAATATATGAACCTGAAGAAGAAGGGAAAGAATCGTTACTTATAACGCTTGGGGAAATCCCACTTATTTCCCCCTACACGTGCTTCAAACATCAAGTGCCACCCCAACTTCTTTTCCAAAAAAAACATTCGGCTCTCTCGTTTGTTTGTTCAGTGTGCCCACTTGAAAAATCGCAGCATACAAATAGCATTTTTCCTCTAAATGTTTTAACATCCTCCCACGTGAGCAAAAGAAAAAGAAACGAAGCACCAAGGAATGTTAAAGATAGTATCACGGACTACGTGTGCGGATCTTCGGTTTTTAGAGTTCTTTGGTGGTGGTAGTGGAAAAGTCAATTCGACACACACACATATTCCGGCTTACACACAGGAAGTAAGGTCACGGGGATAAATCCACGGCGCACACAAATTTACAACCTCTTGAGTTATTTGCGCTGTCATTGTGGAGGATTTTCCAGCGAAACGAAAACAGATTTGAATAAATAAACTGCCTCTTCGTTTTTGGTTTTTTTTTCGGTGGGAGGCTTTTTTCCACTTGGTTTACCATTCTGTGAACGCTTTTCTTTGTCGGTTAAATCTGATCGCCCACAGGAGGGGATGAGGTGGGCAAATGTTCCCGCAGGGACTTTGGGTCACCCACCGGTGGACCTGTGAAAGGAGGCAGAAGCACACACTTGGAAGTATTTTATGGATTTTTCGAATTGATTCAACGACACCGCCGAGAGCCGAGCGGCAATCGAATCGATTCTAATCGAATGAAAACTTTTTTTTTTGGTTCTCCCAAAAATGTGAGCCACTTTTACGGATCGATAACTTTCAATACCACTTATAAATATAAATATTGGTTTCGTTCCATTACCCGGTGGACCACATTCGATTTCGGGCGCACGGACCACCCCGAGACGGGCGAGATTTTCCGTCGTATTTTGTCCGATTTTATCGGTCGACAAAATCCGGAACATAGAAAAATTCTTTCGAGCTGAAATTTATCTAGCAAACGCATTCGCCACACAACTTTGGCAGGACCAAAAAAGGGAAAGCACTTTGGAAGAGTGAAAAATCGAATCGAACCTGGAAAGCGCTTTAATACAGAAAGGTCACACGAAAAGTGGACACATTTGTTGGATGATAGAATTTCAGCAAAAAAAAAAAAAAAAGGTTGACCATGAACTAGTTCTGAACTAGAATGATGCATTTTTTTTGTTTTTTTTTTCAAAAATTGATAAAAAAATAAAAAAAATAATAAAGATGCTCTTTACTTTTCCAACTTATCTCACTCCACAAGACTCCACCTCGCAAATCCTGCAAATGACACAAACTCTCCAGCGAATGGAAAAGTTTTCTGATTTCACACAAGAAAGATTATTATTAACTCTCTCCATCACACATTGCCCATCCCCCCTCAACCAAACTTCCAAACGTCACTCGAATACTATATGCGGTTGAATAAAAAAGAAAGAAATTTTTCCAAGATTTTTCCCGGAGCTTTCCAGAGCTTGAAGAATTGTGCAAAAATGGGTAAAGCAGAAAGAAACTGCCGTCAACGAAAGTGAACGCCAAGAACAGTGAGATTCCACTTCAAAAGAAGCAAAAAAAAAAAAAATGAAAAAAGAAAAATGAAACATATTGGATTAGACAAGCTTCGTGCAATGCCATTTATCCCTTCCCCTCTGAGCTAGTCAAAGTGAGTGTCTGTGTGTGTGTATGAATGACTTCTGGTGAATGAATGAATATGCACGAATGTGAGTATGTGTGTGTGCGAACATTTTGAGGGAGGCTTTACGGCACAGTTTCAATCACGCCTCGAGTGCTTTGGCTTTGTTCGATGAGCTTTGCTGGGGAATCTCAGCTCCACTCTCCCACATCAGACACTTGATGTTGTTGCTGCTGCAGAGGGTTTACCAACATGGAAATGTGGGTGGACAAGGATGACGACAAGAGAGACAGAAGCTGAACGCTGCACAATGCCATGTAACTGGGCGAGGGTGGGTTGATCAAAGCAATACCAATAGAAATAACAATGATGGTGCCTTCACCCACTCTGGGACTCTGGGAGGATTCTGTTCTTGCGGTTGTTGGAAATCGATTTTATCTTAATGCAACCGCAGTCATAGCAGTGATTGTTGAATTGGTACAGATGAGTGTGGTTTTTCCCAATCTTGTTGTGTTTGTGCAATTATATCAATACGAGCTAAAACTAATACTTCTGGTTTGTACAGTCTAGGGATGTTACGCATCAATAGTTGGTGCTCGCACTGTACAAGTGGTTTGAAGAAAGAAAGGAACTAAAAGTGCTTGAAAAATTTGAAAATAATGTAATTTTAGAAAAACAGGTGGTTATTGGACCAAACAGCTGATTTTTGAGGGATATTAATTTATGAATAGATTCAAATGCCAACAAAGAAAAGCAAAAATAAAGGACAAACCCCAAAGTCCATAATTTCGTATGGAAATTTACAGTTTCTACGTGCTGGATTAAATAAATGTGTTAGCTGACTAGAATTCCAAAGTTTCTGAAGCTTGTTATTTAAAAAAAACTCATTTAGATTCTTTAACTTTTTTTGTTGTACTCTATAGTAAGTTGGTCTTTTTTGTCAAATAAAAAGAAAACTTCTTAAAATATATAATATAATATAATACTAATATATAAATTACGAAAGAAGCCATTTAAGTCATAAAAAAACGATTTGATGTCTACGCCAAAGTTGTAGGTAAGGACTTTTTAAAAAATAAGAAAGCAGAAAAATATTCCCGTTTTGCCTTCCTCACTGAGGGAAGGCTATAATCCTGCTCTGAAAAAGAACTTTTTATTAAAAGCTCCTAGACCCACCTTCATGCATACATATCGACTCAGAATCGAAAACTGAACAAATGTATGTGTGTGTATGTGTGTGTGTATGTGTGTGTATGTATGTATGTGACCAAAATTCTCACTGAGTTTTCTCAGCACTGGCTGAACCGATTTTGATCGAACCAGTTGCATTCGACTTGGTTTAAGGTCCCATACATAGCTATTGAATTGTTTGAAGTTTCGATAAGTAGTTCAAAAGTTATGTATAAAAATGTGTTTTCGTAAATATCCGGATCTCAATTATATGCACGTAAACGATGTCCGGATCCATCATCCGACCCATTGTTGGTTAGGTCAACGATTCTCAACCTTCTTCTATATAAATCAAGTAGGCCCGGTACCCCCGTTGAGAATCGCTGGGTTAGGTTATTAAAAGGCCTTTCCAATGAGTCTAAAACATTGAAGATCTGGCAACCCTGTCTCGAGTTATGACCACTTAAGTGATATTTATGTACTTTTTTGAAGCCGGATCTCACTTAAATGTATGTAAACTATGTCCGGATCCATCATCCAACCCATCGTTGGTTAGGTAATTGAATGTCCTTTCCAATGAATCCAAAACATTGAAGATCTGGCAACCCTGTCTCGAGTTATGACCACTTAAGTAATATTTATGTACTTTTTTGAAGCCGGATCTCACCTAAATGTACGTAAACTATGTCCGGATCCATCATCCGACCCATCGTTGATTAGGTAATTAAAAGGTCTTTCTAATGAATCCAAAACATTGAAGATCTGGCAACTCTGTCTCGAGTTATGACCACTTAAGTGATATTTATGTACTTTTTTGAAGCCGGATCTCACCTAAATGTATGGAAACTATGTCCGGAACCATCATCTGACCCATCGTTGGTTTGGCAATTGAAAGGCCTTTCCAGTGAGTCAAAATTATTGAGATCTGCCAACCCTGCCTCGAGTTATGACCTTTTAAGTGATATTTATGTACTTTTTTGAAGCCGGATCTCACAGAAATGTATGTGAACTATGTCCGGATCCATCATCCGACCCATCGTTGATTAGGTAATTAAAAGGCCTTTCTAATGAGTCCTAAACATTGAAGATCTGGCAACCCTGTCTCGAGTTATGACCACTTAAGTGATATTTATGTACTTTTTTGAAGGCGGATCTCACCTAAATGTATGTAAACTATGTCCGGATCCATCATCCGACCCATCGTTGATTAGGTAATTGAAAGGCATTTTCAATGAGTCAAAATTATTGAAGATCTGGCAAGCCTGCCTCGATTTATGACCACTTAAGTGATATTTATGTACTTTTTTGAAGCCGGATCTCACAGAAATGTATGTAAACTATGTCTGGATCCATCATCCGACCCATCGTTGATTAGGCAATTGAAAGGCCTTTCCAATGAGTCCAAAACATTGAAGATCTGGCAACCCTGTCTCGAGTTATGACCACTTAAGTGATATTTATGTACTTTTTTGAAGCCGGATCTCACCTAAATGTATGTAAACTATGTCCGGAACCATCATTGGTTTGGCAATTGAAAGGCCTTTTCAATGGGTCATTATTGAAGATCTGACAAGCCTGCCTCGAGTTATGAGCACTTAAGTTATATCTGTGTTTTTTCTGGAACTAAAAAAAGCTGAAATGTGTGTCCAAATCACTCATATTACCCATTTTTGGTAAAAAGTGAGGAAGGCATCAACCACATAGGTGGATTATGTTAGTTTTTTATTTGACTTTTATGTTTAAGTTTACTTTTCGTTTTTTTTCTTCCCGGGCAGTCGGTAATAACAAAATTAATAATAATTCAATAACAAATCCTGTAAAAATAGGGTAATTCTCTACCAACTCACACGAAATCAGGAAAAGTTGCCCCGACCCCTCTTCGATTTGCGTGAAACATTGTCTTAAGGGGTAACTTTTGTCCCTGATAACGAATCCGGGGTCCGTTTTTTGATATCTCGGGACGGAGGGGTGGTACGACCCCCTTCATTTTTGAGCATGCGAAAAAAGAGGTGTTTTTCAATAATTTGCAGCCTGACACGGTGATGAGATAGAAATTTGGTGTCAAAGAGACTTTTATGTAAAATTAGATTTGATGGCGTACTCAGAATTAAAAAAAATGGATTTTTCATCGAGAAAAACACTAAAAAAGTTTTAAAAACTCTGCCATTTTCCGTTACTCGACTGTAAATTTTTTTGGAGCATGTCATTTTATGGGAAATTTAATGTAGTTTTCGAAACTACATTGACCCAGAAGGGTCATTTTTTCATTTAGAACAAAAAAATCATTTTAAAATTTCGTTTTTTTTTTCTAACATTGCATGGTTATTTTTTAGAGTGTAACAATGTTCTACAAAGTTGTCGAGCAGACAATTACAAAAGTTTTGATATAAACATTACGATTTATCGCGATTTTACGAAAAAAGTTTTGAAAAAGTTATTTTTTGCGTTTCTCTTTGTTTCGTCGTCCGTGTCTGTCGCGGGTGACCATGAACGGCCATGATCGATGACGACCAACATTTTCAAAACTTTTTTTTTCGTAAAATCGCGATAACACGTGATGTTTATAAGCAAACCCCATATGTATATATATCAAAATTTTTGTAATTGTCTGCTCTACAACTTTGTAGAACATTGTTACACTCTAAAAAATAACCCTACAAAGTTAGAAAAAACATGAAATTTTAAAATGAAAAATTTTGTTCTAGATGAAAAAAATGACCGTTCTGGTTCAATGTAGATTCGAAAAGAACATTAAATTTCCCATAAAATGACATGTTCCAAAATTTTGTACAGTCGAGTAACGGAAAATGGGAGAATTTTTAAAACTTTTTTAGTGTTTTTTCGATGAAAAATACGTTTTTTCGGAATTCTGAGTACGCCATCAAATCGGGCGTCTAATTTTACATAAAAGTCGCTTTGACACCAAATTTCTATCTCACCACCGTTTCAGGCTGCAAATTATTGAAAACACCTCTTTTTTCGCATGTTCAAAAATGGAAGGGGTCGTACCGCCCTTCCGTCACGAGATATCAAAAAATGGACCTCGGATTCGTGATCAGGGACAAAATTTACCCCTTAGGACAAAGGTTCACGCAAATCGAAGAGGGGTCGGGGCAACTTTTCCCGATTTCGTGTGAGTTGGTAGAGAATTACCCAGATATTACGAGGTGAAAAATTGGGACTGATTAGAAAACACTCAGAAAAACTTATTTTTCACATAAATAATAATTTAAAATGCTAAATATCAGCAATTAATATCCCGATCACCAAAGTCAAAAAGTGACAAAAAATCCAAGATTTTTGAAAAGATATTTTGCACCTTTTGCACCTGCCCTTTTTAAGTATTTTAGTTTCAACTGAAGAATTTTTTGAAAAAAATCACCTTAAATGGTATAAAACTTCAGAAAAGTGCACTTTAAAAAAAAAATGTGAGGAAGCAATAAAACTCAACTCAGACTAAATTTTCAAAATTTTGAAACAAGAATATTGCATAATGAATTTACATATTGTAACAGATAAAGATTGTTGTTATACTGTCATAACTATGCTAAATTTCAAGGAGTTTACAAACATTTTTTCCCCTACAATATAACCTTTGATCCATTTTTGGTCTCAAAAATCAAGGTTTGTAAAAAACTTCAAACTAACATTTTGTTATGAATGCAATCATACATGTCTAACAATGTTTTCTAAATAAATTAAAATTGATTTTATGAGTAAAAATTTTATCGTGCGTCGTTTTCAAGTTCAAGCCACCTTGCATTAATTTGTTGTCGATAACAAGTCTTTTTCTGTGGAAGTCATGACCAAGCCATGACCATAACAAAAGTCATGACCAAGCTTAACCAGCTCAGCTGTATTCCGAATAAAAGATAAAAATAATACAGAAGTTCAAAGCGTCACTTACTTGGCAAACTGCGTATCGTCCGCGTTCGAGAACCGGTCGGCCAGGTTGTGCAGCGCCACCGATGAAACCTCGGCCAGGCCGTAGTAGTACGTCGTCAGGTTGTACTCGGGCTGCCAGACCGCTTCCTCCTGCAGGTTGGCCTGGTCCAGGTCCAGGTAGTACTGCGTGTAGTCCAGGACCTGTTTGGGGGAGGATTGTCATGGTTTAGTACTCGGTTAAAGAATTGGTATGTTGAGTTGATGTCGTACCTGGCCGGAATCGGTGTCAAATTTGTACAACCGCATGGCCGGGTTGTTCGATTCGCCCATCCTCCGGGGACTGATCGAGGGCGCGATCATCATCCATGACACGGGTTTACCTAATTAGTGGTAAAGAAAGCTTAATATTATGACTTAAAAGTGACCTGACGGTTCAGAACGTACCAATGTCATTGTAGACCACCCGGAACGAGTCCGAGTGCAGGTGGCCGAAGAACTGTCCCTGAATGATCGACGAGTACTTCTTCACCAGCCGCAGGTAGCGCGCGTTGTTCTTCTCGGTGAAGCTCGTGTGTCCGTACGGCATCGTGTGGCCAATGTGGCGCTCGTCCGAGCCTGGTGGTATGTGTCCTACTATATATACCTGTGGCGAAGAAGAAGAAGAAGAAGAAGAGGGTAAAGTCCAGTGATAACCGTTGATGGTCGAACCGATAAAAAAGTGATCAAAGTGATGTGCCTTTTATTCGATCCAAAGCATGCGAATTCAATTATAGGCCATAAAATTAAAGACCTTTTCCCTGCAGAACATCATCCAGCGCTCCGGTATCATTTCTCATCGATAGCCCACATAAAAGAGAAAAAGTTTCCCCTTTAGCCTCCCACCCACAGAAGCCTTTCTTCGTATATTTCGTGGATTTCAGAGGAAATTGAAACTAACATCACACCTAAAAGCTCTCCAATGGCCTCAAATACACTCCCATTCGGACAGCCCCACACCCAAGAAAGCGCCCCAACTGCTTCATATAAAGAGAACCAATATGAGCATCAATAAAAATGAAATAAAATCCTGAAGGCTAAATCGACTCTGCTTGGATGCTTTTCCCCAACCCAAAATGGACCCTTTCTCCGGATCGGGATCGATTCATCATTCTTTTGCGAGTGTGTTGTTGTGCTGGGGGAGGGAGGGACGGCCAACAGGCTTTTAAAGTACTTTCTCCGCAGTTTGGACGAACCTGATCCCCTACAGATGTATATACCTCAGGTGATGTGACCAGGCCTGGATGCCTTTCTCAAAAGTCCTATTCTGGGGGGGAAAGATGACGACGATGCTTGGGATTTGGGTCCAGATCGAACGAAAATCACATCTTCCTCGGGTTGCCTTTTGAAGCTCGTATGAGGTAATTTTGAAGGAGGTCGTTTGGAAATTACGTGGTTTTGATGTAATTTAACTAAAGTCTCTACCGAACTCTTAAACGATTAATTTTATTCTCTTGACTTTTTAGTACAATTAGAATAGCATAGCATAGCATAGCATAGATTTGTACAAAATTGATACCTATTGAATTGTTTCAAAACTAGATTTGATCAAAAACAGAAAAAGGTGCAGGTGGTGTTCTACATGACCAATATGACAAAGAACTTTGTTCAAAACTCTGAAAAATTATTCTATTTTTATTTATATGTTTTTCAATTCTTTGCCAATTTATTTAATCCTGAATAATTAATTCTAATTTAATGTTTTCAATTATTGGCACCTCTGTGGAAATAAATTGCCAACACATGAAAATATTGCCAAAACAAGTATGGTTCGAAAAATGCCCTCCCCCCCTTCACAAAAAAAATTAAAAAAAACGGCAGCGATAGAGCTGGAAAATCATGGACCTTACAACCGCTATCGAAATGGCAAATTTCAAGACCATTCTCAAAAACCGTATTGCCCAAAATCGTATGGTTAGGTAAATGTCCGCCCGGAAAACCTTCTCCCGGGTCCATGTTTACTCCTGATGTGGCCAATCCTATCAAAATGGCCATTTTCATTACCAGTATCAAAAACCATGAATTTTGAGTTCCCTTAGGAAAAAGTTCTTTGTCAAAAATAAAAATGATTTCAATTTAAAAATTGAGCAGTTTATGAACAACCCCCCAAATACCTGAAACACGAGGGAGTGCAGAAGAAACAGCATACCAGAGTAGGATCGATTCGGTTGATCAAACAAGAAATGACTAATGGATGTGTTGAATTTGGGCAAAGGCTGCCCCACGTTATGAACCCCTTTTTTTCCTTTCGATGCTCTGCTGGATGCTGGGGCTTGGGGATCGAAAGGATTTTATTGTAGGTATTTTTGGGGAGGGTGGGTCCATTATTTTCTTCGAGGGACCCCGGGAAAATGGCACGTGTTTGTGGCCGAAGTGAGTATGTAATCAGGTTTTTGTGGGGCTCTTTTGCCGGCTGGGGTTTATTTTCAGAACGAAACGGATGAAAAGTACTTCGTTAAGGTTTTAAGGTGGATTAAAACGACCAGTTGAATGTGCGGGAGCTTTTTGAGTACACCTCAACGCATTTATAAACGGAATGTCTTTCCGAGATTAGCAGAGCTGTGCATTAGCAATTCATGACGAATGTGATTTCAATTAGTGTCTTCCTAAGAATCACATTCAGCACAGCATGAATTAATAAACTCCATTTGCCGATAGATGCAGCAAGTGGGTGTGTCACAAAATTGATTAAATTTTCATGCCTTTCCTATTCTGTATCAAAATTCTGTGAAACAACTCAAAGCAAACCTTTATCATCTTCAAGTTTCATGAATCCGAAAAAGTTGTTCAAAAAATCCAAAAGCTTTACTTAAAAGTTTTAATAATTTCAAAAAGAAGAGCAAACGAAAATATTTGCCTTCAGCAAATAAAAAATCTGCCAAACCACAGTTTTCCCTCAAAACGAAAACCACATTTCTACTGGGCGTGTGTACAACGACGAAACTTTCTATTAGCTTAGCATTGGTTACATCAAACGGCAAACTTTCCCGGAAAGAAAATTCGTTTTCCTCTCGAAAAATGCAACAAACTTATTATCGCAATCCTTCAGCGGAAAATCCTATCACCAGCACGAGCGCCAACGACTGATGTTTCGCCATTCTGGCTCCTACTTCGAAAAAGCTCCCTTCCTCCACCCCTAAAAGTCCGCCTGTCCGTGACAAAGTTTGGCGAGTTGGTCTTTGGTCTGATGGTGACGGTGATGGAACTCCCCCCCACAGCACAACAACCCAGAGAGGTCGCCACCCCTTGTAAGGTAGGCCATCGCCAGTAGCTGTCACTTGAAGAGATTTGGCGGAAAATTAAAAGCTTTCGTCGTTGCCATTGCCAGCGCAAAAAAGCTCTCAACGGCACACTTCAGTATTGAGAGGCGGTGTTGTGTTTCTCAGCTTGAAAATGGGAAAGGGGTCAATTTGGAAGTTTTGAGCGAAATTAAATCTAAATTAAAAATCGATTAATGGCGTCATTATGGTGCTTGTTCCCACCCCGCCGCTGGAACAGACATAATTATCGCCGCGTCTTGTCAAGGATTTATGGTCGTCTTGGCAGGCAGGCTGTTCGGAGCAATTTTTCCCACTTCTTTTAGGCAGGCAGCAAATAAACGAACGAACGAACCTTTGCTCGCGCACCCAGTGAATGAGTGGGATAAAGATGATGGTTGTTCACGAGGAAGTGATTATCTCTTATCTAGGCTAAGATTTATAACTGTAATTATGGCAGGACGGATGGAGTGCTTCCGATGAGTTGTTGTGTTTGGCCAACGGGGTTGGAATTGTTGAAGTGTGAACGATTTTTTTTATTATTTGTTGGATTCTTCTGTTAACTCCGCAAAGCCCAATCTTGAGCGCCAAAAATATGGCAAAAAATTGCCATTGATCCATCATTGTAAGAATATTTTATAATTTAAAAGCAGTTGAAAAAATATTGCCTTATGTTTTTCAATCGATAATTTAGTAGTTTGCAACTTTTACACCAAGAAAATTTCTTCTAGTAACTTTCAGGGTTATTGAAGATTGATCAAGTATATTTTATTTTCCTTCTTATGACAATTTTCACATTTTTTCAGTTGTGTAACGAATCATTTCAAATGTATTTAAAACTGGTTTTGTGGCAGTGCGTGGCCGAATGGTTACGCTGTCCGCTTTGTAAGCGGATGATTCTGGGTTCGATTCCCATCTGCTGCAACCTTCCATCGGATGAGGAAGTAAAATGTCGGTCCCGGCCTTGGTTGTTAGGCCGTTAAGTCATTCCAGGTGTAGGAGTCGTCTCCATGCCATAAGTACAAACAACACACCAAACCAAGCCTACTCCGGTGGAATCGCTGGCGTCGGTTGGACTCGCTATCCAAAGGTCGTCAGTTCAAACACTGGGGTGGAAGGTTCCTTGGAGTAAAAAGAGGTTTGGGTGCTTTCCCCATTCAAGCCTTCGGACTCCTAGGTTCGAGCAGAAACTTGCAATAGAGACCACAAAAGACCCGGGGGTCGTTAACGTGGATGTTTTGATTTTTTTTTGATTTTTTAAAACTGGTTTTGTGTATTGTCGATGAAAAAACGTTATATGAGATTTTGTAACGTGAAATGAAAATCTAGCCATTTCTCCGATTTCGTGTGACTTGGCAACGAATCTTCTAAAGATCAGCCCGAAATTAACCCCCAATCAGAATTTATCATTTGAAAGTATTCTTCAAATCAAATCATTTATCAAATATCATTTGAAAATATTCTTCCATAACAAACAATGTTATTCCAAATTTGTTTTGGCTTTCAACCAATATCAGACCAATAACAAATTTTGTTAACATTAACTGTGATTGAACTATTATTCAAAAATGGATTTTCAAGAAGATTCCATAGCACTTTCTGTTATTATAACAGTATTTGTTATTGAAATGGAATGAATTTTGTTATTACCGTCTGCCCGGGTTGTATAGTGGTCCAGATCGCAAAATTAAGTAATAACTGGATTTTCTGAAAATTTTCCCGTTGTGAAACATTGGTTTATCTGCAACAATTGGCTTGTTTGACAATTAGGATAGTTTACGTTTAGGGTGTTTCAGAAAATTTTAGATTTCAGGACTATTTTGGGAAATTTTTTTCTTCTAGAATGTTGTTGAGCTTAAGCCGATCGTAGCAATTTTTTTGAAAACATCTGAATATTGTCTTGCAATCTACGCCTACTACGAATTATGTTATCAACGGTATCAGAGCAATAATCAGCATTTTTACGACAAGTTTAACGACTGTAGATTCTGGTTCTGCTTTTTGTTGGCTGTGACTGTCGGGGCAAATGAAACACCGTTTTTTCAAAACTTGTTGTGCGATATGTTGATTTTCCTACTCGATTTTGCTAGCCGGTCTGGACGAAAGGATCTCCAAAACCCCACCCCGACCAAGCTTTGTGTAAGCAATCCGAACTTGGGACACTGTCTGACACGAAGTAAGTGGCTGGACACATTTGGGAGGGATTAAACTAAGTTATGTCTTCAATAAACCATAGATCCTCCTGAAGAAGACTCAAACCAGAGAGTCGAAACGTCGAGTAATTTTGAAAAAACGGTGTTTCATTTGCCCCGACTGTCACAGCCAACAAAAAGCAGAATCAGCATTTTTAGTTGCATTTCAGGTTCATGTTTCAGAAAAAGTAATGCTCGGAGCTCTGTCAGTTCTCTAAAAATTGATAATTTTAATCAGTTTAAAGGAAAAATTCAATTTAGACAGCACCAGCCAATTTTCAATGCACTAAGTTGCATTTGAATGTTGTGATCTAGAACTACAAGTTCAGAAAACAATCAATAATAAGGCAAAAACATTTTTTTCGTAATTCGATTATTCGAAGTGAATTTTTTCCGAGGAATTTCGACAATCGTGCCTGGACTGTACATGTTTTTTTCTGTCAAAATTTTGATTATTGGTCATATTTTGGATTTCCATGGGTATATATTTTAAAATAGAAACTCAAAAATCGTTAGGTTGATGCTTTGGTCTAATAATAAATTGCTACGTTGAAAGCGTAGATTGTGAGACAAAATTTTAAAGTCTGTTTGTTTGGATTGGCAAGCTCAACAATTTCTGCAAAGTAAGATTTTGTTTTCTGGGAAATTAAAAAATCAGAAATTACCACACAAACAAACCAAGCAGTCCTTATGTTAAATCCACTTTCTTCCATTATTTTTATTTCACTTCTCGAAATCACAATAAATTGTAAATCTTTAAGTCAACTCTCAGTGATGATGACTCACTGGCTAGTGGTTCACGCTTGCTCACATCCCAGTCCATGCGAGTTCCACTAAAAAGTCTATCCTTTTCGCTGCCTCGCACTTCAGTTAGGACTTCACCAGTCCATAAAAGAAAATGGTTGACCTGACCTTTTGCCGCACACGTCTGCCATTGTCCATGCGTATAACCTTCGCACGGTGAGCCAAGTTCGCGTTTAGCAACTTCCGCCAGGCGTGACGCCACCTCTTTCCTCCACGAAAATAAGGCTCACACATCAGCAAAAAAAAAAGGTCCGGGGACGGAAATGCCTAGCTATTATCTTTCTTCGGAGGGTGGCAGCCGGAGGTGGGTACTAAAAACCTGCCGACAGTCACACGACATTCGCACGAACCCCGGCCAAGGTTTGCACCGTCACCGTGTAACCCGGCCAAAGAAGTCCTGGCTGAGGTTCAACTTTTTTTTAACGGTCACCACCCTCCAAACCTTGCCTCGGAATGTCTCCGAGAGAAAGTTAAACTCATTAAAACAGGGTTTTCCGCACCGTTCCGTGAAAGAGTGGAAAAGGGCACTCAAACCCCCTTTTTCCCGCTGCACCTTTTGACTCGTTCACAAGAGGACGGGTTTTTTTTTTGGTTTGTTACATCGGAAGCAAAAGAAGATTTTATGCTTCTGGTCAACCTCGAGGTTGTGGATAGTGGGAATGCTGGAATTAAACTGGTTAAAATCCTGATACTTTTCATCTTTCAAGATGTTTCAAACCGGCTTTAAAAGAAACGATTTGTGCTGTTGTTCCGCAACCACCTGTTCGTAGAGATGCCCCAGCTATTTAAGTGCAAAAGAGCATCCCTTGTTCCCGCAGGACCAACCCACTCACGGACCACCCACACCGTCCACGTGGCACGGAGGAAACACGTGGACGTGATGAAAGTGCTCTTTCTTCGCCCAGCATCCGCCTCCACCGCCGGGAAGAGAACATTCATTACAGGTTGTCTTTACGGCTTTCTGGGGGAGGGGGATCGCCTCCTACCTTCAGCTGCCCCTTCTCGAGCCGGTTATAATGGCTAGTAAACAGATGTGAATTTTAATTGAATTTTTTTTCCCCTCGTCTGGTTTGCTCTCTGTGGCCTTCAGCGAAATGCAACTTATCACAAAAGTGGTGGTTGCAAGTACGTGACAGTGGCAACTTTGGTGGGATAAATATCCTTGGTTTCTTTTTGACGAAGTTGGAATAATTGATTTCGTTGTGGGAGGGGTCAGATTAATTTTTAAATGTCTTTAAAAATGTGATAAGACGAATGTTTCCTTAAAAAAATAAAACTTTATGAACATTATCAATTTCAAAGATCTGAAAATCATCAAATAAAGCTTATTTTTTCAAGAAGCTTAAAGTTTCTCCCATATTCAAACAAATTTATGTTTATCGGAATGACATTTTGCATTCAATGAAGATAATTATTTTATAGCTTTGAATTAGATCAAAAGAAGATTCCAAATTTCAATCCATGTTTAAAAAAAGCTGAATGTATCAAAAATAGCATTGTACACCATGTTACGGAAAAAAAATTGTTAAATATCAAAAAAGCAATTACCAAAAAAAAATCGATCACGATGACTTGATGAAAATGAACATGAATCCAAGTCAGGGAAGAACCTTTCTGTCTTGGTGCCAAATATAAGACTTTTATTTGAAGATTTCTGAAAAATTATTTCCTTTTTCTTGTTGTGGCTTAGCAACCAATGCACAGTAGGGTGCCCAGAATATGGAACTTTTTATCAAAACCTTGCTCCACAAGCTGAATATTATTCCTTGAGCTATTTTAGGATCTGGGTCAAATATGCGCAAAATCGGTTATCATTTACCCATTGATACTCGGAGGTGAAGTTTGTATGAGAAAAATTGAAAAAAAAAATGTATGAAAAACCCAAGTTTCTTACGGTTTGATCTGCACGGTGTGCTACATCCATTCAAATATTTCCAAAAGTGAGATTCTTATTGAAAATTTAATGCTCTACAACTTTGTAGCACATACCAAAGCTGTAAAACTCGAACCTGAAAAGTTATAAGCGATTTAAAAAAGGCATTGTTGTATGAAAAACATTTTTTTCACCATGTTTAGGCTCGGGCATCAATGGGTTAATCTCAACCAATTTCGCTCAAAATTTGCACAGATGCTTAAAATCATTTTTTTGGGCATCCTAAGGTACAGTTGTTCAGATCACAAAATTAAGTTGAAAATGGATTTTCCGAAAAATGGTGAAGTTTTGGAGCTTTCGTGTCTCAAAAGAATTGTTGCAAATGAGAAGGGACAACTTTTGGTTTAATTGAAAATAAGGGTGGTTTACGATTAGGGTGATTTTGAAAATCTAACTTTTCAGGAATATTTTGAGAATATTTTTTGTCTTCTACAAAGTTGTTGGGTTTACTAATTTGAACACTTTTATCTCGTAATCTACGCCTTCTACGACCAACTTTAAAGTAAGCATCTGATCAAACCTTCAAAAATCAGTTTTTTTAACGTGACAATTAAGGGTTAAGTTATAGAGAAACGTGATATTCGAGGCACTTTTCGAGCTCTAAAAAACGAACATTTTTATTTTTTGGTCAATTTGGACTTACGGGTGTAAAGTACAGCCATTTTAAGGTAAAAAAGATGCATATTTAAAACATAATCTCGAAAAGGCGTAAGCCAAATTTCAAGCGCCAGGTTGCATTTGAAAGAGGAGATCAAGCACTACAAACGCTGAAGAAATCTCAAAGGGCGTTTTTCTTTAAACTCGAGATATTTTCATTTGAAAAAATCTAATTTTGAAGAAAAAATCATATGGGATCACCCTAACGGTTTTTTTAATCATTGGTGATTTTTTTTAATATTAATCGAAAAAATTTTCAACTTTATTTTTAGAAAAAAAATTGCGAACAATATTTCGATTGATTTAATTTCCCTAAAACATGGCTAATTCTCCGCCAACTCACACAGCAGTTGCCCCAAAACCTCTTCGATTTGCGTGAAACTTTGCCCTAAGGGGTAACTTTTGTCCCTGATCACGAATCCGTTTTCTGATCCGTTTTTTGATATCTCGTGACGGAGGGGCGGTACGACCCCTTCCATTTTTGAACATGCCAAAAAAGAGGTGTTTTTTCAATAATTTGCAGCCTGAAACGGTGATGAGATAGAAATTTGGTGTCAAAGGGACTTTTATGAAAAATTAGACGCCCGATTTGATGGCGTACTCAGAATTCCAAAAAACGTATTTTTCATCGAAAAAACCATTATAGGAAATTTAATGTACTTTTCGAATCTACATTGACTCACAAGGGTCATTTTTTCATTTAGAACAAAATTTTTCATTTTAAAATTCCGTGTTTTTTCTAACTTTGCAGGGTTATTTTTTAGAGTGTAACAATGTTCTACAAAGCTATAGAACAGACAATTACAAAAAATTGTTATAGAGACGTACACAGAAAAAAATCAATTCCCGTAATCGTGAATTAATTTCACGAATTTGAGATCCACGAAGGAATTTATTCATGAGTATGGTGCATTTGCACCATAAACGTGAATATATTCCTTCGTGGTTCTCATAATCGTGAACTGACTTCACGGTTTCGAGAATTGATTTTTTTCTGTGTAAGGGGTTTGCTTATAAACATCACGAGTTATCGCGATTTTACGAAACAAAAGTTTTGAAAAAGTTGGTCGTCGTTGATCATGGCCGTTCATGATCAACCGCGACAGACACGGACGACGAAACAAAGAGAAACGCAAAAAGTAACTTTTTCAAAACTTTTTTTTCGTAAAATCGCTATAACTCGTGATGTTTATAAGCAAACCCCTTACGTCTATATATCAATATTTTTGTTATTGTCTGCTCTTCAACTTTGTAGGACATTATTACACTCTAAAAAATAACCCTGCAAAGTTAGAAAAAACACGAAATTTTAAAATGAAAAAATTTGTTCTAAATGAAAAAATGACCCTTCTGGGTCAATGTAGATTTGAAAAGAACAGTTCCCACAAAATGACATGTTCCAAAAATTTTTACAGTCAAGTAACGGAAAATGGGAGAATTTTTAAAACTTTTTAAGTGTTTTTTCGATGAAAAATACGTTTTTTTGGAATTCTGAGTACGCCATCAAATTGGGCGTCTATTTTTTCATAAAAGTCCCTTTGACACCAAATTTCTATCTCATCACCGTTTCAGGCTGCAAATTATTGACAAACACCTCTTTTTTCGCATGTTCAAAAATGGAAGGGGTCGTACCGCCCCTCCGTCACGAGATATCAAAAAACGGACCTCAGATTCGTGGTCAGGGACAAAAGTTACCCCTAAGGACAAATTTTCACGCAAATCGAAGAGGTGTCGGGGCAACTTTTCCCGATTTCGTGTGAGTTGGTAGAGAATTACCCACGTATCAAAAAATTGAAAAGTGTTTTTTTTTTTTGCAAATCAGGTTTTAGTAACAAAAAGTGAAATTAAAAATCATTTTTAACCGTGTATCATTTTTCAGTGTAGTCCTTATCCATACCTACAACTTTGCCGAAGACACCAAATCGACCAACAAAGTCCTTTAAAAGATACAGATTTTTTGATTTTCATCTATCATTTTTGTATGGACAGCTGCCAAATTTGTATGAATATTATATGGGCAAACTAATGATGCAAAATGGCTTTTTTGGGCATACCGAAGGCATCAAACAAGTTTCAGCCGGATAAAAAATTACAAAAATTAAAATTAAAAATGCGACCGATTTGATGCATAAGCATATTTAAAATATAAAATTTGAAAAATTGAATATAATCTTAATCTTAATTTGAGCTATTAAATATCACTTTAATTCCGTTCTCAAGACAAATTACCAAAAACATAGGTATATTTTAAAAAAATAAACAAATAAAAGAAACTGATGAACATTGGCAAAAATTGAAAATTTCCAATATGATATTCTCCACCAATCAAATTATTCTCAGTAATGCTTCTTAACAAGGCACCAACAAATTGGATGATCCAATCCAGCGCGGAAACAATTAATAACCGCAAAATCCACCGAACGGAAGCAAATTCCCGAAATCGGATACAACATTGTTAGCAGCAGCAGCAGCAGACGGTGCTTTCTTTTTTGTTTGCCAAATTATTTCAATTTCCGCTGATTTGTTTCCTTTCTACAAACACACCGTATCGATGATTCGCCCGGTGGGCTTTTCTGCGGATCCAAAGATAGAATTCGAATTTGGCTTTGTATATTGAAGCTTCTTTTTTGCTGTGTGTGGGAAGATGTACAAAGGATGCCAGATGAAAGCCCAGCGAGCTTTTCAGATCGAGCCGGTTTCGCGAAAGGATTGGTGGTCTTTTTTTGTTAACCCAAAATGCAATCAATCCCGGGGTTTGTAGTTTTCTTTGTGGTGTTGGCTATTGATGGAGGGCTTTATTTGGAATTTTTTAGATGACTGTAATTTGGTCATTGAAGTGAGCAAAAAACTCGCTGGGAAAAAACTTTCCATGAAATCAAACAAACTTCTCAGTGCAGCAGCTTTCAGTCTATGATGGCAACTTTGCGAAGCCGTGCACTATAACAAAAGTTTCTTATTTGCTGAAAAGATTCCAACTTTTGCCTTGAACACATGAGTGACTGGGAAACATATTTCCTTTCGTGCGAACGAACGCACAGCAAAACTCAGCCGGGCAAAGTTTTCCGCACTTTTCCGATCCGCACACAAAAGCGCGCGCAGATGATGAAAAATGAGTCTCTCAGAAGCAGCTGAAGCAAGAGCGAAAAAAACTAAAATGGGAGCATAAAATAAAAAAAGAATCGTAAACAGCACCGCCGGAAGAGCCTTTAATCAAACATATTTCAGTCAAAGTGGAAAAACTGTAATTAAATCCACGCGCAGTTGCACCGGCGCAGCTCAGCAGGAGGGGGAGCTCAAGAAACTGTGATGGCGACACTGCACCGATGGTGTGATGACGATGAGATCAACTTTTTACCCTGCGGGGTGCTCCTACTTCAGAAGGATTTCCTTTTGCACCAAAGAGTGACTAGCAATTTTGTTTATTTTCTTTGAATTATCCTTTTACTATCACGATAGGTTTATTTGACAAGCTTTTGTGGGGTTTAGTGTCTTTCACAAATGCAACAAAAGAGGAAATTTTAATACGAGTTGTATCCATAATTAGTGCTTGATACATTTAAAATTTGAGTTATGAATTTTAGAAAAAAATAGTGATTTTTGGAAAAATCGAAATGTCACGCGAAAAAAAATTGTAATTTTTTTATATAAAATTGAATTTGCAGTCAAAAAGTACTGTACAGATTTTTAAATAAATGGCTCCGTTTTCAAGATATAGCCACCAAATGTTTGTTTTTAGTGAAATTTGCGCAGCATTTCAATTTTTAAAAATAATTACCATGAGTTACAATTTGTGAACATTTTTTTAAAGTTCAGAAAAAAAATGGAAGTTTTCTAAGTTTCACCCAAACAACCCATCATTTTCTAACGTCGATATTTTTAATGTTAAAACATGAAACATTCGTTCGTTTTCCGATCTTTTCGAAAACAGTATTTTCAAAGAAATGAATCAAGTTAAACATTTCAAAAGGGCTTTATATTGAATGATTGGCCCTTTTCAAACGTCAGACACGTTTCAAATTTTTTCAATTAAATTGTTTTCAAAAAGATCGGATGTTATTCTGGGACAATTTCAAAGAATTCTTAGCAAAGCGTTTTTTCAAATTTAAACCTAAACCATTCTTTTGAAAGAAAGGCAGACAAACATAATGTTGTAAATATTTCTCAAAGTTTTAAAGCAAATTTTTCAAATGATAATACACAAGAGACGATTTCATAAAAATATGTATCTACTGAAAGGATTAGTCTGATCAGTTTGGTGTTTTCGGTAAAGTTGTAGGTTATGAGTAGGACTTTCAATTTCATGATTTTTAAAATCAATCCTAATGTTTGAAAATTACCAAAACAATTGTGTTAAGCTATTATTGAGGTGGATGATTTTAAATCCCACTAATTTTACCTTATTTTTAGAGTATCAAACACTACATTTCACACAGACCGGCAATGCAATCCGGTATCCCATTCAGAACAACAAAGTCGCTGCCTCACTTGGGAGTTGGTTCGAAGTTTCACGCGAAGAAGTTGGCGCCAAGCGTTTCTCTTTAGTTTTTTTTTTTGTGCCCTGACTCAACTGTGTGGATCGCGGAGAAAAATGGCGAGAAAATGCAAAGGAAAATAAAATTAATTAAAAAAAGTCTTATAGCGAAAAGTTCCGCCTCCCTGGTCGCTAGTAAGTGGGTGGTTGGGTGAGTTTTGTTCGAGATCCCATCTTGGCCATTTTGGTGTGCTATCTTGATCCTTTCGGGGCATGGACGGACATGAGCATGGAGGGGAAAGGATGATGGTCGCCGGCCGGTCGTGTGTTTGAGTTCAACAAAAGCCAGAGAAAAGCAGCAGTTTGGAAATTCATTAAATCTATATCCTTTTTGGCCTTCGGTATAGAGTGCTTAGCGAGCGGCAGCTTAGAGCAGCGAAGGATGCTCGGAACAAACACAAAGGGATGAAACAGGAAGGAAACTTTGCGTGGGCGTTTGTGGAAGCTTCCTTTTTCTTTGGTCTTACTCGTCTCTCTCTCTCTCGCTGCCTTCATTTAATTTTCTTAATGTTTGATTAAGTAAGAACAAATAGAGCCTAAGTAATCTCCGTTAACGGAGATGAACAGCACAGTCTTGGGAAAAGTTTCCTGCCTCCGGATAAACTGCTTCAATTTGGATTAAAAGTAATCACTTGATTAACACAGAAAGGTAAAGATCAGCAGCTGAAATGAGTAGTTTATTAGGATCTTTGGCTTGATTTTTCTTTGAGGTCGCTGTTTGGATCGATCTTAGACAAATAGAAAAGATTAAAGTCTCGAAGTACTTACATTCTCCTTTTTATTACTAAACTTCTCCAGTGTGTCCTCGAGCCACTCCCACTGCTTCTCCGACTCGTGGCTGTTTGATCCCGATAATGCACTGACGTGGCCACCGACACTACCACTACCACTACTACTGCTACTGCCGTCTATCCTACTAACACCACCACTACTACTGTAGCTGTTCCGCCTATCGCTGCTGTACACGGGATAGCCGGGACCCCCGGGGCTGCCCACGATGATCCCGTCCCGGTGGTAGTGCTTGCCGAGGCCCATGTGGTGGTCCCGGTCGTAGCCGTGGCCCCCGGTGTAATGGATCGACCCGTCCGGGCGCTGCTTCACCGCTGACGAGTGCGACTGTGAGTACTTGGCGTCGTGGCGCATGTAGTTGGTGTTTAAAGCTATTATCCGCAGGTTGCTCTTGGTTTGCTCGATCGTGTAGTAGCCACCTGAAATTGGAAGATTTTGAACGAAATTTCAGTTTGAAAATCTGTAGATAGGGGAACAGCATCTAATTCCAGCGTGCCTCTAATGTTGGCAGGTCAGAACTTTGACATTCAATTGAAGCTAATTAAAAGCGTTTTCAACTGAAATCGAGTGATAAATAGCTCAATGAGAAGTGAGCAAGCAAGTTTCTATCAAAAGTTTTGCAAAATTAGTTATTTAAATAGTGAAAATTAGCAAATTGGATGGAGTTAGGAGCGAGTGCTTAACCTGCCAAACATACGAGAAGTTCCCCTAGTAGCTAAATAAACAAGAGTAAACAGTTCCGTTTACTGAGACAATGATGCTCGTTTGGAGAGATTTCTTGACTTTCATCGATATAAGTGGCTTAAATTTGTTGGTTGGCAGCCCTGCTGGCAAGATATCAGCATTTTTCAATGCCGGGTATTTTCTATTTTGACGTTTGTTTCGCGCGGCATCTGATATTTTTCTTTTCATTCGTTGTTTACCGTCAAATCGCTCAAGTCGCAAATAAACATCGCTCTGCGCTCAAGCTACAAAACCCTGTTTCGCTCTTTTTCCTGCTGTGGTGGCAATACAATTGGCATTTGTTCTTGTCATATTCAAATTTATTGATTCTTATAACCAATAGCGTGAAGCAGCAAATTCAATTAGTCAATGGTTAAAAGAGTGATCAATTTTGTACAATGTAACGGAATTATACTGAACATTAGGCGATCGATTCGGCATGCAAAAAAAAAAAGATCGATTCCCGAGATTTTAGCCAAATCCATAAACATCTGTCCAGAGGTTTTAAGTGTTGGACCATGTATGAAAATCGATATCGATATCTAAATCGAAAGAAGTCATTTTACATCATTAGTTTTTCCATACAAGACTCCTTACAATTTTGGAAGATGGGTTTGTAAATGTATGAAACTTTGTATCTTGAGTAGGTCGATTAGGATTTGAAAAAAAGAACAGGCACACGATTTTTTTTCTAAAATAAGTACTTTAATAATTTTCGATTTTTTTGGAATAGCCTTTTTTGGAGGGAACTGAAAAAACATCTTTTGATCCATTGTGCGTTATGGTAAATCTGCTTGAGGAGACATTATTTTTTGAAAAAATAGTGTTTTTGGGCTAATATCAAAAATGTAACCAAAAATCATTTTTCAAAGGAAAATCAAATTTGCAATCAAAAAGAACTAAAAAATTTCTGTGATAAAATCTACTGTTTTAAAGTTATGGCTATTTTTATGTATAAATATTCGTTTTAACAGGTTAATTTCTGAAAAAAGAACGCCAGAATAAAAAAAAATAAGCTGAGAAAATTTATTTTTTTTCCAAATAATTATTTTGAGATATTTTCCAAACTATAGAAAGTAAGAAATTCCTTTTAGTTTATAATAGTAAAGCATGTACTGCCCGGGCAGTCGGTAATAACAAAATTCATGTCATTTCAATAACAAATCGTCAGCTGTTTGCTATCTTGTGACATAGACCATTTTGGTCGAAAATTAGTCAATGATGATGTTTTGCTATACTTAACAAACACTACAAGATGCTGATAGCACACAGCTGACGAAATACTGTTAAAATAACAGAAAGTGTTATGGAATCTTCTTGAAAAATCCATATTTGCATAAGGGTTTAATAACAGTTTATGTTATCAAAAGAAAATTTGTTATTGGTCTGATATTGGTTGAAAGCCAAAACAACTTTGGAATAAATGATCGGATTAGTTGTTAAAATAACAAAAAATAATAACAAAGATTTGTTCGAAAATCTTGGGTATCTTTGATAGTCTCTGTGTTTTTTTACAAGTTTAAGCGAATTGAAACATCACGTCAAATATTAAAAATTTAATAAAAAAATCAAAATTAAATTAATTGACAAAAAAATACCACAAATAGAGTATCCTCTAATGTAAATTTATAATTAGCAGTATAATGTTTGAAATTTGTTTTCAATTCATATCTGGAGTTTTTTTTTGAAAAGGTCCAATAAACCAAATTTTCAGTTTTTGCTTTTTGGGTGTTTTTTAATATCCCTGACTCAAGGCGGTTTCAAAAACACCCAAAAAGCAAAAACTGGAAAATTGGTTTATTGGACCTTTTAAAAAAAACTCCAAATATGAAGTAGGTTTTGTAGCAAGAACCTGGTAGCCAGGTTGCCAGATAAATCTGGGAATGCCAGATTTTTCAAATGTCAACCAAATTGAAGATTTTTTCAGACAGTTTTACATTTTTTGCCAATTTCGAACATTGTTTATTAAAACAATGTTTAACAATAAATTATTAAATGCATGAAATTGATAAAAAATTAAAAAAGTTAATCAAAAATGAAAATCGAGAACCGTCAAAAGGCCGAAAATCAATTATTAAACCAGTTAACAATTCAAATTTAATTTTACCTTTTGATTTAATCAATATACGATTATTTTTCCAAATTATAATTTTGTTTTAATTTGATAAGTTACCTTTTTTCTTTTCCTTGTCGAAATGAGCATTTGAATCAAATAAACCGTTTCCCTGTCACCTCTCTAACATCCAAGATGATCAATTTAAATGCCAAAAATAAAGCTGATAATCTTTGCAAAGAATTATGACTATCACAAAACATTTTCCAACATGATTGTGCAAAATTCCCCTTCATAAATTCCATAAATCGTCATAAATTGCATCAAATGACTTGTGGACAGACAGAACTGCCTGCCAACCGTTCGTCCGTCGTCAACCTCAACCTGGGGGGAGCACTAAGAAATTCATCTCTTCACTAGCGCCGCAGAAAAGCGACGATTGCTCACCTGGGAAATGGCAACAATCATCCACTTGAATCGAGGCAGAAAAGCACAGTAATACAATTATGCAAATTGTGTTTACTTGTACTTTCTTGGGCTGCTTGAGCTGGGTCTAGCCAGGTATAGCTGCTGCTCGTTCTGATGCCACTTTTACCAGGAATGGCACTTTCCTTGAACGGTTTTCTTGCCTCCTGACTTGTGTCCACGCCTTCCCCCGGTGTGGTGTGTTTGCCGAGACATTCCGCCGAGTTTGGTCTCGGTCTCGTCTCCCCCAGGAGGACATAAACAACTTCCTCAATCAAATATTCACCCGACTCTAATCGCTTTCTCTCGCTCTTATTCACTTTGGTCCGACTTTCACCTGGCGTTAGGTAAGTTTGTCCGTCTGTCCATTTTAGATCTGTCCGTTTGTCATCGTCATCTCGGCGCGGTTGCCAGATTTTGAGATTTTTAAGTCGTTTTTATTATGTCAAAAGTTGTTCTGAATTTTCTAGTTTTTCTTTGTCAAATAAAAAAAAACCCTTATTTAAAGATGTTCTGGCACCACTGCCGCCATAGACTTACCTTTCTCGAACGTCTGCAGGGCCTCGGAGGGCAACCAGTGGCGCCACAGCTCGCCAAGCTGCACAAAGTTGGGCGTCCCGTCGTCGTGGCCGAGCACCGGGAACACGAACTGCGACGGGAAGGTGCGACTCATCAGCTCGGTGATGTTCCGCAGCAGCTCCAGCCGGTTTGGCTCGTGAAGTCGGCGCGCTGAGTGGGACAGGCCATCACTGGAAAGAGGGACAGCAAATTGTAGGTTTTATTAGTTTTGATTATTATGAGATTTTTGTATTACAATTGTTACCAAAAGAGACAAACAAAATCACAATCTTTAAAGATTTTTCTACAACAAAAATTGAAATACTCAAAATATGTAAAGAATCAAATACAGAATAAAACTTGAAATTCATTACGGAATGAGAAAAAAAACACTAGGTGAAAACTCCTAAAAGCTGATTTAATATGTACATTTCTCTGTATGCTTTTCCGGTGTCAACACAGTGGCAGAATTATAGCTTAATTTACTGAGTGAATAATCCATATACTGATTTTCGTGGTTATTTAATTTGCCTTCATATTCATATTAAGAAAACTCTGACATGTAAAACTGGCACTTACGTCCTTTTGTTATTACAAAGGCAAGCCATTAATGCAATTATCACAACCTGAACATCTTTTAAATGCCTTATAATTATATTTAAGTTTGATAAAACAAACAAAAAAAGCTCTTAAAAGCTTTCACATTCTCTCTCGTTTCAACTCCGTAAAAATAATCTGCCAAAAAAACGTCACCACTGAAAAAACACGATGCTGCAATTGTATAATTTGCTTGTCTTTTGCCCCACTTTCTCCCTTCCCCTACGGAATGTCTGTGTAGACACAGCCAAGTGCTTTTCCCCGAAAGGGATAGTGGTGCTGGTGGCGGTGGCAGATAGAAAGCTTTCACTAGTGTTTGCACTGGAATCTCCGAGTTCCGAGTGTGCCGAAAATGGGAAATTGTCAGCTGTGTCTCGCTTTTTCCTTTTCCTTCCGTGTTTCCAAAATTGGTTTCCCAACGCTGTCACCCGTTCGTTGAGGTTGGCTTGAACTACCACCGTCCTGAGGAAGACAAATGTTTGCTCTCGAATTGATTCCGGCGCCGTTGCTGCTGGTTGAGAAGCTGGAAGGTTCGTTCGATGGAGACGCATGGTCGTCGGTCAATTGGATTTTTTTTTTTTGCGCTTTAAACATTCTCAAAACTCGCCGTCATGTCATTTAGGCAAACCACCATTTTCGCCCCCTTCCCCCCAAAAACTAACCAAGCAAAGTCGTGTTTGAAGTGAGCAATTTTTGCAATTAAAATTAGAAATAATATCCTCTCCGCACTACCGAGGGGGTTCTGGGCGAGGACCAACTTTCAGTGGTCAACCGGAAGGCTTGAAAGTGGGCCATTTGGGAGCACTGGCAGGCAGTCATGACGACAAGTGGAGAACTAGCAAAATATGCAAATGTGTGCTAATAATCCTGTTTTAAAAGGGGGTCCTTTTTGCTGCGTAATTGAATTCAATTCTAGAAATGTTTTTCTCTCGAGTTTTGTTGATGTGAAAAATGAAATTGTTAGCTTCATAATTATGGCAATAATTACGTTTTAAAGTTTTTAAACCTATATTAAACTGAATGTAATGGCATGAAATATGAACAAACTGCCTCTGATTGTTACCTATAACTAGGGCTAGTGATTTTTCACGGCAAAAAAATCGAAATTACGCGGCATGTTAGTTTTTGAAACCATGGATTTCACGGCAATTTAACGGCACTCTAAAATCTGCTCAAAATAAACAAAAAAATACTTTGTTTATGCCTAATTATGTACAGAAAAGTGTCTAAAAAAGTAAGCAGTAGTTCAAGATTCAAATAAAACCACCTCACACATATTATTCAATTTCCCAAAAAAATTATTGGCAATTTTTTTTTGAAATTATGCAGCATTTGCGTCAGCTAAATTATGATTCAGCTATTTTAATTTTACTGAGATTTTAAAAATTGATTTTGTTAAAAACATCTTTAAATCGAAGCAAAACCTAAGAGTAAAATCAGCAAAAAAAATGACATTAAAAATTTGTTTGTTTTTTTAAATTTCGGCAAAAGATAAAGATCAGGCAAATTTCATTTGTAGCATTTATTTACATTTATTGATATTTCCAGAAAATTATGATACCATACAAAATGCAAAGTAAATTTTATTTTATTATTACCAAATATAAAAATTCTCTTCCCTTCAAGATATTAAATAGCTATTTTTTCAACTTTTTCTTTTACTGTAGTTTTCAATAACGTTTTACATTCTTTTAGAATTTTGAAAAGTCAAAAAAATTTGCTAGAAATTTTAAATTAATTATCTGTACATCAAAGAATATTGTAATGAACTATATTTTGAAAAAAAAATCTTAATTTGCCTTGCATTTTTGTTTAATTTGGGAACTTGTAAAGCGTACAAATAAAAAAAATCAATGCTTTATTGCTCTGAAAAGTAATTTTTCTAATCACTATTTAAAATTTCGCGGCATTTCACGGTATTTACGAAATTTCACGGCCAGGGGCGAATTTCACGGATTACGCGGCTTCCGCGAAATCGCGAAAAATCATTAGCCCTACCTATAACACAACTTAACAATATTTAGGGGACCCAAAGTAAATCTTCTCTATATTGGAAAAAACTAAATATGGAGTCATGAATTAAAAAAATCTCTCTCTTTAATTTCGCATTTTATTACAAAGTAAAATTTTGGAAATTTGGTGGCAAAAAGTCTTTTATGTTTATGACCGATTTGATAGCGTACTCAGAATTTCAAAAAATACATTTTTGTTTTTTTGTAACATTGCAGGGTTTTTTTTTCAAGAGAAGTTCTACATAGTCATTGAGCATGCATCAAAAAAAATATATAAGAACATAATATACTTATTAACCATAAAAGTTATCGCAATTTTACGAACAAAATAAATAAAAATAAAAAAGAACCTTTTTTGTTTCTTTTATTTCGTTGTTAGTGTCTGTTTTTTTTTAATTTTATTTTTTAATAATATTATTTAGGGGAAGTATGATGCATATTTGCGTGAAAAAAAAATTAATAATCTTGTTTCAAAGATTTAATTTGTTAAAAAATAGAACTTTAAGAAAATATCGAAAATGCGGCATATTTAAACGCAAGACTAATTTTAAATGCAATATTAAATTCAAAAAACAAAACCGCAACAAATATAAAAATGTTTAGATGAGAATTTGTGAAACAGGCCCGCCTTATCCACTGAGCTTCTATCGGATGGTGAAGTAAAACGTCGGTCCCGGTTTCTCCTGTCTCGTCAGAGGCGCTGGAGCAGAAATCCCACGTTAGAGGAAGGCCATGCCCCGGGGGGCGTAGTGCCAATAGTTTCGTTGTGAAACAGGCTTAATTCTTTACCTGTTTAAAATAGTTCATTACACGATAAAAAAATGTTATGTTGGAAGGTGTAAATTTTAAGGTGTAATATTACCTCTTTAATGATGTAATATTATCTCAATTAAAATTTAAAAATTAGCCTGACCCAGAAAAAGTTAAATTTAACCTTTTTAAGTGGTTAAATTACACGTTTGTTTTCGGACATAAAATATGTAATGATTTCCAGTTGTAATATTACTATCATCATTTTTTACTGTTTAAGAAAGTGAGCTCTTTTAAAACAACATTTGAAACGATGAACAAAAATCCTTCAATTTTTTATTTTGTTGGTCGGGAAACTAATTGTTCAGATACAATCTCTTTTGATAAGTGATGTCTAAATTTATAAAATGACAATATCTGTGTACTTGACCAATTCAAAGTGATAAATTCTAGACATTTTATAAAATGAATCCTATAATAAAAGTGTAAACACTTGTAAAAAACCCTGCAATGTTACAAAAACACAAATTTAAAATACATTTTTTGGAATTCTGAGTACGCCATCAAATCGGTCGTCCAAGCATGCATAAATTTTACATTGTGAAAAATATGACCTAAGTTGTGAGAGGGATACACTCAACGTCAACATTTATTTGTGAGACCTAGGTTATAAAAAAAAATAGTCCAGAAATATCGTCAAAAACGTGAAATGTCATGATAGTAAGAAATGAGAAAATTTTGGACAGATTTTGCAATTATTTTTTCAAAGCGTAATAGATTTTTTTCCAAAAATTGTTAAATACCTTTTGATAAAAAAACATCGTTTCTTTTTTTATTTATCAAAAGGCAAATTTGTTGAAAGTTGACCACGATTGTCAGCATGGGAAAGAGGGGGGGGGTTGTAGAATACATTCTAGAATTACAACAAAAAATATTAATGACAAACCTTACATCTAAGTCTGCAAAAATAAATAAATAAATAAATAAATAAATTAAACGTGATATGCATTGGCAATAGTACTGTTTTTTTTTTTCAATTCGAAAATGGTAGAATCGTTACCATGAAATCATAAGTTGAAACACTCTAAATATTTTTTTCTGTTATTTTTTTATTTGCTAGACATTTCCAACAGTAAATCTAAAAATAACAATACGTTATTTGAATTAAAGCCAGATATAGTTAATTTTACTTCAACTAGACAAAAAAGGATAGCATTGAGAAAGATTCTCCTGACCAAGCTAAAATTTGATGAGACTGTTAAAATTTCTAAATCAAGCAAAAGTCACGATTTGCATCGAAATTTGACCACCCCCTTCTGTTTAGCAAAACAAACTACGATATCTCTAGATCCCCTAATCGTAAAAGATTAATCTATGAATCGAAAAAAACGTTGTATCGATTTTTAGATTTAAAACGCTTTTCAGTGTATATTGCGCCAATAAAAACTTGTTGCTTTTCCACTTAGAATGCGTATTTGAACATTTTTCCATCGTGTTCTTCAGACTATTTAACGCAAGAACCAGTTTTTTTTCAATATTGTCAAACTAAAAGTTCACGAGATATTGAATTTCGAAGGTCTGATTTAAATAATTTATTTCAAATTTGATTTTGAGAGCTGCACGTTTGACGTGGAATGACACATATGGAATAGGGAATGGTTTATGGGGATTAAAAATTATCTTATAAATCATCAATTATCCCTTCCATCTTGTAAATTGTAAAAAGAAGTTTCAAAACAGGGGTGGGATCTATTTATGAGGAAAAAGCTGTCACGAAGTTTATGGATGATCTCTTAAGAAAGACGACTCGATCCTCACCAGACCCCTGTTCTAAAATGGACCTAACGAAAATTACATTTAGACAATTAACCCATATGCCAGATTTGTTTATTCTAAGAAAAATCCAATCCATGCCCATCGAAGTTTACCGAGTTGAACATTTGTTTGCAATTTTGGAAAACATTGCTAAAAAGTTGAAGTTTTGTGCAATCAAAAAATCGAAAATGAAAATGATTGAATAAGAATAAATAAAACATTTTTGATTAACAGAAAGCATTTTCATTTCCCAAAAAGTTTAACTTTCTTAGTTAAAAGCTCGGAAATAATTTCTAACTTGAGAAATTTTCCGCAATCGAAAAGATTTTGCAATCTCAGCTCACTGACTCCTTCACCGCTACAATGTTGGCTTAACACCGGCAGAGATGATGTATAAAACATTGTCGGTTGTAATTACATATTTATTTCCACATAAGATTATCCCCCTGGCTGCTTCTCACAGTTATACACGTGTGTGTTCATGTGTGGCCACGTGTGGGGGCGTACGAAGCCACTCTGGTTTCTTGTTGCCCTAACCTAAAAACCACGCCAAGACGAAGACGACGACGGTGTCGGATCTAAGGACGACGATGTTGGCCCAAGTAGTCCTGGCCCAGAAGTGCTACAGCAATTCAAGTACAAAGATTGTGACCTCCCACTCATTCTCTTTTTCTCTAGAGCATCTTTGGGACAGGGTGAGACAAAACTACACACAGAGCACCCCGGCTACTTAAGTTGATGCGAGCCACTTTAGGCGCACTTTAGGTGTTCCACCTTGACGCTCTCGTTCATTCTGTTCCAGGCTTCTGGCCTGCGCCTGGGTCTGGGCTTGGGCCCAACCGTCGTTCACCGTCTACCAGCACGGGGCTTCCACTGGAGAAATTGTGCATGGTTGGGCTTCCACGTGGTAGGGCCGTATGTAGTTTCATACGCCACATTGAGCGCGCTATAGGGCACTTGAGCGTAAAAGAGCCTTTTCTTTCTACGGAATTATAATCTCAAAGTTTACCCCCAGCAACCTTACGGCACCTCCCCCTCGTGCTCTTTATCAGCCAAGCATAATCAAAATGGTGTTAAGGATAACACGCCCCACCGCCCGCCCCACGTGGCACATTCCAACAATTCCCGTTCCAAACTTGAGCCGGCAAAGTTCATCGGAGGCAGCAGATTTGCTCCCCCAGCCTGACGTCGGAGAAAGGTGGAAAGCCACCGGAAATTAACTGATTATCAATGCATGAATCTCGGGGAATTCTCGCCGAAAGAAGCCCACGTGGCTGAGCGAACTCGGGCGCGTGGTGTACAACTCCATGATAACTCAATTTATTAGCAATTACTCACGTTTTGATTGTGCAGTAATCCGCGTGGGGTACACCTCCGCAGGAAATGCGATGAATAGCTGAGGGTGGAGGGTTTTAGGTTTTTGTTGACCGGGGGAAAAAATCTCCGCCGGGCAATAAATAACGGAATGAAGCGGAATGTTGTGGAACAAATTACTCAGTTATAAAAAAAACATGAGAGTTGTGGAGATTACACCAAACAATCAATACGTCTACAGTAGAAGTTCTAAAACATTTTTTTAATTTTTTTTAGTACAAATAACTGGAACGGTTTTATAATTTGAAATATAACCTGGAAAAAATCATAAATATGTATATTTTTAAATGTAATTCAACTTTTGTATGTAATTGCACATCAATTTGGATAAAATTCTATCCTAAAGAAGGTAATATTTTTTATTGAATAGTCATCATTAACACACTTAAACAAGTATGGTGATATAACATCGAGAAATCGTGCTTGCCATTTCATTAGGGCACATAACTTTTTCAGGCTAGAGTGTGTCCCTTTCACACCTTATGTAAACTGTCATTTGAGTGAAAGGGATACACTATTGTTTACAAAAGTTATGTGCCCTTTTGAAATGTTAGGCTCCAAATGTTGACAGATTTGGAGTCAGAAAAAAATGTGTAAGTTTACAACTTTTTCCACAATATTTTCTAAAAATTGAGATAAACTTACATCGACAACATTTATCCAAATTTCAAACATTTATTTTGTGCATCGTTCAGTTGCCATAAGCTTATCGTTATTGAGTATTATTTAAAATCTTGAAACGAAAAAGGCCTTTTTTATTGCTTCAAATTATGATTTTCAGTAGCACTGAATTTTCATTTTTTTTTTTGCATTTCAAAACGAACGTTACATTTTTAACACCATTGTTAAATTTTTTTTAATTTTCACATGTTTCAGCAAATTTTGAGCTTAAGCTTAAAATAGACTATTTCTGAAATATTCATAGTTTTGGAAAGAAAAAGCCATTATTGAAATGCAACCTAAATGGTTTTTAAAAAATATTCTGACGAAAAAAAAATCAGCAGAAAAAAGGTACTGCAAGGCATTGTGAATCGAAAATTCATTAAATTTAAAGGATTTTTAAATAAACCCAAACATACTTGAACTGTTTCTAAACTCAGAAAAAATCTTCTAAAATGATTTAAGCTAATTGCAATGAAGCTTCCATTGAAATTTTGAAGTTTTTTGATTTTTTTCGTGCTCTGATTTTTCAAGCCGATTTTGAAGATGAGAGGGAGACAAAAACTGAAGATGAGAGAAAGATAAAAACTTTTTAAAATATTTGCAACAGCCTTGCCATCATCTGAAAAAAAAAAAACATTATGCTACTGATTCAAAAACAAAACGGTTGTGTACTCGACCTACGTATAAGATGAATTGAAATCGATTTCATTTTTTTTTTTTCAAATATTAGCTTAAATTACAAAAAATCATGAATTTTTGAACATCATCAATTAAAAAATAATGTTAGAAAACTAAAAATAAAAATGATTTTAAAACGTAGAAAAATTCCGACAAAAAAAGTAAATCAAAATAAAAAAATCAGAAAAAATGGCTTGTTATATGTTGCCCTTTTAAAGATATTTTTGTATTGAATATTTATTATTTTTCAATTCAATTAATATTAATTTTACAATTAAACCATTAAACCTATTGTTGATCAGACCTTCGAGTACCAAAATAAGGAAATTTGTTTTCATATGAAAATATAAGCTATGACTTAATAAAATAAAAATAAAATATAAATATAAAATTAAAATAAACAAAATAGTAAAATTGATTTTTATTGTCTATTCATCAAAAATATATCGAAATCGTACTATCGAGAAATCTCAATCGTGAGCCGAGAAATTATGATAACCTGCAATCATTTCAAATTTTAATGATATTATTTATTTATTTTTTTTTTGCTTAAAGTTTTCGATTTTAAACTGTTCAGAATACATTGCACAAGGTATATTTAAGCATGTTTAATCAAATAAAGGTATCTTTATAAACTTTTTTTTATTTTGGAATAAATCATAAAACATCAGGAAAAAAATATTTGCATAAATTCATTAATATTTTGTTATTTCGTGATTGAAGTAAAAAAATCATATATATTTTTTATTTTACCCATTTGCTTTCAATAATTGTGGTGTCACCCCTCTACCTTGACCAGAGTTGAAGGACAATAAATTTAAATAACACATACCATACATATCACAATTTTCAAAAATCCCAAGATTTGAATAAAACTGAAAATTTAACATTCAAATAAAATTTGAATGATAGTTTTTTTTGTCTGTTATCACAATGAAAAACGAGTCGTTGTGGAGTAGGCTACTTTTTGACCTTGGGAAGTAATTAACAAAATTTAAGAAGTTAAGTCGCATCAAATCACATCTAATCAGCTACCCCAACCATACCAATTTAGACAAATTCGCCAAAAAAAAAAAAAACATACTTGAGCTATGATAAAACCGATATCAGTACAAAGTACGTTAATGCAATTTGATTTAAATAATTTACAGCAACATTAATATTTATCGCCCCAGCTTCAAGCAATATCCGTCTCCTGCAAAATTCAATCGACCACCATCGTACAATGTCGCCGTCAAACCAGCTGCACCCGTTCCGATCTATAACTTCGATAAAACAATCAAAAGCACTCCCCCTCGAGCGCAGTGGCAGCAGCATCGAGAAAATTGAATATTTAATGCCCTGTGCATTAGCATTTTCAATTGAGTGAATTTTCAAATCAACTGCACCGAACAACCCCGACGGCAACCCCCCGTTCGGTGTCGTCGTGGCATTTGCAGCAAAAGATTGAGAAATCTAATATCATGAGTTGACTCGGGGCGGCAGAGGTGACAAGGGGGATGCGCCCCACCGACCCCAAAAAGCAAGATCCAATCGCTTTAATTTAAAAGACATTTCCTCTCCCAGCCCACACCTCACCTTTGCCACGTGGAAACCCTTTTTTCGGAAAATTCCACTCCCCCTCGGGTCGTGATAAAGCTTTTAAAATAATTGCGATCTTTTGGCAAACTTCAAGAGCCGACATACAGCGAAACAGTAATGCGAAATGTTGCGCGAATGAAAATTTTATGCTGCACTTTCATGTTTTCTCCGGTGGCAGTGCCGTGACATCCGCCGGAGGAAGCTTTGGTTGCCATGGGAAGCGGATGTCGGTAAGGCAGTGTGGCGCACTTCCCGGAAATCGGTGGCTTCCACGCCACGAGAGAGAGAGAGAGAAAGTCGCTAGCTCGCACGGGATTTGTTTCCTGTCATTTTCCGGGGGAAAACTTTTGCGCTTGAGGAAACAATCAGGTAAATTAGCTTTTGAAGATGGTGTGGAATTTTCGATTGACTTTCGGAAACATGTTCGGTAAGATTGTTCAGAAATAGACTGACTGACTGTTTGCGAAAGTTTTGCTACTTTTTCACATGAGATTGAAGTGAGTGAATCCACAGATAAAAACGAAATGTTCGATTTAATAGTTTTTTTTTATCTAGGAGATTTTTTCCTGGATTCCCACTTATCTATTTGGTATTGGAATTTTCTAAAACATTGAGTTATTTTTTAAAAATATTGAAAATTTGAAAAAAAATATTGAAAATTTTGTTTGAAAGCAAAACGACATTTCATTCGTAAAGTACCTTACATTTTTTTTCGATTAATAAGTTATAGCATTTTTTAAGTAAACATTTTTGTTTTGTTTTTGTTGATTTTTTGAGTTAAAGAAAAGGCTTATTTCAAAATATATTTTTTAAATTTGATTTTTTTTTTAATTTTCTGATCCTTTTGTCAAAAATATAAAAAAAAACAATTCGCAGATGACTCCTTTATATTGAAAAATAATAGATATTAGAAGTTATAACTTTAAAATGGTATATGTTTTTTAAAGAATGAAAAATCGTTTTGGATTTCTATTGGTTATGAGCATAATTTTTCAAAAATCATTGTATTTTTTAATTCATGTCTCCTTAACCAGCACCAACCAACCAAATGTATTTTTGAGTCTCTCAAAACAAATAAAATAATCAAAAATTGATTAAGATATTCAAATAATCAAAGTCCAAATCATTGATTTCATTTTGCCGAATACACCAACTCGGTCAGAAAATCCTTTCTCAAGTTACAGATTTTCAACCCCCAAAATTGTATGGCAACTTGTATGGAAAAATTTACGATGCAAAATTACTTCTATTGATCTAGAAAATGCATGGACCAAAATTACCAAAATGAACAAAAATCCAAATTGACCAAAATGACCAAAATGACCAAAATGACCAAAATGACCAAAATGACCAAAATGACCAAAAGGACCAAAATGACCAAAATGACCAAAATGACCAAAATGACCAAAATGACCAAAATTACCAAAATGACCAAAATGACCAAAATGACCAAAATGACCTAAATGACCTAAATGACCAAAATGACCAAAATGACCAAAATGACCAAAATGACCAAAATGACCAAAATGACCAAAATGACCAAAATGACCAAAATGACCAAAATGACCAAAATGACCAAAATGACCAAAATGACCAAAATGACCAAAATGACCAAAATGACCAAAATGACCAAAATGACCAAAATGACCAAAATGACCAAAATGACCAAAATGACCTAAATGACCAAAATGACCAAAATGACCAAAATTACCAAAATGACCAAAATGACCAAAATGACCAAAATGACCAAAATGACCAAAATGACCAAAATGACCAAAATGACCAAAATGACCAAATGACCAAAATGACCAAAATGACCAAAATGACCAAAATGACCAAAATGACCAAAATGACCAAAATGACCAAAATGACCAAAATGACCCAAATGACCAAAATGACCAAAATTACCAAAATGACCAAAATGACCAAAATGACCAAAATGACCAAAATTACCAAAATGACCAAAATTACCAAAATGACCAAAAATACCAAAATGACCAAAATGACCAAAATGACCAAAATGACCAAAATGACCAAAATGACCAAAATGACCAAAATAACCAAAATGACCAAAATGACCAAAATGACCAAAATGACCAAAATGACCAAAATGACCAAAATGACCAAAATGACCAAAATGACCTAAATGACCTAAATGACCTAATGACCATAATGGCCAAAATGACCATAATGGCCAAAATGACCAAAAGACCAAAATTACTCAAATTACCAAAATGAACAAAATATCCAAACTGACCAAAATTACCAAAATGACCAAAATTACCAAAATGACCAAAATGACCAAAATGACCAAAATGACCAAAATGACCAAAATGACCTAAATGACCTAAATGACCAAAATGACCAAAATGACCAAAATGACCAAAATGACCAAAATGACCAAAATGACCAAAATGACCAAAATGACCAAAATGACCAAAATGACCAAAATGACCCAAATGACCAAAATGACCAAAATGACCAAAATGACCAAAATGACCAAAATGACCAAAATGACCAAAATGACCCAAATGACCAAAATGACCCAAATGACCAAAATGACCAAAATTACCAAAATGACCAAAATGACCAAAATGACCAAAATGACCAAAATTACCAAAATGACCAAAATTACCAAAATGACCAAAATTACCAAAATGACCAAAATGACCAAAATTACCAAAATGACCAAAATTACCAAAATGACCAAAATGACCAAAATGACCAAAATGACCAAAATGACCAAAATGACCAAAATGACCAAAATGACCAAAATGACCAAAATGACCAAAATGACCAAAATGACCAAAATGACCAAAATGACCAAAATGACCAAAATGACCTAAATGACCTAATGACCATAATGGCCAAAATGACCATAATGGCCTAAATGACCTAAATGACCTAATGACCATAATGGCCAAAATGACCATAATGGCCAAAATGACCAAAAGACCAAAATTACTCAAATTACCAAAATGAACATAATATCCAAACTGACCAAAATTACCAAAATGACCAAAATTACCAAAATGACCAAAATTACCAAAATGACCAAAATGACCAAAATGACCAAAATGACCAAAATGACCAAAATGACCAAAATGACCTAAATGACCTAAATGACCAAAATGACCATAATGTCCAAAATGACCATAATGGCCAAAATGACCAAAAGACCAAAATTACTCAAATTACCAAAATGAACAAAATATCCAAACTGACCAAAATTACCAAAATGACCAAAATTACCAAAATGACCAAAATGACCAAAATGACCAAAATGACCAAAATGACCAAAATGACCTAAATGACCAAAATGACCAAAATGACCAAAATTACCAAAATTACCAAAATGACCAAAATGACCAAAATGACCAAAATGACCAAAATGACCAAAATGACCAAAATGACCAAAATGACCAAAATGACCAAAATGACCAAAATGACCAAAATGACCAAAATGACCAAAATGACCAAAATGACCAAAATGACCAAAATGACCAAAATGACCAAAATGACCAAAATTACCAAAATTACCAAATGACCAAAATGATCAAAATGACCAAAATGACCAAAATGACCAAAATGACCAAAATGACCAAAATGACCAAAATGACCAAAATGACCCAAATGACCAAAATGACCAAAATGACCAAAATGACCAAAATGACCAAAATGACCAAAATGACCAAAATGACCAAAATGACCAAAATGACCAAAATGACCAAAATGACCAAAATGACCAAAATGACCTAAATGACCTAAATGACCTAAATGACCTAATGACCATAATGACCATAATGGCCAAAATGACCAAAAGACCAAAATTACTCAAATTACCTAAATGAACAAAATATCCAAACTGACCAAAATTACCAAAATGACCGAAATGACCAAAATGACCAAAATGACCTAAATGACCTAATGACCAAAATTACCAAAATTACCAAAATGACCAAATGACCATTATGGCCAAAATGACCAAAAGACCAAAATTACTCAAATTACCAAAAATGAACAAAATATCCAAACTGACCAAAATGACCAATATGGCCAGAATGACCAAAATGACCAAAATGACCAAAATTACTCAAATTACCAAAATGAACAAAATATCCAAACTGACCAAAATGAATAAAATATCAAAAATATACAAATTGTCAAAATGTGCAAAACAACCTCAATGACCAAAAGAATAAAATGTCCTATATGACCAAAAATTACCAAAATGACCAAAATGAACAAATAAATTCATGTGTCATAAGTTGAGTATTTAAATAAAAATCACTCATTTTTGTTCATCGTTGGATACCTCATTTTAAAACACTGACCGATAAATTTTAATTTTTGACAATCAGTATAACTACCTTAAGATTTTGTAACTGAAATAGACTCAATAGAAATTTTCAAGATTTTATGTTGATATTTTGGTTGAAATGACTTCAAAAACTGCTCTTTTTGAAGTCATACATGTTAATGATCTGTAAATTCTGAAACAAGACGTTTTGACATTCTGAAGAACTCCAAGAAAGTTCAGCTGGATTAAAAAAAAGTTTTGTTCTGGTTTGGTTTTGCTTATTTCTCATCTGATTTTGTTTCGTGACATTTCAAGTTGATACATATAAGATTCCAAACACATGTCCCAACGTTCACGGCCATTACTCTCAAATGTTCACAAAACCCCGTGGCACGTTCGGTGAAACCAAAATCGAAGAATGAATACCTCCGGCGGTGGCAGCGCAGATCGTCGATGGAATTTGCCCCTATCGAATAACCGAAATTGAATGCTCTCTGATGTTTGGTATGCACTTGCTGGAGGGAATTCTGGGAAAACGCCGCCGCAACAACTCGAAGCGAAAACATCGTTACTACATACTTTGATTATTTGGAAATGGTTTATTCATCATCGTTGAATATTTTCAGACGACCAAATTCCACTGAATTTGGGGGTGCACCGTCAGGAATGCGAAAGGTGGGTTTGGTTGTTTAAAAAAAAAGGAATATTAATATTTCTCAAAACATCTTTTGACAACTCAACAAACACATCACCCACCAATTAAAAGCTTCATTAAAGCTTTCCCCCAAATTGTACGATTGGTCGAGCGCGCCATAACATTACATTTCTCGGAATCGGGGACACTTTGATTTCAGAGTATGGAGTTAGTCCCTTTCCGGCGAAGAAATTTTCCTCGTCTTTTCCATTTATCGTCACAGTGCCGAATCGTTGTTGGCAGCCGGTCACAAGGAAGCCGTGACTGGGACAAAAGTGGGGGGAAAGAAATATTCAATTTTATCATTAACGTGAAATTAGATTGAGCCGAATAAGTTAATTATTCTGAACTTTGTTTCGGAGCACGCCACGGTCGGGGTGCCCCCCCAAGGGAGGGAGAAAATGAGTCGAGAAAATGGTCCGTCTCGACACCTTAAGGGAAAATCCGGGAGGAAATTACAAATAAGAGATAAAAATCGTGGAAAAATAAATGGAATGAAATTTAAATTGGATTCAATTTGCTGGCTTCTCCAGAGCAACAGTCGAAAACGAGGGGGAAAACTGGATGGGAATTGAAACTGGCGGGGTCAGGCAATTTGGGAAAGCCTGAGAATTCCTGGAAAATTGAAGAACAAAAGGAAATTAAAGATCATACCGCGTAACAATTAGCGAATTATTTTCTCAATTAGGCCTGGGAGTACATTTTGGGGGTGTTACTTGTCGGGCGTAATGTTATATAATTTCAGATTATTATGTTTCTTTAGTTTTTAAGAGGATAATGGAATGCTCAACCCTGATTCAATATTTGACCAAGATTGAAATGCTCAAGTTCCAGCAATCAACTAGTCCTCGAGGTTGCTGTTTCTAAGAATACACCAACTTTCCCCGAGGCCAAGTGTTGAATGCAGTCCTCCAACAAAGCTTCCAGCTAAAAGCTTTTTAACGCTTTCATTAAATTGGCAATTAAGCCGTTCTCTGGCTCGTTCACTTTTTCAACGTTTCAATTCTAGCACGTTCTGTTATTTTTCTACCCTCTTGAATGGCCTCCACCACCCTCCCAGAGCACTTTTCAACCCTTTTGTCGGACAGCAAAAAGCGTTTTTCTCTCTGGCAAAAAAGCTCGGCATGGGCTGACCGGCTCTCCACCCGGTTGTCCTCTTTCACACTCTGCTGAGCACTATTTCTTTATTTCGACGCCCACGAGCAAATCGAATAAGTATTTTTCCAACCCCTTAACGTTGCCAGGCCCGCGGCTGGATAAAATACCCCCAGGAGAGTAAATCACTCATTTTCCCAGTAGAGTGAAAAACCGAACGATGCTAAATTGCTCCTTCTGGCAGTAATTGTTTGTTTGTACGTACATAATTATGCAATTGAAGGAAATGAGTAAGCTGCTCATTATTGTTCTCATCCCTCTGAGACCTGCTCCCCCTCCCCCTCGTCATTATCGTTTCAGGCTAGAAGAACGAAACGAAAAAAAAAACTTTTTCCATCGGAGTAGGCGTTTACTCCGATTTCCCGACCTGAACCAGCGTCGATGGTGATGATGATCGTGGAAATGGGTTTCCACTCGGCGAGCCTTTTTGCTGTCTCCGTGCGAAGGGCGTGTGCTTTGCTGGGAAATGGGATATTGCAAACTTGAAGTGGAAAAGAAATCCTTCCAGCTGTGAGGCTGATGAGATGGTTTATCCAGGACTGGGAAACAGCTGGTGGATTAAATTATGGAAGTTGTTTTATGCTTTAGTTTATTTAAATGTACAATTTAGATGTAATTTTTCTAATTTTAAGAAATTATCTGATACGATTGTTTTGTTTATTATTTTGTTCCGATTAAACTTTGTGTATTAATTTGTTATGACCAAAGAATACATTTTCCATTAAAAATTCGTCCCTACATTTCTCCATAAAATATTGGCGACTGTTCAAACTAGCAAAACAATTTAAATATTCAATAATCTGCATCTTGATTATCTGATCAATTTGGTGTTATCCCACAAAAATGCGATTTTTTTAAATCTGATTTTAGGATATTTAAAAAAAACAAAAAGTTGCATCTTTTGAGCTATACCATAAATATGTCACAATTCATAATTCATAATTCACTCGGCAGTGTTGCCAATTTTTCAAAAAAAAGAAATTGAATTTTTGATAAACGAGGAATAAAGCGTAAAATAACTATTTTGGTTTTATGTTTTAAATGTTAACTCTCTACTGCCCACATTTTTTTCGAGCATTTTTGTTTTTCCTGTGTTCAGAAGGTCATTTTGAGCAAAATTTGTTCTACGAAAAACTTTACTTCTCTTGTTCTATGTTTTTCTTGTTTCATTCCTATTTTTTTTATCATTTATCTTTTTGAGTTTATGTTTGCTTTTGGTAGTATTTGGCCTATTCTACAACCGCCTATCATAACATTTTGCTGTATATTATAAATACTTTTTCATTTTTTTGCTTGTTTTTCACATTTTTTGCTATAAAATGGCACAATTATCATTTAAATTCAAAAAAATGCGTAGAGGCACAGTCTGGGACACTAGAAAAATTACTGCATTATTCTTGTTATTTAAATATAGGAAATGTTTGCAAAAATCATAGCCAAAGTTGACCCCTAAAAAATTGACATTTTTAAAAAAAACATTTGCAAAGTCACATAAAACAAGTAAAAATTCCAACTCTTAAATTTTCTAAAATTTTAAGAGTTCCTCTTTCCAATGCTTTTTAAAGACCATCAATTATTTGAAAAAATGATTTTTGGCGATTTTTTTAATTCGAAGCCCGTCTAAAGGCGGGGTTGGGTTGTAGAGGGATAAACAAATTTGGAACCAAATATAATTTAACATCAATTTTGAAATCGTTTCCATGTTCTAGAAACCAAAAATTATTTCTTGTTTAATTTTTTTATCTTTAGAGGTCATAACCAAGCTTGACCATATCTAAATTTTCTTCAAATGTTGAAAGCATTGAAGATTGGATCATCAAATTACAGTATTTTTGTATGACCCAATGTCATCCCTGATGACTTTACGAAAATTCAATAAATATTCGTCGTAATATATTTACAAACAAAAGACAAATATTCCTTTTTTAAGTAAGGACAGGAGTGTGAGGGGGGGGGGGGGGCAACGGTTTCAACATTTGAATTAAAAAAGTCTTTTGAAAAGCATTATGCACCTTTCCAGTTGTTTTGCAATCATAAATTTCCAAAATTTCTAAATATTGCCGAAAATTTATTTTTTGCGAGTTTTTTTTTTTGGTGCTGAGCATTGTTATTTAATTAAAATTTAAAATATTTGTGTAACGAGCTTGATTGTTTGAGTTGATTAGCTTTCTATTTTCTTTAATTTTTTTTTCCAGTTTTAACAAAATATATTTGTTTGCCCCCTGATTTTTCGAACCAACTTTAAAGGGGGTGAGGAGGGAGGGGGGGGGGGGGCGACATAAAGTTTGAAAAATATTTGCAACGGCCCTCAGCCATTCCAACAATATATTTTAAGTTTTTGTTTCATCCTCCTTGAAAACGTCTCAAACAATCAAAGGGCAAAATTTTTCAAAGGGCTGAAATTTCAAATTAAAAAAAAATGTGGAAACTATTTAAAGTACATTTTATTTCGTTATATATTTTTAAATTACAATATTTTTTTATATTTATAATTTAAATACATCTTTTGAATTTTAATTATAAAGAGCATTTTTAGATTTTTTGTTAATTTTGAATTTTGGTATCGTTGATCGGAACACAATACAAAAAAACTCAAGGATTTTTTTATTTTATTTAGATTTTGTTAAATGCAAAAAATAACAGAAAATTGTCTGATCTTCTTGAAAAAAAAAACTCTGAGATGAAAATAAGGGGCACACCATATATTAAATTTTAAAAAATGCATATTTCCACGTTTTTCACAAAAATATGTTAAATTGCCAAACAATTGGCAACACTGCCAAATAATTTTTAACCAACTTGTGCTACAGCTCAAAAGATGTAATTTTTGTCATCTAAAACATATTAAAAATCAGATTTCTCAAAAATAGTAGTGTGAAGAGTCAAATAATGTTTTTTAGAGTGTAACTATTTTATATTGTTAATTTAAGTTCAAGTTTCATTATGAAACTGAGGTTTTAAGCTAAATTGAATATGAATTGCTTGAAAACATATTGATTGGTTTAACAGATGAATAGATCTAAAGTATGTATTGAAATGGTTCAACCTGATTTTTTATTGTCAATTGGGATGTCAACTAAAATCATGGGGTCGTACAAAGCAAAAATTTCAAGATTGATTATAATTTATCAAGAATCCTTGAAACAGATGCTTTTTTTGTCCATACTTGGATACCAGAACGATTTTTAATTTAATTGCGCTTACTTGTGACATGGAGTTTTAATTTGCTTGTTCATATCCAAAACCATGCTATCCAACCAGGTTGTCAGATATATCTGGGAATGCAAAATTTTTCATGTGCCTGCCAGAATAAAAATTAACTATTATTTGAGGCAGATTTTAACAGATTTTTCATTTTCTGCGAATTTTGAACATATTTTTTATTTAAATGAATGAGTTGCATTGAAATTCGAGAAATTTTGCAAATTTTTATTTTTAATGAAACTTTTTGATTTAATTTATTTTTTTGAACACTAATTTAACCACCAGAAATCTACTAGCTTTTGAATTAGTTCATATCCTCCTCCCCTTCTTTTCATAATTGTAAAAATTTCATCTTAAGGTTTTCCCATATTTTATCAGTACCTGGCCAATTTTTTGAAATTTGGACCTGGCAACCCTGCATCCAACAGTCTGACATTTCTGCTTGAATGCTCTTCTCTAGTTTACACAAACGAATGAACGCATCGTAAAGTCTCTCTCTCGTGGTCGTTTGACTCTCTCCATCTCTCTCATCCGATGCGAGCACGTTCGTTTGACATTCTACCGAAATTTCGAACACTTGGCATTGCAAGAAAGAGAGAAGAGAGGGAAAAAGAAAAAGAGCATGTGCCTACGTGTTGGACGGCTGCTTGAGTGTCGAGCTCGGCTTCTTTCGTATCGACTTCGTGTGTGCGTTTACTGACGGTCGCTTCGTAATGACGGTCACAACAGGCTCGTTTGATAAATATGTTTTTTTTCCTTTTTCGTGATTATGAACACCTATTACTCAAAGCGGTTTAAAAAAACTTAATAAGCATAAAATGGAAAAAATGGTTTATTGAACCTTAAAAAAAAATGCTCCAACATTATTTGTGCCAGTCTAAACAATTCGTTTTTTGTACTGAAATTATCCATTTAAATGCGCACAAATGTCCCAATATCGGGTTTCACCGGCAGTACATAAGTCTTCCTCTCCAGCCAGGGCAGGTGGTGGCTGTTGCGGTGTGGTAGATATTATGTACGCACCTTTACCACTGCGCTGACTGCTGCCGGTGGCATCGAGGACGTCTTTCTTCTGTACTCTTACCCGCAGCCATCGTCGCCCGTAGTAAATCTTGAGTGTTCTCGAGAGGGGGGAGAAGACACCCAACGGAGGATTTCCAGCGGCGAAACAATTTATCTTCATTTTGTGTGAAAATCGAAGGTTAAGGGGTGGGACACCAGGTTTGTCATTGAAAACTTTTCGCAATTTTATTTTTGAAATCAACAACATTCCACAAAAAAAGATTCACTTATTTCTATAAAATTGTACTTTTAATGTTTGAAATCAATCACGATCATTGAAATATTCTAAACAAGAGTGAGCGAAAATCTCCACCCAGCAATCCCAAAACATGTAACCCCGTAGGTGAAGTTCACACAATGTCACACTTCCAGAGGCCTTCCAGGACCTTGCCACCAATTCGACGGAAACGCTTCCCCGGAGGCGTTCGAGAAAGGTGTCTGACTTCCACCACCACCACCACCTCCAGCCAAGAAGTGTTTATTATTCATAACGTGTACTTCGGGGCGACATTACGTAATTCCACGTGATCAAATATTCAGAATGCTAGATGACGCATAAGAAGCCGTAGTCGACAGTTCTCCCCCGAAACAACACAACAGCCCCGGGAGCAACACAAGATTGGGAGAAAAAAATGCGGAACAATCCGGTGTATCCGGAGTATCGCCACTTCTGGGGAAAGCCAGGTCGGCATCCTGTGTGTGCGGAACGATGATTTGATTTATTCGATGTGAGATTTTCTCTGTTCGTTTTTTTTTTGTTTTTCCCTCGAAAAGCATATTGAGACAAAATATATATTCCGAGGAAATGGTGTTCTGGGAAATCTGTCAACTTCCGGCGACATTCGGGCATCGAGGGGCTTTGGAAGCAGAACCGAACAAAAGAAAAAAAAAGAAGAAATCAATAACGGGGAGATTCTGAGAAACGGAACACTTTGGGGATTTTGACTTGATCGAGTTCACTTACCCGGTCCACAGGACAAATTCGACGTTATCGCCTTGCTTGGATTTCATCGCTTGCGTGGCCGACTCGAGCAGACTCCATGGGCTGTCGCACATGTGGTCACCGTACGGGCCGGGCCGTTTCGTGTTGCTCGTGCCCGAGTGGTGCTCGTTCTCCCAACAGCCTGGCGGAGGGGAGTAGACAAAACGATTAGTTTGATTAGACAAAAACAATTTATTTTCATTGGTTTTTATTCGAAATTTTTGGCAATTTGTCAAAAAATATTTACTGCTTTAATAAAAAATCCTAAAGGGCTTTGAAGAGATGGATTCAGCTTAAAAACTTTATTTGTTAGAAAAATTAGTGCCGTTAAAAGTAACAAGTCGCTATATTATAGAATTGATGGTGTTCGCGGGACGCTACTTTCACACTGAAAAAATAATTTATTTATTATTTTTGATAACTATGACAGATTTTTGGGCAAATTTCTTGTAATACCAACCTGAGTTTTTAGCACCAAGATTTTTTAAAAGAACAATTCTCTGAGATTCCGGTCATTCGATTTTTTTTTTTTTGTATTTTTTAATTCGACTGAAACTTTTTTGGAGCATTTGGTATGCCCAAAGCAGCCATTTTGCATCATTAGTTTGTGCATATAATTTTCATACAAATTTTGCAGGTGTCCATACATAAAAGATGCATGACAAATTCAAAAATCTGTATCTTTAAAGGAATTTTTTGATCGATTTGGTGTCTTCAGCAAAGTTAAAGGTATGAATATGGACTACACTGAAAAAATAAATGATACCAGTAAAATTTTTTTGGTGATTTTAATTTCGCTTTTCGTCAATAAACTTGATATACACGAAAAAAAAACGATTTTTGTTATGTGTTGTAGGGGACATCAAATTTTTTGAATTTTTTAATCACTACTGATTTTTTTTTCAAGAAATCGAAATATTGGTCTTTTAAAATTTTTAGCTTCATTTTTCTATTTAAAATCGAATTTGCAATCAAAAAGTACTCCAGTGTTATTTTGATAAAGTGCTTCGTGTTCAAGTTACAGCCATTTTTAGGTAACTTTTTTTTCAAATAGTCGCAGTTACTCATTTTTTAAATTAGTGCCCAAGTTTGCCTACCCTTGAAAAAATATTTTTGAAATGCTGAGAAATTCTCTTTATTTTGCTTGTTTAAACTTTGTTGATACTACACTTCCTTGCCCTAGTTACATTTTCAAACTAACAGGTTTTATCAAGGTTCTGAAAATCCTCATACGACCTAAACAAGCTAAAAACTTAAAATGTTCCTAGGGTGCTGCAATATCACCATGCAAAGATTTAAAAACAGGACAACTGATGTTTTCTACGTCTCACCAAAACAACCCACCATTTCCTTATGCCGGATTCTCAGCAACTAATGGTCCGATTTTCAATGTTAAAATAAAAAACATTCATTAAATTTTCCGATCTTTCCGAAAAAAATATTTATTTTTTTTTGAATCAAGAGTAACATTTCAAAAGAGCCAATTTAAGTCATAAAAATAAATGTTAAAATATCAGACTCATCAGGTCAGGTTAAAGTGATTCATGATTAGAGCAATAGAATAAAAACACTTATATTTATTTGTTTTCAATTGTACAAGAGCTGAAACAAAATGTAGTTTTTCAAAACATTGTCATCCATTTTTTGTAAGTTATATTGAAATTAAACAGCTATATTTAGTTCGATAACTTTTCATCTGTTATGATTGAGCTACTGAAGTTGATCCAATCGACAAATTTAAATTAAAGTTCATTTTCGGTAAAAAAAATAGCTCAAACTATGGATAAAAATGGTATGGAATCAGCTCAACAAAGAAATGCCTTTATTGTGGCTATTTTTCATGGAATTATTTCATGTAGGAGCTTAGTTTATTAGAATTAATCGATAGCTTTTATATCTCAAATTTAAGCTTTTAGATAATGTTAGAAAATCAAATTAGACCGACTTCAGGGTGCTAAATTCTTAGCTTCGAATTATTGAGCTGTGTTGTCTAATCCATTTTAAAAATCATTAAAATGTCCTTTTTATTTGGAAAATAACCAAGAAGCCACATCTTTTGCCAGCCAGAATTCCAATATATCTGTAACGGTCAGTGCATTCAAGTGTAATATCATTTGCTGCTCCACTTCTGCCACCGGACGGAACTGTCAAGTCCAGTACCAATCAAGTGCAGCATACCATCACACAGATTATGACTAATGGCGCACAGCCCATACAATCCTCCCCCTCCTTTTTCCTGTTGGTATCGGATTAGTACGACTTGAGCAGCAGAAATCACTTTTCCAATATAACCTTCACTTTGAAAAGCTCTCTCTGCAAGCGCAAACAAGCGCAGAGCAAAGCTCAGCTCTGCTATAAATACTTACTTCGGAAAATATCCCCCTTGGTGGTGTAGTATGAGTCGAAATGTAAATCCGTTATGTGCCAGAAGTATCCTGCAAACGATTCCGAAAGGGAGAAAGAAAAAAAAAAGGATAAGAAAAGGAGAACCGTCGATACAATGCTTGTAAATATTGAATCCAAATAAAAAGAGCCAAAGCTGATATACTGATGTGTGTACACACTCACAGAGACACACATTCACAGAGAGAGAGAGAGATATTCACTATCAAAATCGATAAGCATACACATATTTCACTGGGCTGTCGGAAAAGCTGAGTGGAATTGAAGCTCCATTTTCCGAAACTGGCTTTACTGGCTATTTGTGTGTTCGTTCCAGTGTATTTGTGTATCGTTGAGACAGACTCTCCAAACCATGGCGAATCTTGTTTATATCGTATTTTTATTGCTTCTGGACGTTGATATGGTTGGGAAAAGAAACGAACGAAATATAGATCCTGGATATTTTTTTCCCGCCATCGAAATAATTGGTTTGCAATATCAACTGATAACATTCCGTCTTGCTTTTCTTTTCGAAACGATAACCTTTAAGGAAGCAGCTGTTGAGAGATTTGTACAGATATATGAAGGAGGGCTGTGGAGTTGGAGTCTACAAATGTTAGCTTAATTCATAAACTTTGTATGCATATTGTTTTTGGAGTCAGAGTGAACTAATTAATTAAAATTAACTCATAATTTTTAACAGAAAGATGCATTTTCGTTGAAATTCTTCAGAATTTCTTGTTGTAATATTATGGAAGAGCTATACGATTCCAAGATTTATTTCAACCTGGAAACAAACCATCTTTGATTGGCAGAGCACTTGTAGCAGAACGATTGCGTTTCCGTTTGCAGAGATCCTCAAGAAACATTCCAACCGTACACGACCAGACCTCTCCAGCCGCAGAATCTCGCCATCTGTCCGTCCCACCCAGTTGTCTGTCTCCAGTGCATCTTCCCGGCAGGCACCGGTGGCAAAATGAGATGGAGAAAGCCCGAGCCACGACCGGAGCATAAACCGGAATGTAATGGAGCTTTTGAGAAATGATTGAATGCCTCATCCAGAATCCAACGAGGCGGAGCCCTTGTTTGTTTCAAACAGCACTGATGTTCTTCGCGTGTCTTTGGCGGAGACTCGACTCGCCGTATATTTATTATTGATGAAATGCTTCAGCATCGGCAACAGAAACAGAAGCGGCATCAGTACCGGCAGAAGCAGCAGGGATTAAGATAAGTACCTTTGTGTGTGGGAAGGAGCTTGTTACCAGCAGACACGCTCTCGTTGCAATACGGCACATTCTGGCGAAGCTTTAGTGCGAGGTTTCGGCGGCGAGGAAAATTCCCCACGGGAAACTTGGCAAGAAGTTGGTGGAAGGTGAGGGAGCGCGCGGAAGATGTAAATAAAAGACGACGTTACCCAATTTGTTCATCGATTTTGCGAAGTGGTGCTTTGATCAGCATCAACATTGCGCTCGAGGGAATTTGAGAGTCGAACATAACAGAGGAGTACATTCCAGGTATCAAGAAGTGAGGAGGAAAAATGAATTTAAGAATATGATTGTTATTTATTTTTTTTGAATCCTCAGTAAAATTAATTACGTCTTTTGTGTGCTATCATGTGACAACGACCATTTAGTACTTTTCGAGAAAATCGATTTTTAAAGTTTGATGGGAAATATTTTCAAAACAATGATTGATGGAGTAAAACTTTTTGAGGCAATCCAGTTTCAACTAATTTGGTTACACCAATTGAAAGTTACAGCGAATAATGTTAAAGTGTCACAAGTGTGCATAGAATTTTCATGCAAACTAAAATAGGCTTAAAACAAAAATTTAACTAATTTTATCAGTTTATTTATAAAAAAAGAAATCATTACATTAAATAAATGAAAATCATCATAAATTTGTGAAAAAAAAACAAACCAACAAACAAACTCGTACATCCACAGTTAACGATCAAGCGGATAATCCTTTCGAAAAAAAAAACCGAGAGGAAGGTACTCTTTGGCAAGAGTACTCTCGCGCTTACAACAACAACAAATCGTGTTCATTCGTTCATTGAAACAGTTCATCCCATTGAGTAGCTTGTATGGACAAATGTCCACCACTTGGTCACCAAACCATGGTAGCCGATACGGCAAAGACACGATTCAACGAGCCGATGGTCTTGATTTGAGTCTCGGTATCGACACTTTTTTTTTGAAGGGTGAACTTTTTAGATAATGTATCCATGAGTAAAGTTCTCTCGACAATTTCGGGATTTATCCTCTCCTCCCGTTCTTAGAACCAAACCTTGCTGTTTATCCTCTCGTATGCCGATGCCCAGTTCTGGGTGTAAAACAATCCAGCAAAAAAATAAAAATAAAAGAAATATGGAGCATGGATTTATCAAGAGCATTCTCTTGTATACAGATTCCCAGTTCTGGATGAAAAGATGTATTTAGCTTATGTGAAATGGCTCAGAATTTGTCAAAATTTGAATACTGAATGGTTTTGACTCAGTTGCTTGTAATATATGCCCTTTTTTCATTAAACCAAACAGATTGAAAGGCAAATAGTGGTTTTGGAGGAATAAGAATCGTTTGTGAACCTTAACAGTAGAGCAATTCTTTACGAAAATGGTATGTTTTCTTCAATTTTAATGTTAGTATTTTTCAGTCTGACTGAAACTTTTCTGTTGCCTTCGGTTTGCCCAAAGAAGCCATTTTGTATCGTTAGTTTGTCCATATAATGTTCCATACAAATATTTGTAATTGGCAGCTGTCCATACAAAAATGATGCATGAAAATTCAAAAACCTGTATCTTTTGAAGGAATTTTTTGATCGATTTTGTGTCTTCGGCAAAGTTGTAGGTATGGATACGGACTACACTGGAAAAAAATGATAAACGGAAAAAAATTGGTGATTTTTCATTTGACTTTTTGCCACTAAAACTTGATTTGCAAAAAGCACTATTTTTATTTTTTGATGTTTTAGAGGACATCAAATGCCAAATTTGAGTATTTTCCAAGTTGTGCAAAAAATCTTTGACCGAGTTATGATTTTTTTTAATCAATACTGATTTTTTGAAAAAATCGAAATATTGGTCGAAAAAAATTTTCCACTTCTTTTTTCGATGAAAAATTTTTAAAAAGTACACCGTTTTCAAATTAAATATATTTTTAGGTGAATTTTTAAAAATATTCGCAGTTTTTCATTTTTTAAATAAGTGAACATGTTTGCCCACCTATGAAAAACATTTTTTTTGAAAAGCTAAGAAAATTCTTCATACTTTGCTTTTTTTGAACTTTGTTGATACGACCCTTAGTTGCTGAGACATTGCCATGCAAAGGTTTAAAAACGTGATTTTTTTAAGTCTCGCCCAAACAACCCACCATTTTCTAATGTCGATATCTCAGTATCTAATGGTCCGATTTTCAATGGTAAAATATGAAACAATCATGAAATTTTCCGATCTGTTCGATTTTTTTTTGAAATTTAGACTTACATTTGAAAAGGGAGAATATTGAATGATTGGCCCTTTTTAAATGTTTGTCTTGATTTAAAAATTTTAAAAATAATTTTTGAAAAATCAGAAAATTTCACAAAAATATAGAGAATTTTCTCAGATTTAAAAAAAATTTTTTTTTTTCAAAATTGGGCATACATGTGCACACATTTTTAAAAATGAAAAACTGCGACCATTTTCAAAAAAGTCACCCAAAAATTAATTTAATTTGAAAAAGATGCACTTTATCAAAATTTCACTTAGGTACTTTTTGATTGCAAATTTGATTCTACATCGAAAAATGAAGTTGAAAAATTTTTGCGACCGATATTTCGATGTTTTGAAAAATCAGTATTGATTAAAAAAAAAATCATAACTCGGTCAATGATTTTTTGCACAACCTGGAAATTTCTGAAAAGTTGGCATTTGATGTCCTCTTAAACATACCGTAAACCAGGGTGACTTTGATAGGATTTCAATTTGTTTTTAGAATATTTTCCAACAGGTAAGGTTTTTCTCAAGATTATTATTTTTAAAACATGTACTGGGGTAGGCCACACAAAGTCCGTGCACTATTTTGGAAAAAAAGTTTTTTCAATAGTGTTTAGAAAAATAGTTACGTTAAAAATTCTTGGTTTTAATTCCGGGGTGACTTTGATAGTCATAGTTTTTCTTGTTAAAATCATTTTTAAGATGTTCAAACTTTATTTGTACGTTAAATGTACCATCACTAAAGTAGCTGATATAGTTTGTAAGAAAAAAAATCAATGCTTATATTAAGTTAACTAAGTTTATAAGCATTTTAACAAAATACATATAAATTTTAGGTAAAATTGTTAAAAAGTCGGAATTTTGCCTGAAATTTGTTAAAAATAGTTTTGTTTATAAAATTATCGATTTATATTGCATTTTATACTGAATTCGAAGCACGAATCACAAGTTTTCACATTTTACATGAAATTTGTTCAACTGAATTTGCCTATAAATTTGGAGATTTTTTTTTAATTGTGTTTCAAAAACACATATTTTTTATTATTTACAAACTTATTTAACCTTCTCCTAGTAGAAAATTGTCCAGAGAATTCGAAAATGCATTCCGTTTTCCGATTAAAAATCATGTTCATTGAGAAAATCATGACACTTTGAGAAGTTTAAAATAATGACTTATATCCACATTTTCTTAACTATAGTTAACTAACTTTATAAACTTTTCAAAAATTTATGAAAAGTTCTTCATGAGGTACTTTGAACACTTCTCTACAACGGTCAGTATGTTTCTGAACCATTCCATTCGTATTTTAATTGTACTCTTCGTTTTGCGGAAAAATCACAAACCTATCAAAGTCACCCCGGCTATCAAAGTCACCCCGTTTTACGGTATCAGAAAATGAAAAAAAATAAAAATAGTGTTTTTTTTCTAATCAAGTTTTAGAGACAAAAATTTAAATAAAAAATCACCAAATTTTTTATTCCGTGTATCATTTTTTCCAGTGTAGTCCGTATCCATACCTACAACTTTGCTGAAGACACCAAATCGATCAAAAAATTCCTTCAAAAGATACAGATTTTTGAATTTTCATACATCATTGTTGTATGGGCAGTTGCCAAATTTCTATGGAAAATTAAATGGACAAACTAATGATGAAAAATGGCTTCTTTGGGCATACCGAAGGCACCAAAAATGTTTCTGTCGGATTAAAAAATATATAAAAAAAAAAATTAATGACCGACGGCTGAGATAACTGCTCAGAAGAAAAGTTATACATCCAACAAGTGTTTAAAAAAATGCTTTGTAGAAATCAAACATTACTGTTTGCACTTACCGTAACACTTTATTTGCTGGTGCATATGAAAGTGGCGAAAACCAGGGAATGTAAAAATTGAAGGCAAAATGGTAATTTTGCAGTGCGATCAAATTTTTTTTATTAAACAAGATTAACAAGATACCAAAAAAATAAAAAATTAAAAAACAAATCTCCCCTTCAATTTCCAGGTAAACAGCACCAAAAGGTTTAATTTCTCAGGACTAAGAAGAACCGTTTGATTCTTTGCTCCTGCTTTCCAACGGTCTACTGCGAGGCTATACACGAGCAGGATGCAAATTCGACTGTAGTGATTGTTGTTTGGCCAGTTCCGGAACCACGATTGGGACGCACGACGGAACGTGACCGGTCCCGGGAAGCAGGGATTTACCGAGCACAATGTAATCAAATAGTCGATTTCCAATGGGCTTTCCTCCTCCTCCTTCTCCGTGTTTGACGAATGGTGAAGTGAAACAATGCGCTTTCTTCCCGTTGGCAAATAGGTTGGAAGAGCGGCGCTGCCGGCTTTCTTGAAGAGTCTTCAATTGATTTCCGGAGAGCATTGCAAATAGGTTGCGTCTTTGTAGATTGAATATTCTTCGGTCTTGTACTGGGTTGGTGATTCTGCAGTTGGAGTGTTTGGTTCCTGTTCCATTCTGCAAAGTAATTCCAATTTGAAATTGTTTGTCAAGTGCAGTCAGGCGATCGAGATTGATTGGGGAAGATTGTTCAGCATCGATGGAGAAATCAATTTCTTGTTATTATCAACCATACCAGGGTTGTAAAGCTGTTTTTGTTGAATTGCTAGATTGAAATCTTCCACAAATTGAGCAGACCAAGATTATGAGTGTGGTTCTCTTTTATTGCGTCTTACTTCATATTCTACAATACTCACTAAGTTCCAAGAACTCGCCGAGGAACAAATGCCAACGCTATATCTGATAAACAATTCTCCGAACGCAAAATGAGTGTTGTTTCCTCCACAATTCTTTGTCGCCCCGCACCTTCACTTTATCTTCAGCGAAACATTGTTTCTCTAGCAAAAAAAAAAGGAATCTTTGCCCTCTCCCGCAACTTTTCCAGATAAATAAAAGAAAAGTTCCACCGCACGCGAGCAGCAGCACCCACACATCTTGATTATGTGAGGTTTCTTTCTTCTCACTTTATATCGCAGATTACGAATGTTACCGCGGCGCAAAACAACGAACTTTCTGCTGGCAAAGGTGAGCCAACCATTTCCCGGTATGAGTTTTTTTTTTCGCCCGAGTTTGCGGTGACTTTACGAGGAAGCAAGTATAAAAGTACAAAACAATAAAGATGAGCACATTGTGTCTTCTGAACCGAGGGTGAAACTTTGGGGAAGTTGAAGTTCTGGGAACACTAAGGGGAGTTCCCAAGTGGGAGTTCAATTGTTTGTTCTCGAAGCGCAGCATCCTCGGCATCCTGAGGTGTGAAATGTCTCGCGAAGCTCTTTCTACCAGGGAGAGGAGGAGCGGGAACCACTGCTGGAAGAACAATACAATACAAGATCAAAGAGCACAAAAGACAATGAATGCGAGGGAAAAGTACAAAAGAAAGAAGCTTTTTTTATGCTGGCTCGTGAACCCAGCTTTTGCCGCAGTGTGTGTCGGAAAGTCGACAAAAAAGAAAAGGGGGGAAAACGGTCCAATCGAGACCGGTTCCGGGCGTCACCGGAAGTGGACGAGGGGGGCACGCGGCGGCACGCGAGTGGCCTCTCCAGAAGCAGATTGTTATTTAAATCGGCTTCCGTCGTGTCGTGTCGCGTTTTGCTCTTTTTAGTTTTGCGTACAATGGTGCTACGAGAGGAACCCACTTCAGACGGCTGCATGGCGGGAGGACATCTGTTCGAGCCGAGCGGTGCATTGTTCCGTTCGTGGTGCAGTTCTGCGAGGAGAAAGGTGGGTTTGAGCTAGACAAATGTTTGCTGTGACACGCGCGCCGGTTTCACCTCTCCGCTTGGGACAAATTGGATGCTGGAATTTTGATCGTGGCGTGGGAGCAATCGTTGAGGAAATTGTGTGAAGCTGCTTGGAGAAAAAAATCATTTTATTACATCGCCAACAATAATTAATTGTATTTAATAAATTTAAATTGTTATTTTCCCTGATGGAGAATTGTCAAAACTAGCGTGTAACTTTGTGTTACACACTATTGTGTTTTTTTCTTAAATTTGTATTGCGTCAACCGCAGGAATCAAACCAGCAAACTGATGAATACCATTATAACATAGAAATAATCCCACTTACGATACCACGACAAACCGCAAAGTTACTTCAATGAACTGCTGACAGACTGGAATCTGAAAACTTACCAACGACCCATTAATCGTTCAACACCGCAGTAAAACACGTCAACCAATGTCACCAATAAGATGAGCTCAGTGCTCGCAACCACCACGCAAGACTTGCCAACTTATGTAGGGCCATTACAACTTGTTTAATTATCCTGTTTATTCTCAGCACTTCGTTGACGTTCTTCCCATCGAAAGCCATTCCCGCAGTATTCTTGATCCTGAGATCCACCACACTCCGGAGGGCAGCCCCAGGACAAGCGTCGACATTAAATTCCTGGCCAAGATCCTGGGATCATCTCACCGCAGCTGCAGCAGTAGGTAGTCTAGATGAACGTGATTACCAGCACAACCACAGCAAGAGCCCTCCGAGGAGAGTTGGTCGGTGTGCGGCAATTAAATTTTGTCGATTTTGTAGCTGCACCTTCTAGGGTTGGTCCGGAACCTGGCTAGATAATCCTTCCTGGGGAATGGCACACATTAAAGTGGAAATGCAATCATCATCTCTTCAAAACTGTGCGGCAATGTGGTTAGGGAGTGTGCGCAGTGGATTAGGGTGTCCTGGGGTGAGATTTTCTTTGGGATAGCTTGAAGTACACCTTGCTGCTAGTTGAGCACCAGGTTCATCCCATTAGATGAAAACATGCAATGCTGTGCACTGAAGCGGAGAGATTTTAAGAGCTTCCATAGCACTGGGACACTGAAGAGCTGGTAGAGCAAGTTTCCTCAAAATGGCAAAACCTCTTCGGTGCCGGTGCAAATGTTGATTATAAAGTAGTAAAAGATGAATGAGAGCGCACTCTGTTGACGTGCAGCTTGGCTAGTGGCGATGGGAATTGAGAGGGCTCCAAACGGGGGGACCCCCGGACAAAGTAGTGCCGAGGAAGTTCAGTCATAACTTCGTCTTCTGCCGGTGGAGAGGCACAAGAAAGCGGGCTGTCCCCGGAGAGCCGTAGTGATATGTTATGAGGGATTATCCCCTCTTTACGTTCGAAGCTCAAAGAAGGACCTCTTGTTGAAAGTGCACTGTACAACGATATTACTTTTGAGATGTGTTAATTTGAGCAAGATTATCCGGAGATAAAATCCTTTGGAAGTGAACGGAAAATTCCTCCTTTTCAAAATCTGAGCTCCTCATGACACTTTCCGGTAATGGTTCATTCATTTTAATCCCATCAAAAAAGTACCATCGACTTCCAAATTACCCCCAACATCATATAAAAACAACCATACACAATATTATTTTTTACTTAAACTCATGGCGATGGCGACGACGACGACGATAAATGTAACTGCCAGTGGCGTCGAAACGAGGACCCCCAATTATTACGAGCCATTATCGTTCTCGTCGATTATGATGAGATTGCCCTGCCCCAGGTCTAGGGTGGATTGTACTCGCCTAGCTGCCAGGACATGGTCGATGTTCGCCCCGCAGGCGACAAACGTCCTCGACCGATCGTTATCATTTATTAGCCCCAACCCATGAGTCAACGATAGTAACGGTTATTTCACTGTTTCACGCACTGATTTTTGGGATGAGGAAAAAATTGGTAAAAAATATACCAAAGACAACGTCCTTCCGTGTATTTCACCAAACCCATAATGATTTATTTATTCGCAAATTTATGTCCTGCACCGCAAAAAAAAAACGTAACACCATCTTGTCCTCGGATATTTTCGCAAGTCGTTTTCCCCCTCAACACCGTATGAATGCGAATTATGCAATTAATAATCTGCTCGCCATAAATTTAACCAACTCTCGCCCAAGAAACAGATCGTCAAGAGTGGTAACGTGGTCAAAGCGACCCCATACTCCCCCCCCCCTCAACGCAAAAGCCAGCCCGCCTTCGATGAATAACGACGAAAATTTGAATAATAACAACATTATAGAGAATCAAATTTGAATAAATTAAGTGCCATATCATTCTCTTCTAGACGGCGGTGGCGGCGGCAGACCCACACCGAAAATGGAAACGTTTTTCGGAGGCTTTAGCGTCGACGATGGCGCTTGCACGGGCTTTTATCTAGACCGAACCGTCTAAGCATACCGTCGACCGTCTGTTGGACCTCCCCGGACCACTTTCCCATAATGTTTTGCGGCAAAAAACGTCGGAGGCTTGTTAGCGTCGTATTTGTCTGGCCGTTTTGGGAGGGCTGGCTTTCGAGGAGAGAAAATGTGGGCAGTAGGGAGGCCTATAAAAGAGGAGCTTTCCAGTTCAAAACTTAAAATGTTAGTCAAAAATAAGTAAAAATAGAAGGAAATATGAAATAAAAATAAAAATAAAACAAAATACCCCTACAGTTCAGAAAGATGTGCTCATTCCCAGATGTAATTTCATTGCAGGAAATTTGTAATATTGCCTTTTTCTATTTTTACCTCTTATAATATGTAGCTATGATTGTTAAAATCATTTGTTAAAAATTGCACAAACAGACGTATTTCCGTGAATTCTCGTGATTTTTAATCAATTTTACATTTTTTTTATGCAAATTTAAATTTAAGCCAATGTATATGTTTTCCTCCCTGTTTTTTTGGGTAATTTTATAGAAGGAGCGGGGAGGGGGTCTCATAAAGGTCAAACTTTTAAAAGGTACTCAGTACTTTTTCAAAAATACGTAGTTTTGTGAAAATTGTGAGCACATTCTAAAACTTACATCAGCACCTTACAAATTTATGAAAGTAACGAGTCAATTTATACTCATATTGCAATAACTAACATTTTCTTTTTTTTGAATACTTAGTTTGTGATTTTTTTTTTAGTATTTGAAAAAAAAAGTATCATTACATTCAAAAGGTCTGAACCTATATTGCAGGAAAATAATATGCTCAGTACTTTTTTTAGAATAAGTAATTTTGTGTAAACTTAGAGTATTTCAAAAATTATTGTATAATTTGATTCAAAATTTATGAGAATGCCTCAATCATATGATACCCATATTGCAATATCCAAAACTTTGAGTTGTTGTAGATAATTCAATTAATTAAGACACCTTCTCACTGCTTCGTCATTTGCTGCCCTTAATTTTGAGTATATTTTCGAAAAATACGTAGTTCAGATAGCTAAGCTGCTAAGCTAAGCTAAGTTTTTGGCTCTCATACCCCCTTCCCCCAACCCCTCCCTTTTCTTCAGCTGATTTTGGGAAGGGAGTGGAATAAATTTTCAAGAATACTTTCAACAGCCAATTTTCAACAAAAAAACTAACATAATCCACCTATGTGGTTGGAGCCTTCCTCACTTATTACCAACAATGGCTGTTATGATGGAATTAAACAAAAATTTCATCTATTTTTTAGATCCGGAATAAAAAAAAATACATAAATATCACTTAAGTGGCCATACCTCGAGACAGAGTTGCCAGATCATCAATGTTTTGGACTCGTTTGAAAGATCTTTCAATAACCTAACCAACAATGGGTTGGATGGTGGATTCGGACATAATTTACATACATTTAAGTGAGATCCGGCATCCAAAAAGTACATCAATATTACTTAAGTGGCCATATCTCGTGACAGGGTTGCCAGATCTTCAATGGTTTGGACTCTTTAGAAAGGTTTTTTGATAATCTAACCAACGATGGGTCGGATGATGGACCCGGACTTAGTTTACATACATTTAAGTGAGATCCGGATATTTGTGAAAACACATTTTTATACATAACTTTTGAACTACTTATCGAAACTTCAATCTGTATAAAACTCGATCTATGGGACCCTAAACCAAATCGAATGCAACAGGTTTGGGTCAAATCGGTTCAGCCAGTGCCGAGAAACATGAGCTCGTTTGTTGGTCACATACATACATACACACACACATACACACAAACATTTGTTCAGTTTTCAATTCTGAGTCGATATGCATACTTGAAGGTGGGTCTACAACGTTTTTATACAAAGTTCATTTTTAGAGCAGGATTATAGCCTTACCTCAGTGAAGAAGGCAAAAAATAAATAAAATTTTCGATAATAATTTCGATATTTTTTAGAAAACAAAATTCTTCAAAAATATAATTTGTACTAACAAGCATTCAAGATGTGGAGGTCATCACTACACTTATTACTTTTTCTGTCATTCTCAAAGTAAGAAACGGCTTATATTCCTCTACCAAAAATGACAGAATCAAAAAGTAATTCTTTTTGATACAAGAGCTGAAAAGTACCTACTATTTTCCAGCATATGGAAAATAGATATGGGAAATACTGAATAACATTGTTTTAACAACTCGATAAACTTTGTTGGATAAATGTTCGACTCGTGAATGGTGATTTTGCTTAACATATGGATGTTTGACATAAAATTTCATTCAAAAGGCTATTTTCCGGAATTGCAATTTTTTTGTAAACCTCGTTCGATAAATGTACTACTAGTGCTGAACAAATCTTCTCGAACTATTTTCACTCCTACTCTCATAAACTATTATTTGAAAATATGTTGATTAGGTAAAATATTGATGCATAGTAATATTATCAATTAGATTTTTTTCTACATAAGAAAAATAGAAATGTTGATTAAACATTTGCAAAATACGTTATAAATAGCTGTAATTTAAATAAGTCAAATAATATAAATAAATTTAAAAATGAATCACCAATTAACGTCGATTTTCTTGAAACTAGAAACATCCTATCCCGTTATTTCATGACCACTCCAAATCTACATTCTCACCCAAACCTAACTCAGCTGACGAACGACGCAACGATTGCAATCTCATCAAATGGTGATTATCGTATGCTGATACGAGTCAATTAGACCAATGTGTTGTGTTGGTGTCGTCTTCTGGGGAGGTCGCACACAGCATAAAAAAAAAGTTTCCCGCAGTGGCAGAAAATCGATTCCAATCCACCAGCCAGCAGCTCTTGACCTGGTGGCTCAGATGGTGCGCTGGATGGTGTCTCTTGGGGGGGTGGTGCTGATGTAGAACAAGCTCCGTCCTAATGGGAGCAATGTGGGTCAACCAGGACACGTACAACTCGTTTGTCCACTTTGAAAGTACATCCGGACACCGGGTCCTTCTTGGCTGTTACTGCGGAAAAGGGTGTCAACTGGTTGGCAAAAAGATTTTTCGGATTTGCTCTATATATTTGTTCAAAGTCTTTGACGGTATCTGAAAACAGTTGACAATGAATTTCACAAAAAAAACTCGTCAAACCTTGAAAACCAGAGGATGTGCTCACTAGAAGCTACCTCTGTAACAAAGTCCGATGTCACCGGGAAAAAACCGGAACCACCAGCAAGAAGCCAATTTGTGTCCTCTCTAGTGGCCACCGGCCGGGTCTCCCCTCACCTTCTTCGAACCCAGCTAAAAGGTTACAAGCATATGTGTGTTTTAGCAAACTGCTGGACCACTCGAGCAATTGCAGCCTCACGGAACATCATCATCGTCGTTTTACGTCCAGTAGGAAACCGCTTCGTCACGTTGGGTCGTCCTCCTTGTGTGACCGTGGTCGAGCTTTTTAAGGGTCAGTTCCCCCTGGGGGGAGAGCCAAGCAAAACATAGATTGGACTCTGTATGGGTGTGGCGAGGACTTTTTTCCTCCGTTACGTGATGACTGCTGGATGTGGGTTGTGAGGAGGGTGACTTTGTTAAGTAACCTGCAGGTTTCATTAGAAGCTGTAATTTCGTTAATAAAAGACAAAGAAGACTTCATCCCAAATAAAACCAGCTTTCTTCAACTGGGTCAATGTTACCCCACGTCACGGCTCAGGAAATGCAACTCATGAGCCGGTAAAAATAAAAAGAGGTAAGCTTTTCCGGGCATTCTCTTTTTGCTGTCCCCTGGAACGTTTTCTTCTCCCATCTCCTTTTTTTGCACCGTAATTGATCCTTGTGGCGAGACGATGCTTGAATCCGGAAAAACTGCTACAAGCGAAGCGATTTTCCCGCTCGACCTGGTGGAGACTGTGGAATGAAAGGTGCATGCTCCATTTAATTAATTCTGTGAACAGAATGAAAAGTGGAAGGGGACTCTGGAGATGGCTGAACACGGCACATACACGACACACAAGAAAATGGAATGAACGAAATTCGGACAGCATCAGTTGCTGAGAATGGCATTCCGAGCGATTGCACCTCACCAATCGGATTTGGGTTATGGGCTTAATGGGGTTGAAAATGGGGAAATGGTTTAACTGGGTCACACTGAATGTGTGTGATTCTACCTCCTTCTTTGAGTCGTAAGAAAACGCTTCCAAATTAACCTATTTGTAATCCCTTTATCAAGTTGATTAAATTGTCGTATTTTTCTAACCAACCTAAACGAATCCGTAACAATTTGTCAAAGAATGATTCACCTGTTCCAATTGCCAGCAAATTTTCCATTCACGCGGTGAAATTCTTCCCCATTCAGCGTTAACACAACAATTTCCCAGCCTCCCACTCACCCCCCGCTTTGGATCTGTTTGTTCTACGAGCGAGTTGTCTAAATTTTCCAAGCCACCCCTGTCCCAACTCCACGCCCAAAATAAATACAATCATCCGGTGCGACGCCGCCGCTCCATGGGAGGTGAAAAGCCTCCTAATAATTCGACTCGACGATAAACTTTCCCCAGAGGCGTGCCAATTTTCGCGAACCGTCACCATTGTTATGGGAAGCGCTTTTTGGTTTGGGAAACATTGACGGGAGGAATTTTTGCGAGGGGCGAGCTCTGTCAGGGTTGAATCAGGATGGCTTTAAATGAAAGTCTGTTCTATTTTGAAAGCCTACCTTTGCTGAACCTAATTTTAAATAAAATTATAGGTTTCATATACATTAGCGTGTCCCAAAAAAACACGAAGTCGAGGAATTCAATGTGTTCAGTTCTCAAATGATAGAAAATCATGTTAGAAACAACTCTCTCATACATGAAAACTTCCGGAAAAATCGTTTACCACGTTCCCTGGGCATTTTTTTGAAAAAAGTCAGTTTTTTCGACAATTTCACAAAATCTACTTAGAAAAAATGGAAAATTTTAAAATTTCAAATAGCCTATACCATTAAATGATGGTCTGTGGTCCAAGAAACAAGTTAATGTATCGATTTGGCCTTTTAAAACCTTGTTTTTACTTTCCCGGTAGCTTTTATGTCGAAAAATATGAGTTTTTGCTTTACTTTTTTTCAATCTTTTCCCTCGGTATTGAACACAAAAATTTCCTCATATGTGAGAATACATGCATCTTGTAGAAAATTTTCCGCCGAAGATTTTCGTCTAAGCAACTTTGAAGTTTCATCAACTCTGAGCTGAGATATTCCAGTTTTTGTGAAGAAAGAATATTGAATATTTGAAAATGTTGATATTAATCATCAAAACACGAAAACACAGCAAACGTGCATCGATTGGTTTAAATGCAAAATGCTCTAAATATGAGTTATTTGCTAAAAGTAATTCATTGATTTAGCACGTAGTGTGCCATGAGAAAACAACACCAGGTGGCCCTTAGTATTGTATGATGAACTAATCATGTTTAAAAACAGATGCGATACAGCCGCACTTCAAATTAGGCTTAAATTATCCTTAATATTGTATACCAATGATGATTAATATCAACATTTTCAAATATTCAATATTCTTTCTTCACAAAAACTGGAATATCTCAGCTCAGAGTTGATGAAACTTCAAAGTTGCTTAGACGAAAATCTTCGGCGGAAAATTTTCTACAAGATGCATGTATTCTCACATATGAGGAAATTTTTGTGTTCAATACCGAGGGAAAAGATTGAAAAAAAGTAAAGCAAAAACTCGTATTTTTCGACATAAAAGTTACCGGGAAAGTGAAAACAAGGTTTTAAAAGGCCAAATCGATACATTAACTTGTTTATTGGACCACAGACCATCATTTAATGGTATAGGCTATTTGAAATTTTAAAATTTTCCATTTTTTCTAAGCAGATTTTGTGAAATTGTCGAAAAAACTGACTATTTTCAAAAAAATGCCCAGGGAACGTGGTAAACAATTTTTCCGAAAGTTTTTATGTATGAGAGAGTTGTTTCTAACATGATTTTCTATCATTTGAGAACTGAGCACATTGAATTCCTCGACTTCGTGTTTTTTTGGGACACGCTAATATACATTAAAATTAAACAACAAATATAAAAAAAGATCCTTCCAAAGAAGTCATGTCCTGTAAGAAATATGAAGTTACACATGGGAATGTCATAAAAAAGTATGTAATTTATCATCAAAAAGATTGTAAATTTACCACACTTTTATTTAGTCTAAATTGAGGTAATATTACATATAAAAAGGTAATATTAAACCTTATCACTTTTTACCTTCAAAATTTATTTAAGTTTTACTGTGTTAGAGACCTGATGCTGAAATTTATTCATCTACTTTCATTAAAAGTATGTTTGAATATCAATTTCAATATAAACTTTAAAAAGGGAGGGACCTTCTGGATTCGTTTGCTTAGTAAAGGGAAGGTAGTGTATCGTCACTAACTGGACTTTATCACGGCACCATAGGAAGACAACCTATGGAATGTTAACATTAACCATAACATGTTAACATTAAGTTGTTTAATAAACTGTCACTGAATCCGCTTAGTAAATGCCGGCCCCGATACTCTTCACGGGTGTTCTCCTCAGGAACAGGGAAAGATTTACTTACTAACTTAACTTTTCAATACTCAAATGAATGCTGATTAGGGTGACAAGAAAATCTTATGGTAATAATAAATAACTATGCCAATTTTAAGCAAAATTGGTTGAATTATCAAAAAATATATTATTTTAGTTAATGATGGGAAAATAATTATTATGAGCATACGAACACTATAGGCTAGTTTTGAAAATTTTGATTTTTGGCTCATATATGTTCTATAAGGTCAAAAAGGGTTAAGAGGCAGTATTTGTAAATATTGCTCGGTTTGTTCTAGAGGTCGTATCGAGGTGCTCCGATTTGGATGAAACTTTCAGCGTTTGTTTGTCTATGCATGAGATGAACTCATGCCAAATATAAGCCCTCTACGAGGGCTTTGAAGTTTGAGGTCGAAAAAATATTAAAGATCTTAAAATTGCTCGCATTTCCGTAAAACTTCTTCAATTCCAACTCTCTTAGTTGCATTCGAAAGGTATTTTGAAGAATTTCAAAATGTACCGTAGACATCCAGGATTGGTTTGATTTTTTCTCATAGCTTTTGCAAATAACTGTTAAAAATTGATTTTTTTAATCCTTAATATCTTTTTCCAACAGCCTCCAACACCCATACTCCCATAGGTCAAAAGATAGGTAATTTCATGGACTATAAGCCTACGGAAATAACTTTTTGGCCAATCGCAGTTTTTCTCTTAGTTTTTCGATTTTTCTATAACAAACATTTTACGACGTTAGTTTTTGCCCTGTAGGCCATCATAGCGGCACTTTTTGGTCTCAATTTTGTCATATTCGGAATCCTCGGAAAATTTCACGTAAGTTAGAAGTATTGGAGTTGTAAATTTGATTGGAAAGAATGCCATTTAAAATGAATTAAATTTTTTAAACATTTTTTTCGAATTAGGGGTAAAACAGATATTCGCCTACTTAATACGGCATTTCGACGTCGTCGTGCTATCTTGTCGCACCCGCCATTTTGACGTTCCGAGAAAAACGCGTTTTAATGTTTGACCTTGAATAAACAAAAACGAGAGCACGCAATGTAAACAATAACAAACACGTTTTGTTTGGCTCACCATTCTGTGCATTGTCCCAAAGTTTGGTTGAAGTTGGTTGCTGGAGTCCCGAGTTATAATTACAAATGTTCACGGTAGTCTAGCTTGTACGTGCGACAAACGCATCCTGACTTTCCTGGCCTGAAATCCCATTGGCCTTTTGTCGCACTTACATCAATTTTCATGGAGTGACAAGATAGCACGACAAGATTGAAACTACTTTCATATGTAAAGTGACAAAAATGCACGGAGATTTTTCGGTTTTTGTTGAATATCTCAGGATTGAAATCGAATTTTGGGGATCTGTGAAGGTCAAAAGGTGAAGCATTGTGAGCTACACAAAATGGCGTTCTTAACTCAATTTGGCCCAAAATGCACGTACGACAAGTTAGCACGATGGCGACGATTTGACGTATTGATCATAGGGTAAATAAGATCTATTTCTTTTTTTCGAAAATGTTTTATTTAATTATTTTTGATATCAAATTTACAACTCCAATACTTTTAAGTTACGTGAAATTTTCCGAGGATTCCGAATATGACAAAATTGAGACCAAAAGTGCCGCTATGATGGCCTACAGGGCAAAAACTAACGTTGAAAATGTTTGTTATATAAAAATCGAAAAACTGTGAGAAAAACTGCGATTGGCCAAAAAGTTATTTCCGTAGGCTTATAGTCCATGAAATTACCTATCTTTTTACCTATGGGAGTATGAGTGGTGAAGGCTGTTGGAAAAAGATACTAAGGTTTAAAAAAAAAACCATTTTTAACAGTTATTTGCAAAAGCTCTGAGAAAAAATCAAACCAATCCTGGATGTCTATGCCACATTTTAAAGTGCTTCAAAAGACCTTTCGAATGCATCCAAGAGAGTTGGAATTGAAGAAGTTTTACGGAAATGCGAGCAATTTTAGGATTTTTAATTTTTTTTCGACCTCAAACTTCAAAGCCCGTTTTACCCCATTTCCTTTTGTCGTAGAGGGCTCATATTTGGCATGAGTTCATCTCATGTATAGACAAACAAACCCTGAAAGTTTCATCCAAATCGGAGCACCTCGATACGACCTGTAACACATTGGTGAAAAACTCGCTCTTAATAGTTGCTATTCATCGTTGAAATTTGTATGGAAAAAGTCTTTAAAAAAGTATGGGGAAAATCAAAACTTTCAAAATTCCATCAAAAGGTGGCGTAAAATGTGTCGGATCATTGTCATGTGTGAGATTCTTATGGAGAATCTTGTGACAAACAACTTTGTCGAAGGTTGCAAAACGATGCAAGTTAATTCTGGCGAGTTATTAGTGATTTTAAGAAGACGTTTTTGAATGAAAAGATTTTTTTCAACAACTTTAACGATCTATAGCGTCGCTTAAACCTTAACCGATTTGGGGCAAAATGGCACACTTACTTATTTTTACCTATGGAATCCAATTAGGGAGTATCCCTAATGTCGTTTTTTTAATTGTCCCCCTAATTTATTCAACGATTGCAAGAAAAGTATGTCAAGTGCTCTTCAAAAACAATAATGTAAAAGTTAAAAACTTTAAGTTACTTTTTTCTTATTTATTTAATTTAATGATTCAAATTTTATTTTTAAGGAAATTGTGAACCCTTTTTGCAGTCTTAAATTTGACTTAGAACATTGCTTCTAATCATAATCTATCAAAAAAGCTTTTAAACACACAAATTTGCTTTCCAAATTTTTGATAAATTGAGCATAGCAAAACGGGTCAACATCAATTTGTAGAAAGTGCCAAAATGGTAAATTAAATATAAAATTTTTCAGACAGTTTGATCGTTGCCCGGCACAATCGAAACAACTCTAAGAACGTAGATTTCAACAATGTGGCTACTTCAAGGCTACGCCCAAACAGTCGCGTTTTTTTTTTCGATATACATTTTAAGAAACTCAAAGGGTTTACTGATTTTTTGTAATTCCAGGAGTTCTTGTCAAACGATATTTTTCAAAAATGTGTAACGTAAGGGAAATTTTGGATCAAATTTATTGAAGACATTATTTAGTCACTAAATCGTTATTTTTCAGAAGTCAAATTTTTTTCTTATTCTTATTTCACAACAATTTGTCAAACTTTTTTTTTGTATTTCAGCCTTGTGTGTTTTATATTAGATGAATTTTCCATGTCGTGGCTTTCTGGAAATTGAACAACCCATATTTGTTGAGATTTTGGGTGAAAACTCTCAACTTTTAATCGATTTAATAAAAATGCCCCAAAAAAATACGTTCATTAATGGCTCTTCATTTCAAAAAGAGCCGTTTTGGTTGGTTAACGTAGTGATGCTATATCTATATTTTTCAGAAATTTTTGATTTTATGATAAAATAGTTGGGTTGATTAAAAGCTTCTAAAGATGACAGTTTATGGCCCTTGGCACTGGACATAGTGGAAGGGGATCATTGGAAGGAAGAACTCTTATAATTCAAGAAAATGTTAGGGTTGGAAGTCCTTTTTTCACTTTCTTATGTTTTTTTGTAATTGATATTTTTAGTGTCAGTATCATTCTTAACCTGGTAGAAAATATCATTAAAAAAAAACAAGCAAAAAATTGAAAAAGTGACTGAAACAAAACAAAATAAAATTTAAAGACAAACGGTATAGTAAGCAAAATACTATAAAAGAACATAAACTAAACTGAATAATAAACAAGTGATAGCAGATGGTTCAAAATAATTTAGTTAAAAATAAACTAGTCTACGAAAATAATAATATGCGAAAAAAAAACTTACGGTACTATAAATTTCCCACTGATTCTAAATATATATTTTAAAACTGGTACAAACCTTCTGAAAAAGCTTATCAACGCCAAGATCATTAAGTTTTGAGACCAAGATGCATTAAGTTTTGAGTTTAAAAATGGAACCAATACAAAAATGTCTCAAAACCGAAGTCTTTTGTTAAAAGACATCCTTCGTTAAACTTCGTTACTCTGCTAAAACGCCATCCCTGATCGTTGTATAAATCCACTTTAACTCAATCTACCGATATTTTGGCTTCGCAACCATTCAATCCGCTCCGCGCTCGCTTCTCTGGCGGTTCGTCAGATTGAACGGGTCGGGGCGGTAGGCCTCAGTTTGGCAAACACAAATTCGCCAAGACAAGCACCTAAACAGAGAACGAAGCCAAGGAATTTCATTTATTTATTTAGTTTCGTTTTTCTTTGCCACTCCCACCCTTCCGCCTCCTCCTCCTCCAAATCCCTTGGATTTTCCTACGCGCGTTCGTACTTCATCTTGAGGGAAAAGCTCGTCGGTCTCCCTGCCGCCTAGAAGATCATCATCATCTACTGGAAAGGAATCCCATCCGTCCCTCCTCCGCTTCCGCGCCTCACGAATTGATGCGATAATATTTGGTGTATTTTTGGAAGGGGCGGAAAACTTTATCGGCACAACTTTACTTTTTTTTCTCTTCTGCTGGCTTACACTTTGCCAGCAGGCATATCAGTTTCGTTTTCGGGGTTTTCCTCAGCTCAAAGCCCGGAATCGAACCGGCGGCCCAGAAGGAGACGATCCTAGGCGAGGCCACCCGGAGGCGGTTTGCGAGAAGTAATTCGATTAGAACTCATGTTTTCGGGTGGTTTGGGATGGGGCGCGAGCTTTGCTCTTTGAACTTTTTCGCCAAAGCAATCTCCAAGAATACAGCTCGCTGGGCGCGTGAGGGCTTTTGTCTTCAAAGGTCTTTCGTGGTGGTGGCTCTGACGCTCAGGAAATTGAATGGAATATGTTGGAGTTGGTGGTGGTGGGTTTTGGGGAGGGGAATATTGTTGCCTTGGAAGGTGGCTTGAATATTCCGAGGAAAAAAACTGCTGGAAACGAGCAATTTGGATGATTGTAGGTACAAATTAGATCACTACAATGGTAAACGAATTTGGTGTCAAAGTTCATCGGCGGTAAACGGTGGTGAGATGAGCTGCCAGAGGTGATGCTATGTTTATTTTTGGAGAAGTGGAATCCACATGAAAATTCAAAATTACCACACATGGCTATGAGCTAAACTTTAAGATGCTTACACTTTTGTTTTGCAAAATATTTGTGAAGAAAAAATTTTTAAAACCTAAAATTTCGAAATATTATTTTTATTAATTTTTTTGGTTCTGTGGACCAAAGAACTTCAGATTGTGAAATACGTCAAACTCTGATGTCAATTTTATAGTAGATGGCAAGTAGATGGGTAATTCTCTACCAACTCACACGAAATCGGGAAAAGTTGCCCAGAACCCTCTTCGATTTGCGTGAAACTTTGTCCTAAGAGGTCACTTTTGTCCCTGATCACGAATCCGATGTCCGTTTTTTGATATCTCGTGACGGATGGGCGGTACGACCCCTCAGTTGTTGTGCGAGTTGAAAGAACGTATCGCAGTCAGTTTTTTTAAACATTAATGTGATTTTTATCCGTGTTAAATTATGTAAAATTTGACACGCGGTTTGATGGCGTACTCAATGTAAAAAAAACGTATGTTTCATCGAAAAAAAAAACACAAAACAAATTAAAAACTCTCCCATTTTTTGCTACTTAACTGAAAAAAAAACTTCAGAACATGTCATTTAAAGGGAAATTTAATGTACTTTTCGAATCTAAAATAACCCAGAAGAGTATTTTTTACATTTAGAACAATTATTTTCCGTATTTTTCTAAATTTGCGGAGCTATTTTTAAGAGTGTAACAAACAGTTTTAGGTGTACAAACATATGGGGTTTGCTTGAAATCGTCAAGAGATATCGCGATTTAACGATATTTTTTCAATTTTTATTTTTTTAAATCAAGGCTAACATTTTAAAAAAGCCAAACATTGAATATTTCGCCCATTTAAAATGTTAGTCTTGATTTAATGTTTTTTAAACATTTTTTTCGGAAAGATCGGAAAACTTCACAAATGTTTCATGTTTTAACATTGAAAATCGAACCATTCTTTGCTGAGATATCGACATTAGAAAATGGTGGGCTTTGTGGGTGAGACTTAGAAAACTTCAATTTTCGTGTTTCTTTTTGTTTAAGCCACTTTTTCTCAGCAACCAGAGGTCCAATCTTCAATGTCTCTTAGACTATTTTATAGCAAATTTAATGAACTTTTCAAAAAAAATATTTTTAGAAATGGTTTTGCATGATGGTTTTTGCATGAAATTTCGATTTTTTCCAAAAATTACTATTTTTTCAAAAAATCATAAATTGACGGCAGATTTTTTGACCATGTTTCTCTATGGCTCAAAAGTTGCGGGTTTTGTCCCCTAAAACATATCAAAAAATCTCGAAAATCAATAAATACGTTATTTGGGAAATTGAGTTTTTGTGAAAAAAAATTTAATTAAAATTCGGCATTTTTTTCGTGTACCTATTTTTTTTCTCAAAAGTCCTCAACAATACCTACAACTTTGCCCAGGACACCAAATTGATCAGAAAATTCATTCAAATGTTACAGATATTCGAATATTAACGTACCATTTTTGTGGTTGGTGCCTTCCTCAAATTTAGAGGGTAATGCTATTCAAATGCATCTATAAAGGGCGGACCTTTCAGTGTTCTATCAACTTGATTCATTATTCATACCATCAGATTGGGTAATCAGATGTTCATAATTCAGGGCACTTATGTGCTTATAACTTTTGATAGGGTTGTCAAATCTTCAATCTTTTGAAATCGTTGGAAAGGTATTTCGAATACCTTTCTAAAAATGTATAACAATACAGGGTTTCTTACAAAAACCACCCTTTAAACAATCTTCCGGGCTTTTCTTAGAATCGTTTTTTAGCATAACGTTTGAAGTACTTTACTTAAATTTATAATTTTCAATAGCGACTTATGGGACCCCAAGACGGATCGAATGAGACCAATACGGTCCAAATCGGTTCAGCCAGTGCCGAGATAATCCAGTGCAAATTTTTTTGATCAGCATCCCACCACACACACAGACATTTGCTCAGAATGTAATTCTGAGTCGATAAGTATACATGAAGGTAGGTCTAGGAGGTCAAATTAAGAATTTCGTTTTTCGAGTGATTTTATAGCCTTTCCTCAGTAAGGTGAGAAAGGCAAAAAGTAGAAACACAAAAGTATCTCATGAAATTCCAACCCAATTATCCCCGTCAAGCAAGGAAGAAAAATCGTCGTCGTTGCCACTGATCTGCTATCGATATTCACTCTACCCAGTTTCCCAGCTTAACCCCCACCCCACACGAAAGCCCGCCTATATAAACGAGCTCTGCTGATAATAATAAACACGTTTTCCCCGTGACGATGGCTCCCAGGGGGTGTTTAACAAAGGTTAATCGTTTATTCAGTACTCTCGTGCTACTTGGAAGAGGGGTGGGGGAATTCCACCACCCTCTGTAGTCCGCCTCCCCTCAATCGAACGAACAGGCTACGACAAGGACCAAAAGTCAGCCTCAACTTTACTTGGGTAAACACACGTGGCCTCTGGTGGGGGTATGGAGAAGGACGTGGGGGGGGGCGAGCTTTTATTTACGACAGAATCAATAAGCATTCATTTGTCGACATGGTTATGCTGGCGGGTGGGTGGTTCTAGGTGGTCGGTCGGATTTCCATTGTCAACTCTTCCTCCGTATTTGTATTACTGGGTGTGTGTATATGCTCTATTTGTATGCACGATGGGAAAATGGCGAGAAGCACGAGAGGGTTCTCATGCATGAATATTCATTGCCAGAGCGGAATCGTGACTGGAACCAGTCGTCGTCGTGAAGAGGCCCCGGCAATCTCTGATTCCGATCGCGGGCGGTACGGCTCACATATAGATAAATACGGAGGATTTTCTCGTCGGTTATTGATTTATTGAGCCACCCACCCGGACCGGACGCTTACTGGTGGATTGCCAAGGCCAATGAAGCTCCAGCTTGATCAGATAAAGCCTGATTAGAACAAATCTTGGTGGTTTATTGCTCCAATTGACATAAGGTGTGATTATGAGCAATAATTATGGATTGACATCAGCAGAAAATATTAAAATAACTTTTTTTTTCTTAATTGATTTTTAAGGTCTAGCCAAATATTAATAACATTAAATCGAAAAAAAAATATCTTTATCTTTTGAAGGAATGTTCTGATCAAACTGGAGATTTTAGGTATTGATTAAGATTACTAAAGATTTCTAAATTAACATTCTTTTCATACAAATTCAATTTCTCAATTTCAAATTTCTTTAAGTTTTGGAAATTTTCGATGTGATCAATTCTCTACCGAAACCGGAAATGGATTTTATTTATATTTTTTGATTTGGCTCAAACTTTGTGGGGGCCTTCCCTATGACCAAATAAACTATTTTGCGTCATTGGTTCACCCATACAAGTCTCCATACAATTTTGGCTGCTGTCCATACAAAAATTGTATGTAAATATTCAAACAACTGTAACTTTTGAGTGAATTTTCTGATCAATTTGGTGTCTTCGGCAAAGTTGTAGGTATTGTTGAGGACTTTCGAGAAAAAAATAGGAACACGGAAATTTTTTTACAGATTTTTGAATCAACTTTTTTTTCACTAAAACTCAATTTCCCAAAATATGTATTTTTTTATTTTCAAGATTTTCTGATATGTTTTAGAGCAATAATTCGCAATTTTTGAGCCATAGAGAAATATGGTCAAAAAATCTGCCGCCGAGTTATGAATTTTTGAAAAAAATAGTGATTTTTGGAAAAAAAATCGAAGTTTCATGCAAAAACAAATTTGACATTATTTTTTAATGCTAAATTGAATTTGCAATCGAAAAGTACTTTACAGATTTTTTGACAAAGGGCTCCGTTTTCAAGATATAGCCACCGAAAGTTTGATTTTAGCGAAATATTTGCAGTTTTTTGATTTTTAAAAATAGTGACCATGAATTTTTTTAAATCAAGACTAGCATTTTAAATGGGCGTAAAATTTAATGTTTGGCCCTTTTAAAATGTTAGTCTTGGTTTAAAAAATATATATATTTTTCAAAAAGATCGGAAAATTTCACAAATGTTTCATGTACAAACATTGAAAATTGGACCATTAGTTGCTGAGATATCGACATTAGAAAATGATGGGTTGTTTTGGTGAGATTTAGAAAACTTAAATTTTCGTGTTTCTTTTTCTTAAAGCGGCTCTATCTCAGCAACCCGAGGTCCAATCTTCAATGTCTCTTGGGAAATTTAAAGCAAATTATCTGAACTTTTCAAAAAAAATATTTTTGGAAATAGTCACTCATGGTCACTATTTTCAAAAATCGAAAACTTGCAAATATTTTGCTAAAATCGAACCTTCGGTGGCTATATCTTGAAAACGGAGCCCTTTATCAAAAAATCTGTACAGTACTTTTCGATTGCAAATTCAATTTTGCATTAAAAAATAATTTCAAATTTTTTTTGCATGAAACTTCGATTTTTTCCACAAATCATTATTTTTTCAAAAATTCATAACTCGGTGGCAGATTTTTTGACTATGTTTCTGTATGGCTCAAAAGTTGCGAATTTTTGTCCCCTAAATCATATCAAAAAATTTCGAATATAAAAAAATACATATTTTGGGAAATTGGGTTTTAGTGAAAAAAAGTTGATTAAAAAATCTGCAAAAAAAAATCCGTGTATCTATTTTTTTTATCAAAAGTCCTCAACAATACCTACAACTTTCCCGAAGACACCAAATTGATCAGAAAATTCACTCAAAAGTTACAGTTGTTTGAATATTTACATACCATTTTTATATGGACAACAGGCCACCACAAAGTTTAAGTAATATAAAAAAATACAAAAAATAAAAATGGTCGAAATCGACCGATTTCGTAGAGAGTTGCTCATGTGTTGAAGAAGACAAAAACTCGTAACTTGTGAGCCATATAGAGCTACACATTTTCAGCCGAATTATGATGTCTTGAAACATCTTTAGTAAAAAAAAAGATATCTTGTCTTAAAACGTGTGTGTGTGTTTATTTGAAATTGAATTTTCTTTAATTTTTCCGACAAATGCAGCATTTTCAAGTTTTAGCAATTTTAAGCATAATTTATATTAAAAATAATAATATTTATTTTTAAATCATGCCTTTTTTTATGCTTTCTGAATATAATGGTGTAAATCAGCGATTCTCAACGGGGGTACCGGGCCTACTTGATTCATATGGTAGGGGGTACCGACTTAGAAGAAGGTTGAGAATCGCTGGTGTAAATAAAGTAAAAAAAAAAATATTTAGAAAACATTTCACACAAAAAATTGTTTTAAAATGATTAGAAACGAAATCAATACGCAAGAAAGGAAGGCAATCAATGTGGGGAAGTAATGTACATTTACTTCGAAACCCAAATTCATAAAAGGTTGTTGATACGACTTCTCAATACCAGCATTTTGCCTTCCTCACTGAGGTAAGGCTATAATCCTGCTCTAAAAATGAACTTTCTATTAAAAGCTCCTAGACCTACCTTCATGTATACATATCGACTCAGAATCGAAAACTGAACAAATGTCTGTGTGTGTGTATGTGTGTGTGTATGTGTGTGTGTATGTGTGTGTATGTATGTATGTGACCAAAATTCTCACTGAGTTTTCTCAGCACTGGCTGAACCGATTTTGATCGAACCAGTTGCATTCGACTTGGTTTAGGGTCCCATACATCGCTATTGAATTGTTTGAAGTTTCGATAAGTAGTTCAAAAGTTATGTATAAAAATGTGTTTTCACAAATACCCGGATCTCAATTATATGCATGTAAACGATGTCCGGATCCATCATCCGACCCATCGTTGGTTAGGTAATTGAAAGACCTTTCCAATGAGTCCACAACATTGAAGATCTGGCAACCCTGTCTCGAGTTATGACCACTTAAGTGATATTTATGTACTTTTTTGAAGCCGGATCTCACATAAATGTATGTATACTATGTCCGGATCCATCATCCGACCCATCGTTGGTTATGTAATTGAAAGGCCTTTCCAATCAGTCCAAGACATTGAAGATCTGGCAACCCTGTCTCGAGTTATGACCACTTAAGTGATATTTATGTACTTTTTTGAAGCCGGATCTCACTTAAATGTATGTAAACTATGTCTAGATCCATCATCCGACCCATCGTTGGTAAGGTAATTGAAAGGCCTTTCCAATGAGTCCAAGACATTGAAGATCTGGCAACCCTGTCTCGAGTTATGACCACTTAAGTGATATTTATGTACTTTTTTGAAGCCGGATCTCACTTAAATGTATGTAAACTATGTCCGGATCCATCATCCGATCTATCGTTGGTTAGGTAATTGAAAGGCCTTTCCAATGAGTCCAAGACATTGAAGATCTGGCAACCCTGTCTCGAGTTATGACCAAATAAGTTATACATTGTGTTCTTTTTTTCTGGATCTAAAAAAATGATGAAACCACTCATATACCCATTTTTGGTAAAAAGTGAGGAAGGCATCAACCACATAGGTGGATTAAGTTAGTTTTTGTTATAGAAATCAAAGCTATACATGAACAGGAAAATGTTTTAAACATAATTTTATAATTAGACTAACTGAATTTCGTATATTTTTAAACCATATTCCTTAGAAACTGTGAAAGCAAAGAAAAAATATTAAGATTGGGAAATAAACACATTTTCACACACAATAAAGAGTAACTTGCTCACTTTAATTTGAGCTATTTATTTCTTTGAAACAGTCAAAAACACTTAATAAAAGCTGTAATTCATAACTTAAGTTCTGATGAGCTGATAATAGAAATGATATTTTTTTTCATATTTTCTAGATAAATTCGCCACAGATTCGTAGAACTGCGTTTTGTATTACTTTTATTCCCACAATTCGGAGTCGAGAGATTCGTTCCCTCAAAATTCACCAAACCGTCACCAAGCTGCAGTTGCCGAGGCAGTTAAGTCATTGGGTTAGTCTGTCAAAGGTCTTTGGTTCAATTCCCGTAGTCAACACTTTGGGATTTTTATTTTGACGGATGTTTTATTTTTGCATATGAACTCAAGGGAACAATTCTCTCGTCCATCTCGAGCTTTGTTCTCTGTGTCCGTGAATGATACCACTATTCTCCCGACTCGAGGCCATTATTCTCTCAGCCGAGCGCTGCCCAGTTTTGGGTGTACTTTAAAGGATTGCAACATTGTTGTGTGAAACCATCCGTTTGAACAATCAAATGATTCTGCAATAATCTTTGTGTGGTTTGCGGCTGCTTTTATGTAACATCTCAAATCTTCTTAAAAAAGTACTTATCAAACTCAAATTAACCCCTAGACCATTGATTTAATTGATAAATTAGGCGATTTTGCTAAACACAACCTGACCTAGTTAAAGTCAGAAACTAACAGCAAGCCAGACAGGCTTACAAGTTTATCTAACTGGTTTGGTAAACAATTTGCCAGAAGTGAGAGTTTGAATTCAGCGGAAAAAAGAAATTTCAGTAAAGTGGTTCTCCAAACACACCAAAAGATTAAGAAAAAGAAAATACAACATCAAAAGATTGAATACAACATGAAAACAAAATCCATTTACTTACCGATTCTCGCATCCGCCAGTCTAACACAGCACGTGGCGGCCAGGCAGACCCATGTGAAGGCGACGACCCGGAAGACCTTCAATAGTCTTTGGAGGTCCATTTTAAGCTGCTGCCCAGGTAATCCATTATGTTTCATGCATTCGACATTTGGGAGCGTTCGGTCGTCCTCGTCCGTCGTCGTCCTTCTGTCCGTTAGCCGTCGCCGGAAATTACGAGTGTCCTTTTCTCGGTTCGGATTATTATTTGCGTTTTTTTTTTCTTACTTTACATTACCACATACTGTGACCCAGTCTGACTGTTGGCGCAATTTTCCGAATCTGACTGTTTATTAATATTTTACTTTTCCACCACACCGGCTGCGTCGAAAGTTTTTGGGACTCCAAAAGTACGCATCTGTTTCTCACATAATTACAGAACGGAAATTTTCATTTGCCCACTCTCACTCGCAGGAGCAGAGCTTCTTCGGCTAAACTTTTCACCCTTGGAGCAAACAAAAAAAAACACACTCTCACAGTGCGCCAGAATAATTACTTTATTTCTTTTCCTCCGTTTGTCGTCGTTGTCGTCGTCGTCGTCTTCGACGTGCCGGGGGAAAGATAATCACTTTTCCACAATTACGCGCACGTGTTTGTTTACTTTTGGCTCTATTCTCACGTTTAAATAAAGAGCGAGAGAACGCCTTCTGTAGAGCGACGCCGTCGTCGTTCGGTATCAATTTTCACTTAGTCGGCTGTTGGAGGAGAACAAAAGAGAAACAAAAAGAAAAATAATAATAGGCAAAAGAAAAACAACCACGTGGGAGGGGGTGGCGAATGAAAAAAATAAAAGGATGAAAACTTTCACGCTTCCAGGCGCTCGTCAAGTGCCATTAGAGGCGGAAAGTTTATGAATATTCAAGGAGGGTGTGCTGCCGGTCGACGGAAAATGAGAGCCTCGACGAAATCTGAAGCGGGTGGCCCTGAATTAAAAAGCGCTTCAGCGTGATGTCCACGCAACGGTCACGGCAGTTTTTTTTTCGGTGCTTCGGTCGTTTTCTCGGTGGATTTTGGTGGCCACGTTAAAAATGCAAACGATGAGAGCTACTTTCCGATTTCGGCCGCCGAAGCCGTGGCACGTCTAACGATAGTGATGACGATAATGACCAGCAATTTGGAGTGTTTCGGTCAAAGTTGTGGTGAAATCTGGAAAAGAAAGAAAAAGAAACGTTTTGAATATTTTATTCAAGTGTTTTGTAATAATGGTTGTTTGAAAGCAATTTTATTACAGTTAGGAACGCTAAAAAATAAGTTTCTTTTTTATATCTAATTACTTTATTTCACATGAAGAATTTTTATGTGATAACGTTCTCTGGTTTAATTTTTTTGAGAGAAGTTAAGGTTATAAACAGATTTTCTAAAAAAATGAAGTACAACTCAAAAAAACTTCAGGGTTCATATTGGAACATGTGGTTTAATGTTTCCTGAACCACCATTTATTGGAATTTATTTCAACTGATAAAGATTTCAATAATTGCAAGAGAGGTTACCAAAGCACAAATCTTAATTATTATGGTTAGATTCGTCACACCATACTAATACACCAATTTCACGTCAAACTAGCAAGATCCAGGATAAAAATGCTCCAATTTGGCTCAAATTTGGCACGGGAAATCCTTGGCCTACATATTTCTGTATCTTAAGAAGGGATTTTTTAATCGATTTGGTGTCTTCGACAACATTGTAAGCCATAATTACGACTAGGAAATACGAAAAAAGAAAACGAAAAAAGTTGCGCAATTTTAATAAACTTGTTTTCATAAACTTTAAATTTTGGCAAACTTTACCCCTTCGATTTTTTCATTTTATTATAATAATTTAGTCGACAAACGTGCAAACTTATGAGCTATACTGTGTGACGGACGTTTAGTTTGATCGCCAAGCTATGAATTATTGAAATCAAAAAGTACTTTTTTTGTTTTTTTTATTAAATTATTCGTTTTTGAGTTAAAACCATTAAAAGTTAATTTGTTTAGAATGTCAATCTATAAAAAAAATAAGCAGCTGAGAAAATTCTATACAATAACCATTTTTGGATATTGTTGAGTGAGATTGCTGAGATATGGCCCTGCGAAAAAAAATGAAATTACCAAAATTAAGTCTTGTTCCATCAGCCTTCAATTTTCATTGGATGATATCTTGGAAACTATTGATTCAATTTTAACGTTAAAAAGTGAAATTTTCACAATCTTTAAAAATATTTTTTAAATACTAAAATCATGATTTACATTTCAAAACAGCCAACAAGCTGCAAAAATGGGATTTTTTCAGCACGAGTCGTACATTTATCCAACAAGGTTCACCGAGTTGGATAAATACGACGACGGATGAAAAAATCAAACTTATACTGTTTTACACCGAGATCCATCACAATTTGAACAGAATTATAGGCCAAATGTCCATGTATTGGGTCAATGAATCATTTAAATAAAAAAAAACGTTGAAAAGTGAAATTTTTCCAAACAAGTGCTGAAAAGTTCCACTTTTCAGCAACCATTTCAGTGCATTTATTTTGAAAAAGGTTCCAATTCGATTCTGTTATTTTTGATAGAGAAAAGTAGGCTGTTTCGTCGTTCGAAAGTTACAGGAAAAGTAACTGGTTTTTCGACGGAATAGCAAAAATACTATTTTTTGAATTTTTGTTAGAGAAATTTTTGAATACTTTCTTAAAAATCACTATTTAAATAAAACATAGCGAAAAAAAAGCGACCGTCACTAGCTCAAAATTTGTCACATTTTCTATAAAATATGTTGAAAGAAACAAAGTTAAAAAAAAATGAGTATGTATGAAATGCAAAAAAATATTGTCAAAATGCAATTTTTTTGTGGAAACATTTACTGATTTGCGGGAACTCCCAAATGTTTACTTAGCAATTTTCGTATGACAGTCAAATGCAAAAAAATCATCAAAATAAAAAATACAATGAAAAGTCAATTTGTGAAAAAGTAGAAGATTGCAAGTATCGATCAAATGAAAACCTTATTTCCTGATTTGATAACATCGGCACCTTAAAGCTGGTAGATGATAACTTTTCATAAATTTTTTATGATTGTCCAAAAAAAGTGTATATCCATCAACAAAATTTTAATAAAATAACAATTTAAATTTAATGACATTTTTTTAGAGAAGAAAATCGGTTCGATTTATTAGTCGCACTTGAAATACCAACGCTTCTCCATAGAAATGAGTTCCCAGTACATTTTGCTGGAGTCAATCACTCAATATCTAAAAAGTGAGGAAAATGCATATTGGAAATTTATGCGATAACTGGCTTCATTTTGAATTTCAAATTTGAAAATAAATTTAGATCATTTTCTGGACAAATTTGAGCAAAAAATTTCGTCATTCGATTTTCCGAAATGTTTTTTTTTTTTTTGGGAGCTCTTCTGATAATCGAGTATGAACTGTGTAAAATAAAAACTATTCCTCCAGCATTTTTAAATGTTCCAAAAATTATGTAAATAAAATTTTTTATGATAAAATAAATTTTATGAGTATCATGATTCTCACTCCACTAAACTTATTTAAACAATTACTTTGTAGAATATCTTTGTCTCAATCGAAGAAAAGGCAAGATAATGATTTTAGATATCATATTTAAATCTTTCAATAAAGTATTAAGAATTCTTTCCAAATCTGAGCCAATCCAAGGCTCAAATAAAACACGATGAAGTTAAAAAAAACAACTTCCGTGATACTTTTTTTTTAATGTTGCTGGCGAAGCAAAACTTTTCAATCAAATAAATAAACTAAAAAATGATGGAAGTCGTCACTAAACACTACAAACACAATATACTTTATGATTAAATCAATAGTTTGGTCATCACTAAGTGCGTGTGAAGTTTGGTTGAGGTCACCTTTTCTTAATTTTCTTTAGCAGAAAAATATTAATGTGAATTGAATTGAAAGGTTGTTAAGATTTTTAAATTTTATATTTCCTGCCTAAGAATCCTCAAAACTGCTCAAGTCCTTCAACAAACAAGAAGTCATTCTTCCATTCTGATCGACCCCGCCAGGGTTCATCGAACAAACGACGGTTCCAATCAAAGAGGCACACACACACAAAACTGCCACAATCGACAAACGATTTCCAAAGCCCTGCGGTAAAGCTGCGTTCGGGAATAAAAGCCAAGTTTTCGTTTGACATCGTTCAAACAAACAATACCAACAACAACACCAACACAAAAAAAGTTCACATCCATCGCCCCATCAAGGCCTTGTGCGACTGAGGGAGGGCGTGGAAGACTCTCTGTTTTTATTCCGCCACCGTCGTCGTTGGAATGTTACGAGAATTGTTATTGCATATTTGCCCGGCCCCGACGACTTTTCCACGACATTCCAAATGGCCCCCCCTTCAACCGCGGAGTCAATGTCAGAAGGCATGCTTATTAGGATTTTTATGGATTGCTTTTTTTTTTTTGTCGTTGTTGTTGGTGGTCCTCTTACGATGGAGGACAGAAATAAAACCAAAATGCCAAATTTGAAGGGGCAATGAATCCGAGTAGACAGATTCCGGCAATTTGAGAACCATAAAGAGGTGACATTTTGTGCTAAAAGGTTCGCCCGAAATCGACCTGGCGTCTCCACTGGGACAAGTGATTGACGTACGCTTGTCTCGCGGGGACATCGAAGTGGGGATGGGACGCAAATCAATATCGATCCCCGAAATCAAACTCCAATCTAATTTGGGACCATCCCGCGCCACCCTCCCTTAACGGCTGATGCTGGCTGGTCCGGAAATGTTTGTTTGCGTTCACGGTCTGTACGATGCCATCAGCCATCCATCCATCCGTCCCTGACGAGTTCGAATTCGGGGCGGTGTTTTGCCCGAAAGTCTTTAAACTGATTTGCATCGTTTATCTGATTGGATTTGTGTGACCGGGTCCGGGTATTTGGAACACAGTGGGTTTGTGGTCAAAATAATGCTTTTATTTTGTTTCATTTTATTTTTTTGATGAAGTTAAATTTCTTACCAAACTTCAACAAAATTACGAAACTTCAACAAACTAAAAAAAAAACTTCTGACCATATTCGACAAATATCCCCAGCGAGGGTCGCGCCAAAAACGACTCTAACGAGTCTGTCCCATTTGTCCGGCGTGTATTTTCGGGTATTGATTTAGGGTGGACCGTCCGGGAAGGGTCCTCGAAATCATCGCCCCGGCGGGAAGCGGGAAGGACACAAGGAAACGGGAGCTGTTTGATGTGATTACAGCTGGGTTGGGTCGAAGAATAGGGCGAAGCGAAGATGGGTTTGAAGGAAAGAATGATATTTGTGCTGGGCTAGTGTGGTGAGGGTTGTTTTGGCGGAAAATTGAATTATGTTAGCCTGTCACTGTGCTGATGTGGCAAGTCGTTTTTCCGGGACCGAATCGACGCTTTTGTGACGGATTTCATTAGCTGGCAAATTGTATCAATTCGGAGAGATGCTTGGTGTCACCACAAAGCATTGCAAGATGACCGAAATTTGTGACAGTTTTTAATTCTGATTTCTAACGGAGTGAACTTTTTTTTAATTTAAGATTTTTTTATATATTAAGGGGACTAAAAAAGTGCTTTATGGTACAAAATCTGGTTTAGGAGAAATGATCTTGAAAAAAATCGTGCGGTATGGAATCAAAAACCTGGATATTTTTTAAATCTTGTTTTTAAGCATAATTGAATTTGCAATCGAAAAGGTCTTCACTTTTTTGTAAATAAATGTTCCGTTTTTAAGTTATAGTTTACAAATCGGTACAAATTTTCAATTTTTGGACAAGCTAGATGCATACATTTTTCAAAGTTTTTGTCCCTTGGATCTGGTAGGGTCGAGGGGGGGGGGGAGAAAAAAAATATAAATATTGAAATAACAAGCCACAGTTTCAACATTTGCAAGGAAAAGGTGTTTTGAAATGCATTTTACACTAGTACAGTTGTTTTGCAATCATTAGTTTTCAAAAAAAAAAAAAATTTGATGAATACAAAAATTTTAGCAAAAAAAAAACTTTTGCGTTAATAAACAAACGAAAATTTTAAAAAAATTCTAAGATTTAAATAATTAACACAAATATGCTTAAAAATGATTCTAAACGCAGGGGAATGCTTTTTGAATTAATTTCAGTTGATTTCACTTAAAATATTTTTTTTTTAAATTTGCCCCCTGATTTTTCGGGCCAAATTTAAACGGAAGGGGGGGGGGAACAAACCTTTATATAAAATTTGTACCAGTCTTATTGAGTTTTAACAATATTTTTTGAAAGAAAAGTATTTTTGATTTTTTCAATTTTCTCTCTCGAACTTTTAAAATCAGACAATTATTTTCAAAGATACAGCTTCAAAAATGAATTCGGATCGATGAAAATGATGTTTTTTAATTGTTTCCTAATTAGCCAATAATTTTCGTCCGATTTTCAATGTAGAAAAAATAAACTTTGAACAAATTTTGTGATCTTTTCAATAAATATAATTCAGAAATTTTAAAATCAAGCTTTATCATTTTTTTAAAAAAAGATCCGAAAATTTTGCAAAAGTTTCCGTTTTAACATTGATATTAGTGACCTACAAAAAAATACAAAAATGGCGGCGAAGATAACAGAGCAATACTTATAAATATGTAGTTTACGTCACATGAGCAATTCTCTACGAAATCGGCCGATTTCGACCATTTTTATTTTTTGTATTTTTTGATTTGACTCAAACTTTGTGGGGGCCTTCCCTATGACCAAATAAGCTATTTTGTGTCATTGGTTCACCCATACAAGTCTCCATACAATTTTGGCTGCTGTCCATACAAAAATGGTATGTAAATATTCAAACAGCTGTAACTTTTGAGTAAATTTTCTGATCAATTTGGTGTCTTCGGCAAAGTTGTAGGTATTGTTGAGGACAATTGAGAAAAAATAGGTACACGGAAAAAAATTTGCAGATTTTTTATCAACTTTTTCACTAAAACTCAATTTCCCAAAATAGGTATTTTTGATTTTCGAGATTTTTTGATATGTTTTAGGGGACAAAAATCCGCAACTTTTGAGCTATCGAGAAACATGGTCAAAAAATCTGCCGCCAAGTTATGAATTTTTGAAAAATAGTGATTTTTGGAATAAAATCTAAATTTCATGCAAAAACAAATTTGAAGTTATTTTTTAATGCAAAATTGAATTTGCAATCGAAAACTACTCTACAATTTTTTTGATAAAGGGCTTCGTTTTCAAGATATAGCCACCGAAAGTTTGATTTTAGCCAAATATGTGCAGTTTTTCGATTTTTAAAAATAGTGACCATGAGCGACCATTTCTAAAAAATTTTTTTTTGAAAAGTTCAGAAAATTTGCTATAAAATTGTCTAAGAGACATTGAAGATTGGACCTTGGGTTGCTGAGATACAGCCGCTTTAAGAAAAAGAAGCACGAAAATTGAAGTTTTCTAAGTCTCACCAAAACAACCCACCATTTTCTAATGTCGATATCTCAGCAACTAATGGTCCCATTTTTAATGTTAATACATGAAACATTCGTGAAATTTTCCGATCTTTTCGAAAAAAATATTTTGAAAAAAAAAATAAATCAAGACTGACATTTTAAATGGGCGTAATATTCATTGTTTGGCCCTGCAATTTTACGAATGTTTCATGTATTAACATTGAAAATCGGACCATTAGTTGCTGAGATATCGACATTAGAAAATGGTGGGTTGTTTTGGTGAGACTTAGAAAACTTCAATTTTCGTGTTTCTTTTTCTTAAAGCGGCTGTATCTCAGCAACCCGAGGTCCAATCTTCAATGTCTCTTAGACAATTTTATAGAAAATTTTCTGAACTTTTCAAAAAAAATATTTTTAGAAATGGTCGCTCATGGTCACTATTTTTAAAAATCGAAAAACTGCACATATTTTGCTAAAATCAAACTTTCGGTGGCTATATCTTGAAAACGAAGCCCTTTATCAAAAAAATTGTAGAGTAGTTTTCGATTGCAAATTCAATTTTGCATTAAAAAATAACTTCAAATTTGTTTTTGCATGAAATTTCGATTTTTTTCCAAAAGTCACTATTTTTCAAAAATTCATAACTTGGCGGCAGATTTTTTTGGCCATGTTTCTCGATAGCTCAAAAGTTGCGGATTTTAGTCCCCTAAAACATATCAAAAAATCTCGAAAATAAAAAAATACGTATTTTGGGAAATTGAGTTTTAGTAAAAAAAAAGTTGATAAAAAAATCTGCAATTTTTTTTTTTCCGTGTACCTATTTTTTTCTCAATTGTCCTCAACAATACCTACAACTTTGCCGAAGACACCAAATTGATCAGCAAATTCACTCAAAAGTTACAGCGGTTTGAATATTTACATACAATTTTTGTATGGACAGCAGTCAAAATTGTATGGAGACTTGTATGGGTGAACCAATGACACAAAATAGCTTATTTGGTCACAGGGAAGGCCCCAACAAAGTATGAGCCAAATCAAAAAATACAAATAAAATCCATTTCCGGTTTTGGTAGAGAATTGCTCACATTGTGAGAAAATCCTATTCTCCGCGAAATTTCCTATAAGCTGCATGCATTAGTTTTGACTGCAAGATTGTTTGGCTCGTTTTGTGAAGTAATTTTTGAAATTTTCGGTAAAAAATAAAATTTTTTTACTCCCTAAAACGCCCTGTCATTCCCAAACACAAGCTTTTCTGGTCTAAGTCTATACAGTAATTTGTTCAGGGGACATTAAACTACGGATTGAAGCCCATGGCGACCAAATTTAAATGAATTTAGTAAGTTTGCTACGGGTGTTTCTGAAAAATACTCGAAAAATGCATTTTTTCCATTCAAGCTCAGCGCGCGGGTAGTAAACCATTTTTGGGAATTGTTTGTTGTATGGAAACATTGTTTCTGACAAACAAAAATGCTCAACTTTTCCTTCAAGAAGTATTTTTAAAATGCAAAAAAACGAAAGGAAATCGAAAACTTATACTTAAAAGAAGCTATAACTTGAAAATGACTCCAAAGTTTATGCTTCCACTCAAATTCTATGTGTTTTAGGACAATAATTGATTACTGTTGGTGTTAATGTTTGTTAAATTAATAAAACACATAAAGCATTCAAGAGTGATTCTCAATTGGTTAATGTAATTCAGCTTTGCTTAAATAAAAAAAATAGAGTCAATTTAATAACCCGTTGAAATCACAAAACCGGCTTGAAACTTGGTTGACTCTACAACCGACCAACAAAGCTCCTAGGAGAAGGTGCCACTTTCAAATTTCTCGGAAGCGGAAGCTGTGGTCCACAGATTATTCTCGTTCCCGAGAGCGAACAAAACTTTTCCCCAATCGAAGATGCCTTCCGTCTTCTTCGACGACGAGTGTAGCAAAAGTTCAAGTCCCCCCAGTTTACGTATCAGTAACGAGCCGGAAAGCCAAATTAACCACATTTTCCCCATCGACACAAGAGACCTATTCGGCGAGGGTACCGTTTTCCGGAGGGAGGGCAACGTGTAACTTCATTATCACGTACAACAGCACTCTACACTCACTATCTACTCCGGGAAGCAAGACTTGGACGACGACGACGCTGGGTACCGGAATCGATTTCATAGGCTTGCTCTCGCAAAACTTTGCCGTCTTTTGCGTCGAGCACTGCAGACAAGCTAAAACCGAATTAATGAACATGTGTAATTCGCTCAGCGATCGATTTTCCCCCGCAGAACTTCCGGAATGATCGTCTCGATAAATTACCGTATGTGGATGCTCCCCCGGAGGTTCCGTTTTCGGTTTCTTCTACTTGGGACCGGGCTCGGCGTTATTCAGGCTGAATTTATGCCTCCCTGAAAGAATGAGTCAACGGTGTGGCTTGGGCAGGGAAGAAAAGTTGATTTTGTGCACGGAAAATTAGTTTTAAGAAACGAAGAACAAATTTTTAAGGGAATCTACATTACAAAAATAAGTGGAAAACTTTCACGTTCAACTAATTTTTTTAAATATTTTTTGAAAGAAAATTCTACCAACCAGACACCGTTCCCTGGACCAAGACGTGTGATAAATGGGTTGCGGCACGGGTGCGTTCGGTTCGCAAAACTCCCTCGGCAGTTTTACGTTGTCGTGCTATCTTGTCACATGATGCTTTTTGACGTTCCGAGAAAAACGCGTTTCAATGTTTGACCTTGAATGAACAAACGCGTGTCAAACGCGTTCTGACCTGAAGTCCCTTTGATCAGTTGTCGCACTTACATCAATTTTCAGGATGTGTCAAGATAGAACGTCAAAATTTAAACTTCTTTCACATGAAAAGTGGCATCAATTTTTACTGAATTTCTCAGGATTGAAATCGAATTATGGCATTCTGTGACGGCCAAAGGGTGGCACAACTCAAATTGCACGTGCGACAAGATAGCACGTCAACGGCGAGTTGGTTTATTCTGGGGTGGAAATGTCCCGATGGCCCGGAAGAAGCTTTCCAGGCTCGGTTTGGTTAGGACTGCCAAGCTGTGCTGAACGGTAATGAATAGGTACAAGATTCATAATTAGTGTAATCAAAGCCTACAGGCGCTGACACAAACTGGTGGAAAAGGTTGGCTGGTCATCAGGCTCCGGAAGCGAAACTCGAATGCCGTTGCCAGGAAGTAAATTCATTTGGGAACGAGAATCAAGTGAACGCTATTGAATCGATTTGTTTTGCTGATTGGAACTTGTGGGTTATGATGGTGCGTTACTGTTACTCACTTTAAGATCATTAAAGTAAGTTCGGCCCAATCGGCCAGTCCCTACGTTGTGTGAACAATTTTTGGGACTGCCGGAACCAACAACTTATGGAAGACGCTGAGCTTCAGGAATGATGGCGGACGAAAACGTGATTTTCAAGGCTCCAAGAGGCCACCTGCCTTCTCGGAGGTTCAACACAAAAGAACTTTATTCACAATTTTACAAAGCAAGAAACCTTAAAGAGAATAACAAAAAAAAATAAACAATAACAAACATGACAGACTGTACTGTCAGTCTACTAGCGCTCCCAGCGGTCAACGAGGAAACACTGCGTGACCGGGGAGTTATAAAAATAATGCCGTAATAAGGTCCGTGACCCAACAGAAATCTTAAACTTCAGTTTTTCAGATGAGACTTTTTTTGTTTGGGTAATTCACCGCCAACTCACACACCTGTTGCACCGACCCCTCTGTAATTTCCATCTAAAAGTCTAAAAGGGTAATTTTGATTCCTGATCAGGAAACCGAGGTCAATTTTCCGATGTCTCGTGATGCAGGGGCGATACGATCGCTTGGATTGGATTGGTTATATGAAGAATAAAATATCCAAGGAACTACACAAAATTATCCCAATTTAGCCTTGATGACCTTGACAGAGCCTTCCCCACCCGGTAAGCCAACTCCCCCGTTTCGTCACAACACCCACTTAAGAACTTATAATTCTTAATCTAGGAAACACTTGCGGAGTCGACGCCTGGCTGGAAAACCGCGCGGTCACACATCGCCGATGAGGCGAAGAAAAGCGCCTTAAGCGGATTAAAATTATCGTATTACGTGACGTGGAACCATAATGATTAACATATTTCTCGGTACGCTCGACGACGACGGACAAAGAGCGCGCGCCCTCGCGGCGGAGTTCGTCCTTCGTTACTGACGTTGACATCATTATTACACTTTTCAGAGGTGAGTCCCGACTGTGCGTGTCATGTGTGAGCGAACAGGCAAGGCAAAATTAACTTTGTGGTTTTCCCAGCAAATTTCCCACGAAGAAAGTCTCGTTTCTTGTGAAGTATCGTGTTGGAAAGGCTTTGATTCGCTTTTTCGGAAAATTTTCCAAACTAAAACCGCAAAAGTTCCTCGGGTGTCAACCAGCTTCTCGTCATAAACAAACACTCAAGTAGTTTCGAGAGACCCGAAAACTTTGCACGCCCCCCAAAGACGACTTGCAATGTTAACCTCTGACAGGCAAGTTTCCGTACGGGGAGCACACGCCCAGATTAGCTCAGGCAGAAGCTCATTCTCATTTTCCGCACCGTTAGTGAGCATTTCTTCCGTTTTACTGCTCTGACAGGCAGACAGCTCCTCGAGATTAGACAACTAACTTGGCTGGCATCTTCCCTCTGTAACTCTGTATCTCAAGTTGACTATCTTCGCATACGTTCAACTACTTGTGTGCATACACAGGCAAGTGATTCTGGGAGAAAAGCTACTTTGCACATTTATGAGCAGCCCAGAAGAAGCCATTTGCATAAAGCGAAAGCATTTCATCCTGTAATTAATGTGCCATCGTAGATTGTTGATGTGCTAGGCAAATTGAGTTATGGCACTCATCCCAGAGCTAAGCACTGACGAATGAGCTAAATCTCCAACGACACTCGGCAAGAGCCGAGCTGGAAGCTTCTTCAGAGTCATAATCACCGCAAGCCCTTCAGTTCAACAAAAGTAAAACAATTATTTTCTGGGGAAAATCCACATGGAGAGGAAATATTTCTGTTCTGCCTTTCAAAATTAGCAAAAGATTCTTTGAGCTCTTTTTAAAGTAAAAACACATTTAAAAAGTGGATTCATCCACAATTCCCAGACCGGAAAATGGAAAATACTACAACCAACTGACCCAGAACAGAACAACTTCGACTCATTGGAGTGCGAATTGGAAGCTTTTCGCATAACTTTAGTATTTTCCTCCTGAGCCCAGTCAGCAGTGAGGGCAGATGGAGCGACGCCTTGTTGGTCTGGTTGAATGATTTAATGGTTTTGGAAATGTTTGGGAAATTTTCATTCGGAGCTGAACAGAGAAACGATGCGAGAGGGTTGCGGTGAGTGAAAGGTTGTTGATTCGTGCTTTTTGGTTAGACAATGCTCAGAAAGCATACGATGTATGCTAATATCCTTTGGAATTGTAGATTTTGATATGATTTCCCTTGTATTCGTGTGGGAAGCATAACATTTTCTTTAGATACATGTGGTGCTTTTGAAGACGTTTGTTGAGCTTTAAATCGATAAACGTTCATCTTTGCTGGAAGACAAGCCAAAAGATGACTTGAATATTTTTTTTTTGTAATTTGATTATTTCCGATTCTGTAAACTTCATAATTATAGGTGGCTTAGGTCCTTGCTTTCAAATTATAAATGGCAACAGTGTGCAAAAATAAATGAAAACCAACTCTGTTGTTATCGTTCAAATTAAAAATAGCACTACGCTTCAATAAATCGATTTTCTTTCTTTTTTATTTTCAGTGACTTGGTCCTTCAAAATAATTCAATTTGCTTTATTCGTCTTCTTTTCAAGCCGTGAAATTTTTCACTGAATTGGTACCATGAAATACCACAAAATTCTAAATTGCTTTTCGGCATATTTTTGCTTTAATTTTTGAATACAAGCAATTGTCAACATAAAGATCATGCATAGCTAATTTGAATTTCATCTAGTTTAATTGTAAATTTTCTTTCAATGATAAATTTGATTGTATCATGGTACTTAGTGTCGTTTCTTGGAGTTCTTGGATGACTCAAGATATCCCAACACATCAGCTAAATAGTCTTTCCTACTCACTGAAGCTATGCGGGTATGTGCAAGGGTCAAAAATTGACGACCTCTTGCTTGTTACGGTGGTTGACCCACCGGTTCTTGACTCCAAGCAGTTCTCGAATGTCCCAGATCATCCCAATAAGTTGTTACAACAATGCAGTTTAGTCTACCACACTCACTGAAGCAGTCTGGATAGGATCCGTTATCAAAATGTTGAAGTTTTGACTTGTTTATTTGGTAAGCCTGTTAAACAAAATTTCCGGAAGGTTCGGAAGGACTAGAACATCCCAGCTGTTCCAAAACCATGCTTAAATGTTTTAATAAAAAAATACGTCAAATTACGAAATTCTAATGATTTTTAATTTAATTTATATTCTCATATTAAGTCATGTTCATTCTCATTTGTGTCATGACTTAAATAATGTTGTGTAAATCGTTTTAAAAAAAGGTCACTTTAAAAATGTGGAGTACAGTGTAAGATTTAAAGCATTTTTGACATGTAAGCATGCATTTTTTTTCTATTATGCTGATTTAAAAAAAAAAAAGATTTTGAATAAAATTCATTTATAGATTCTTTGAAAGAAAACACAAAATAATTTAAAGCTTTATAATTTTCGAAATCTCTGCTGTGTTGAGTGAAATATGACGAATGAGTTTCATAAAACGTAGGACAAAAATTATCTCAAAATGGAGTATAAAATTCATTTTAATTTTTTCAAAGCATTATTATGTTTTGAAGTTATTAATATCAAATGTTATGAAAACTACCTTGGATGCAATTTTTCCGCATAAATCTGATTATTTCTGTCAGTCTGCACGAAACTCTGTTAAAAGCTCTTTTTTGTGCCAAGAGAATATGATTTCTGCCGTGGATTTTTTGTTGTTTAAAAATAATACATCTTTGATGTTGCTTATTTTTTTTTCAATCGGTTTAATTTCATTTGAGAGTATTATGAAATTATCATTAAATATAACTATTTTTATTCTGAATGGTACTTATTGACATCTAAAGCTTTGCCGAATACTCCAGATTAATCCGAAAATTCCTTCTCAAGATACAGATGTTTGAATATTCCTACATACCGTTAGCTCGCCAAATAGATTCAGCAAAAAAAAAAAAACAAAGTTATACAAAATTTCAAGTGGAATCATTTTTTGATTTTCGTGAAAGGGTTGTTCAAAACAATGGTTTAACTAAAAACATACATGGGTAATTCTCCGCCAACTCACACAGCAGTTGCCCCGACCCCTCTTCGATTTGCGTGAAACTTTGTCCTAAGGGGTAACTTTTGTCCCTGATCACGAATCCAAGGTCCGTTTTTGATATCTCGTGACGGAGGGCGGTACGACCCTTCCATTTTGAACATGCGAAAAAGAGGTGTTTTTCAATAATTTGCAGCCTGAAACGGTGATGCGATAGAATTTTGGTGTCAAAGGGACTTTTATGTAAAATTAGACGCCCGATTTGATGGCGTACTCAGAATTCCGAAAAACGTATTTTCATCGAAAAAACACTAAAAGTTTTAAAAATTCTCCCATTTTCCGTTACTCGACTGTAAAAATTTTGGAACATGTCATTTTATGGGAAATTTAATGTACTTTTCGAATCTACATTGACCCAGAAGGGTCATTTTTCATTAGAACATAAATTTTCATTTTAAAATTTCGTGTTTTTCTAACTTTGCAGGGTTATTTTTTAGAGTGTAATAATGTTCTACAAAGTTGTAGAGCAGACAATTACAAAAATTTTGATATATAGACATAAGGGGTTTGCATATAAACATCACGAGTTATCGCGATTTTACGAAAAAAAGTTTTGAAAAAGTTGGTCGTCATCGATCATGGCCGTTCATGGTCACCCGCGACAGACACGGACGACGAAATAAAGAGAAACGCAAAAAGTAACTTTTTCAAAACTTTTTTTCGTAAAATCACGATAACTCGTGATGTTTATAAGCAAACCCCTTATGTCTATATATCAAAATTTTTGTGATTGTCTGCTCTACAACTTTGTAGAACATTGTTACACTCTCAAAATAACCCTGCAAAGTTAGAAAAACACGAAATTTTAAAATGAAAATTTATGTTCTAAATGAAAAATGACCCTTCTGGGTCAATGTAGATTCGAAAAGTACATTAAATTTCCCATAAAATGACATGTTCCAAAAATTTTACAGTCGAGTAACGGAAAATGGGAGAATTTTTAAAACTTTTTAGTGTTTTTTCGATGAAAATACGTTTTTTCGGAATTCTGAGTACGCCATCAAATCGGGCGTCTAATTTTACATAAAAGTCCCTTTGACACCAAATTTCTATCTCATCACCGTTTCAGGCTGCAAATTATTGAAAAACACCTCTTTTTCGCATGTTCAAAATGGAAGGGTCGTACTGCCCTCCGTCACGAGATATCAAAAAACGGACCTCGGATTCGTGATCAGGGACAAAAGTTACCCCTTAGGACAAAGTTTCACGCAAATCGAAGAGGGGTCGGGGCAACTTTTCCCGATTTCGTGTGAGTTGGTAGAGAATTACCCACATAAAAAAACATTTAAAAAATTTGCAATCGGTAAGAACATCTGAGAAATGTTGATAAAGTGCAACGAAATTCAATTTTTTTTAAATTATTTTTTGGTATTTTGTCTTGAGAGCAAATCAGTTAGAAAAATTTCAAGTTAGATATTTTGTTATTGAATAGGCCATCAGGCCACGATTCGATAATCCTGTAGAAGTACTTTTAAATTCTAATTAAAAATAATTAATTTTACAATTTTAAAAACAGTGTCCATCAATGTTCGTCTTTAAGTATACTTTTTCAATCAAATATGAAAATCCCTTACATTTGTCTCAAACCTTTGATAGCTGAGTATAGCCTTGCAAAGAATTCCAATTATGAAAAAAGATATTTCTCACAGTTGTAGTGAAATTTACATCCAGGACTGCAATGGTAACAAGTGTAGTCATGGAACATCATTGATTGGCAGTAGAGCTGTCAACGGATTTCAGGTCATCACTGGATGACAGTGAGTTTGGGCTCGAGTGATCTAGAGAGTAATCAATACATCATATCTTTGCACATCGTGCTCTTCCCACAAGAATGTTATATTTCTAAGAAAAGATTATTTCATTACAAGTCCAACTTTGCTTTTGGTTTGAAAATGAATGTTTCCGTCGCCACCACCTCACCACTCAAAAGCTTTCATCCCGTTCGTTTCGTTTCATTGAGCAGATTCCTGGAAGGAAGTACAAACGGCCCATCTGTGTGACTTCACCAAGTGGTTCACTCAGAGAACCCTCAAACATCAAAGCACTGAAACTCGATGATACCTGACAAATGCGAATCCCTCTCTCTCTCTCTCTCTCTCTCTCTCTCTCTCTCTCTCTCTCTCTCTCTCTCTCTCTCTCTCTCTCTCTCGATTCCCTCCTCAAATGATGGATGGGGCTCCTTAGTAACGCTTCGCCTGCCAGCACGTCATTCATCATCAGGACCGTCAGGAGATATGTCCCAGGCCACACCACTTGAAACAATTCGCTCGCAAAATTTGCCGAAAAGGTCGACTCCGAAGTTCAAGGCCGCCAAAAGCCCACCACTTTGAAGTGTGCTTCATCTTCCGTTTGGGGTGAAGGGGGGAAATCCATCGCGTGGATCTTCACTGGCTTGAACAAATTGAATTTTCCACTTCTCGGAAAAAACGAAAGCTTTTCAGCAGTGGCTTGGTTTTCTGCGTCACTATTTTATTCCTTTTTCCCCCACATTTTTTACCACGGTTGGTTTAAGGGTAAACAAACTGGTTTAGCCTTCAGTAGGTCGACTCAGAAAAAAAGAGGAAGACCTCTCTGATAAATTTAATGAATAAAATATACATTCATAGCAGAGGCAGAGACAGTGGGACTATCTTCGTGCCGTGAAGCAACCGGCGCTCTATCCTTTTTCACTGGCACAAATTCCACCTCATTACTGATAGAGCAAAGCGAAAATTTTCCTGGCCACGATTCACTCCTCCACTTATTGTCGCTCACACTTTTCAACCATTGGTTTAAGAAGGGTGTGGGGAAGGAAGGGGGGGAGGAAAAATAGCACGCTTATTTATTTCATGGCGTCCGGACATTAGCTACCTTTTTATCTTGTGCTGGGCCATTTTTCAACTTTGTCTGCTCTGCCGGCTATTATTCTTCCGCAGATGCTGGCCATGCAATCCTTTTCCTTCTTCTTGTTCTGAACGTTGAAAAGCTACAATCTGCTCTAGCTGGCTGGCTGGTGTTGGCTATGGTATGACCGAGGAAACGTTCACGAATGAATAAGAAGGGCTTGTGGTTGGTATGGGGATTGCCGACTCAAGACGGGGTGAAAGTGAAATTTTTCTGTACAACCGTTTCCCATGAGTTGGATTGAACCGTTTGTTGAATTGTTTTTCTTATAGAAGAAAGGAAATCGATTTTGACATATTCAATTCAGAATTTTGGTTGGTCAAGACTGGTTTTATAAATTTACACTCATTTGAAAACAATTAATTCCTTTTAAACAATCACTGAAATGGCATAAATTTGTAAATAAAAACGACTTTTTGAGCGTTTCCTTGATTCACAAATTCCAATTAAACAAATCTGACTTCATTTTTCCCAGACTATTGAACAGATTTCAATCTGCAAAAACAAACACACACAGTGGAATTTTGAACTTCTTTTGTGGTGTAGTTACAAAATTTGTATTTTCCATTTTATTCAATTCAGGAAAAGTATTCATTCGCATGAAACTAATAAATTAAATTGAAATTTAAAGTTTGAATTGAAAAGCTTCACTTATGCTTCAAGCATTACATTTATGTTCCTGCCATAAAGTTGCTAATACTCTAAATTCATGTTTTTTTTTTACTTGAATTAAGAATTTTAAATTACATCACGAGTTATCACGATTTACCGAAAAAAAAGTTTTGAAAAAGTTGGTCGTCATTGATCATGGCCGTTCATGGTCACCCGCGACAGACACGGACGACGAAACAAAGAGAAACGCAAAAAGTAACTTTTTCAAAACTTTTTTTCGTAAAATCACGATAACTCGTGATGTTTATAAGCAAACCCCTTATGTCTATATATCAAAATTTTTGTGATTGTCTGCTCTACAACTTTGTAGAACATTGTTACACTCTCAAAAATAACCCTGCAAAGTTAGAAAAAACACGAAAATTTAAAATGAAAAATTTTGTTCTAAATGAAAAAATGACCCTTCTGAGTCAATGAAGATTCGAAAAGTACATTAAATTTCCCATAAAATGACATGTTCCAAAATTTGGTACAGTCAAGTAACGGAAAATGGGAGAATTTTTAAACTTTTTTAGTGTTTTTTTAGATGAAAAAAAGTTTTTTCGGAATTCTGAGTACGCCATCAAATCGGGCGTCTAATTTTACATAAAAGTCCCTTTGACACCAAATTTCTATCTCATCACCGTTTCAGGCTGCAAATTATTGAAAAACACCTCTTTTTTCGCATGTTCAAAAATGGAAGGGGTCGTACCGCCCCTCCGTCACGAGATATCAAAAAATGGACCTCGGAATCGTGATCAGGGACAAAAGTTACCTCTTAGGACAAAGTTTCACGCAAATCGAAAAGGGGTCGGGGCAACTTTTCCCGATTTCGTGTGAGTTGGTAGAGAATTACCCATGTTCAAAAGTGAAAGGAGTCGTACCGCCCCTCCGTCACGAGATATCAAAAAACGGACCTCGGAATCGTGATCAGGGTTAAAAGTTACCCCTTAGGACAAGGTTTACGCAAATCGAAGAGGGTCGGGGCAACAGCTGTGTGAGTTGGCGGAGAATTAAAAATATTTTAGAAATCAGCAATGTAATCAACTTATTGTCGGAATTACCTCAGCTTTTGAATATATTTACTAATTTTTTGCTGGAATGTTATTCCTTTGTGTTATGTGTTTAAATGACAAAAAAAATCTGACCTTCTTTTGAAAATTCCAAACAAAAAATTGTTCAGTCATTTGATTGCAAATTATTTTATTTCCAAAAACTCCAATCTTTTTATCAAAAAGCAAGATGTTACCATAGTGCAAAAGATGTTGTTTTTGATTCTCTCAAACGTATTAAAAATTATATTCGAATAAAAATCGATAAAAACAATACGTATTTTGGATAAAACGTATTTGGAATATTACTCTCAAAGTGTCAAGGTTTTTTCTTATGAAAAAATAAAAATAAAAACCGAATTGAGTTTTCAGATGACTTTGAGAACACTAAAAAAAATAGTCGGATAGAAACAGAGTCACATATCTTAGCATTTTTGGAAGAACCAATTTATTAGTTTCGGTAGACATTGTATGTTCCTGGCTAAAAAATTTGGTAAATTTGTTTTTTTATGAAATAAACATTCATATGATTTTTTCCAATATAAATTAATCCATTCATTTTGATTTTATCTATAATTAAAATTAAACTTTGCATTTCAAACATTAAATTTAGATTTTTTTTTAAATTAAACTTTCAACAAGACCATACTTCATGAAAGTTTATTTGACGTTATGAATTAAATTTTGCACTAAAATAATTTGAAATTCCTCAAAAACACAGTAATTATCAAAGATACTTCGGAATTTTAAAATACAATTTTCAACGCAGCTAATCCATTTTTTAAACATTTCTTTCTGAAAAAAAAGAAATTGTATGATCTACATGCCGTGTTTCCAGGCCAACTACCGGTAAAAATATTGGCAGACAAAAACTTGTAATTATGAAACCGGAAGGGGAGAGAAGAAATAAATTGATTTAAAAACTTGTAGAACTTTAAAAGTTTAATTAATTTTCTGCCTGAATCAAGTTGAATCAAACATTTCAATAACAATATTTTTTTCGATTTTCGATCGAAGTCATCCATATAAATCAAAAAAGTTTTAAAAATTTACAGGAAATGAAAAATCGGTCAAAGTCATTAAAAATCTGACTCAACAAATGCCATCTTGGTTTACGACATTTGAAAGCATTTTACATTTTTGTGTTGGTCCAAATTGTAGAAAAAAAAAATACTTTTGTTTGTTTTCAATTGATATATTTTCTAAATTTCTTTTTAAATAACATTCCAGCGCCCAAGGCTCCAAAAAAGTTGGAACGGTAATTTCAACTCAATGGTTCTCGAGCATAACTCAACCAATCAAGATGAATCTTCTTTCCAGTGATTTGTTAGGATGTCTAGATGATTCTAGAACTATGCAGAACTTAATTTGATCAAACCTGTAATTTTTGCGATCAAAAACATCGTTCCAACTTTTTTTTTCGCGTGTAAAAAATAATTCGCCGAAAAGTGGTTTAAAAAGGTGGAACGATGTTTTCGGTCGCAGAAATTACAGATTTGTTCAAATCAAGTTTTGCAAAAATTTAGGATCATCTAGACATTCTTACAAATCACTGGAAACCAGAATCGTCCCGATTGGTTGAGTTATGTCCTAGAACCAGCGAGTTGAAGTTGCCGTTCCACCTTTTTTGGGAGGCTTGGGCGTCCGTGTAAGTAGGACATGCGTTGGGCGTTCCAGTGTTAAAGAAACTTTTATGAATAATACTTGCCAGAGAATATCATGTACGATTTCAAACGCAAATATTTTCGTTCAGGCGTATCGATATTTTTTGTGCAATTGAAAAACTTCCAACAGTGGCGTTTTATTCTTTTTGTAAGACATTTATTTTCTCCTCCTCCTTTTTTCAAATTCCCATTTTCATAAACGCTTGTTCACGATTTTGGGAACTCTTTTTTCTCCGTGTACTTGAAGTTCACGCTGGTTTAAGAAAAGCACAAATTTTCTTAAACCGACGTGAACTTCAAGTACACGGAGAAAAAAGAGTTCCCAAAATTGTGAACAAGCGTTTATGAGAATGGGAACCACGAACAAAGTGTTCAAATGCCATGGTACGTTTTTCAAAATCGTACCATGGGATTTGAACACTTTGTTCGTGGTTCCCATTTTTATTTACGCTTGTTCACGATTTTGGGAACCCTTTTTTCTCCGTGTAGCTTAATCTTTACTACATTTTTACATTCTGTAGTCCTAAACCATCCTGGTTATGTCTATGACACAACTACATTGATTATTTTTTTATTCGAACGATTTGACTTCGAAATGATTAGTTCAGCTTTTTTCTGTTTTCCTCATAACTTTAAGTGAATTAATTCTTTTTCTGCACCATTCATCCCCATTCCTTTCAACTCCGCTCTGCTTTGTATTGTCTTGGTTTGGTCTCGTGATAACGGACATTAACAGCCGGTCAGCGCCGGTTCTCTGTCCCTGGTCCCTGGTCCAGCTGCAGAGTAGTCCTGGCGAATGGCGCAAAAGAAATCTCAAAGCCCGAAACACAATGACCAAGTGATAACTGGTGGCGGCACATATTATACACTGGCCCTGACGGTTGGTGGTTCTGTGGGATGGTTTCCATTCGGGCGGGGAACAAGATTAGAAAAAGGTCACCAGCACAAAACGGTGCAGGAGATGTGACATTTGGAAGGATGTTTTTTTTTTTTTTTGGTTTTTTTATTGTATTTGTGTTGAGTCCTTTGCTGGACGATGACAGTTTTTTTTTTCATGTAACTACGCTTTTTGAGTGTGTTTTGTGGCTTTTGTAGTCGTGTCATTTGCAGCGAAAAGTGTTTGTAGTGGAAATTTTGTCCCATAAATTTTCTCAACTACTAATAAAGCGATTTTCTCTGTAGCAAATTTATTTAACCATGGGAAATTTCCCGTTCCACCAAATTTCTACAACAAAATCCACTAAAAGCCAAATATTTGTTCGCGCCTAATTGGCCGTTCCGATGTTGGTCCCACGCAAAACCATTACCGGGCCATTATTTTCTTGGAATAGCCTCAATCGAAAAACATTCAACCACTTTGCCGTAGAGGCCGCGCCGCTAAGGCCTGCAAATTGGCCCGCCTGCGATTGCGATTACGGAGGCAATTATTCAATTTTCCACCTCGAACACGACACTCTGCAGTAAATTTACATCCGACCTGGCCCCAACCGACGCGGTCAGTACGAGTCGAAAAAAAAACTGGGCCTCCTAAAAATAGACGTCAGAATCCACGTGCTACCAAACGGGGGCGTGGTCCAACGGGGTGGAATTGATAACCTCCCCCCTGGACTGACAGGGGGGGGGGGGCATGGTTAACCCTTCAGTGCCGAATCGTTCTCTGCAAATTTAAATTTAAAATAATTTGTTTTACTCCAGTCTTGAAAATTTGAAACTATAACAAACAATCGTTTTTTTAAAAAAAAGTGCCCTTCAAGGGTTAACCAAAACAGCGCTAAAACAATTTTCCCTGGTGAGTTCGCAAATTGAGTTTCGCCCAGCTTTTCCATGCTATTGGTTGACCAGGTCAACTCTGTGATCTATCCATTTTGACAGCCCCGAAGCCTTTTTTTTTGTCTTCCTCGTACCAACATCCCTCTCGTGTGACAGCTCAGTGCGCATCAGATTATTTCGGTACGTAAAAGTTGGTCAGTGAAAAAAAAAAACCGATCTTGTTATGGAAATTCCACTCTCGCTGAGCCGGGGGTTGAATTTAGTTAAAATTTCCCACTAGGTGCAGCAAGAATCCCGGGAAATGCATGCCCAACAAGCTAAAAGCATAGTCTGTAGGAATTTTCCCACAACCAAACAAAAAAAAATCACTCTTTTTTATTTCACCGATGAAGCTCACGCAGACAAGCTTTATTGATTAGTTTTTGCTGCGGCAAAAATGGCTCTGAAAGTTGCTCTCCTGGCAGCCACGCGGAGGGGTTTTGTAGAGTTTTTAGTGCCCTGCCAGCATTAGAAACGAATCATGGGGATTGTAATAAAAAGACTACACAGCAAATTTAATGGATGCATAAAACGGTTTAAAGCTTCTGCCGTTACAGAGCGGTGTGGGTTTTGTGGCAGGTTTTTTTTTGGGTTATATCAAGATTTGGGGGTTTAGGTTGCGTTCGTTGAACATCTTAAATGTTTATGTGTCGTACCTTTGCGTATAGTTACAGAAGGATAAATTTCGTACTAATGACTAGCACGTAAATACTTGACGAACTTTATGGGATTTGAATAATAGCTTGGGATGCTCTCCTTATTTTCAAGGAATACACAGTTCAAACTTGATTTGCAAAAAAAAAAAAACAATATTTTATTTTTTTTTTAAATTTTTGATATGTTATAGGAGTACAAAAAATCCTTGATCTAGTTATGAATTTTTGAATCAATACTGATTTTTTCAGAAAATCGAAATATTGGTCGCACAAATTTTTCGATGAAAAATCAAATTGGCAATCCATAAGTAAAATTCACCAATTTTTTAATTTATATAAATTTATACAATATTATAAAGACAAACTAATGATGCAAAATAGCTTCTTTGGGCATACCGAAGGCACCAAAAAAGTTTCAGCCTGATTAAAAAATACAAAAAAAGCGAATGACCGAAATCTGAAAGCATTGCTCAAGTATTTAATTTATTTTCGTCATTTTGCGGAAAAATCTCAAACCTATCAAAGTCACTTCAGCTATCAAAGTCATTCCATTTTACGATATAACATATGGGTCATTCCATCTGAAGCGGAACAGCATTTGAAAATTACCCTCTCCGATCCTGCTCAAATTTGGCAGGGCTGTTGATACTATCAAAACATGCAAGAATCCCGAATTTCATCCAAATCGGACCACCCCCTCCATTTTTGTACCTCCCCAAAAATCGACTTTTTGACGATTTTTGACCAAACCTCCTAGTTTGAAACGACGATAACTCAGGAACCACAAATCTTAGAGGGTCGGTCTTAGACTCAATTTTGAAGGAAATTGGACGTAGAATCCATTTCCGTGATCAAAATTTAGATTAATTTATTTTTCTACCTGTATTGCGCAATTGAAAACTTTAAACGGCCGTATCTCAAAACACCCCAACTTATTTTTTTATTTGACCTCACCATCGTGTTCCCGGCCAATTTTACATAAGAATCACTTATCGACAGAAATGAATATGTTTTGTTCCAGAGATATCGAATTTTAAAGTTTTGTGTTTTCGAGATTACCTACATTAGCTTCATTCGCCGCATCTGCTAGAAGCACACAGGCGGGCTGATCAATAACTGCTACCTGGTCATTTATTGAAATAATATTTCATCATAAATAATCTTTATCAAATTGGGCAAAAATTAACTGTATAACACTGTAGGAAACTGGAGTTTAATCGCGAATGTTTATCTGTTAAAAACAATGAATGAAGTGAATTTCTGTGCTAACCCACAGAACAGAGCAATAACGACACACAGTAAAGGGCAGAATTGGATTCCGATGCAAAATGCAATTAATCTTGTTAGTAACACTGAATAATAAGTGCACGATACATTATTGAGTTAAAAATATGAATTAAAATGAATAAAATTTGTTGATTTATTGTACTCTAGTGAAGGACGATCACAAGGAGTAGGAAAAGGATTTCTGTAAAGTATAAAACTGAAAAATGTAAGAAAATCACAAAGTTTGATCTGCTGCAAAGCGGCTAATTCCCCAAATTTTGTTGCGATGATTTCGACATTGTCCGAACAACAGTGTTTTTTTTCTTCTGTCATTCTTGGATTCTTGGAAAACAATACGGCTGCTGTCCTCACGTATAAAGGATTTTTTTTAAATAAAATGTACCTTGACCAAAATCATCTTTTAATCAAATGGAGCTGGCTCACAATATAAAAATTGATTTAATATGATCAATCTTTTAACCCATAAATGAGATTTGCCAAATTATGGTAAAGTGTCAATAATAAACTATAATAATAATAAAGCAGGTTTTGGGGTTTTTGCTGAATGGTACTATTTTGCTACCGCCCATGATAAAGGCCCTAGTCATGGCCTCGGAGGTTCTCTAAACGGTTAGCAACACGTAAATAAACGGTGCATTCAAAATAATCCAATAAAAAATTTTTTCACAAAAATAGATTGATCAAGGTAGGGGAACAGCATCTAATTCCAGCGTTCTTCTAATGTTGCCATATCAGCGCTTTGGCATTCAATTACAGCTGATTAAAAGCGTTTTCAACTGAAATCGAGTGATAAATAGCTCAATAAGAAAGAAGTGAACAAGCAAGTTTCTATCAAAAGTTTTGCAAAATTTGTTGTTTAAATAGTGAAAATCTCGGGTGAGTTTTCAAAAAGCCGTAAGAGCCACCGTGACCTCCGACACTAATATTTGTTTTTCTCCCAATTGTAACAAGATTTATTTTTTTTTTTTTTTCAGTTTGGGGCACTTGAGAGACGAGTTGATGAACAATCTTAAGCATTTTTGAAATTTGTTTTTTCGTAAGTAGGTTGGATACCGATGCAAAATAGGCTTTGTTTACCATTGGCAATTACGGCTTTTTGACTTAACCTGCCAAACATACGAGAATTTCCCCTATTAGCCATTTGAATAAATATTTGCGTAAAATTATAAAAAGATAAATTAAATTAACTATCTCCCAGAACACCAGGTAGCAGTTATTGATCAGCCCGCCTGTGTGCTTCTAGCAGATGCGGCGAATGAAGCTAATGTAGGTAATCTCGAAAACACAAAACTTTAAAATTCGATATCTCTGGAACAAAACATATTCATTTCTGTCGATAAGTGATTCTTATGTAAAATTGGCCGGGAACACGATGGTGAGGTCAAATAAAAAAATAAGTTGGGGTGTTTTGAGATACGGCCGTTTAAAGTTTTCAATTGCGCAATACAGGTAGAAAAATAAATTAATCTAAATTTTGATCACGGAAATGGATTCTACGTCCAATTTCCTTCAAAATTGAGTTTAAGACCGACCCTCTAAGATTTGTGGTTCCTGAGCTATCGCCGTTTGAAACTAGGAGGTTTGGTCAAAAATCGCCAAAAGTCGATTTTTTGGGGAGGTACAAAAATGGAGGGGGTGGTCCGATTTGGATGAAATTCGGGATTCTTACATGTTTTGATAGTATCAACAGCTCTGCCAAATTTGAGCAGGATCGGAGAGGGTAATTTTCAAATTTGCACTTTTTCGTGCACAGTTGAGATGGAATGACCCATATATAGAATTTTTTTTTCGTGGTTTTTCAAATTCATGAACATAATTCATCATTTCGAGAGTTAACTTTTTTCCTTGTTTGTCCAATATGATTTGAGAAAAGTTTTAACTTATAAAAAATGAATATAATACCAAATTTCAAAATTCAAGCCTAAGTTAAAAAAATATGAAAAGTATCGCAAAATGCAATACAAAATATCAATAAATTAATGAAGAAAAAGTTTCTAAGACGTTTTCGTCTGAATCGCAAAGTTCAAAATTTGTAAAAGGATTAATAATTCTTAATATGATTAAAAAAACACACAAATTAGCATCATGCAATGGATTATGAACCGATTCAAACAATCGATTTTAAAAGTTTTTCCAGTTTAAATTTAAGTATCAGTATTTATTTTTGCCCCTTTGATTTTTAAAAGGGAAATTTGGGAGGTGAAAAGGAACAAACATTTTAAAGAAAATAAGAAAAGGCCCAATTTTTCAAGAATATGAAAATTTATGATTTTTGTTAACGTTTAGATTTTTTTCATGAAACTTATTTAAACGATTGTTTTATTTGAAGTAATAAAAACTTATATTTATTTAACCGGAACCGAATCGACTGTTGTGACAGAATTGATTAATTAAGGATTGATAAAAAAATAAAAACTAACTTAATCCACCTATGTGGTTGAAGCCTTCCTCACTCATTACCATCAATGGCTGTACACAAATTTCATCTATTTTTTAGATCTGGATTAAAAAAGAACATAAATATCACTTAAGTGGCCATATCTCGAGACAGGGTTGCCAGATCTTCTATGTTTTGAACTCGATGGAAAGGTCTTTTGATAACCTAACCAACGATGGGTCGAATAGTGGATCCGGACATAGTTTACATACATTTAATCGAGATCCGACTTCCAAAAAGTACATCAATATCACTTAAGTGGCCATATCTCGAGACAGGGTTGCCAGATCTTCAATGTTTTGAACTCGTTGGAAAGGTATTTTGATAACCTAACCAACGATGGGTCGGATATTGGATCCGGACATAGTTTACATACATTTTAGTGAGATCCGGATATATATGAAAACACATTTTTATACATAACTTTTGAACTACCTATTGAAACTTCAATCTGTATAAAACTCGATCTATGGGACCCTAAACCAAGTCGAATGCAACAAATCGGTTCAGCCAGTGCTGAGAAACATGAGCTAGTTTGTTGGTCACATAAATACATACACACAGACATTTGCTGAGTCGATATGTATACATGAAGGTGGGTCTACGATGTTTTTATACAAAGTTCATTTTTAGAGCAGGATTATAGCCTTACCTCAGTGAGGAAGGCAAAAAAAAGCTCACAAAAGACAACTAGACAACATGAAACAAAATATTTCTAACCTTTGGGCAAACTTTGGTAACAAGAAAATCATAATAGAAAAAACCAAAATCATCACAATTTGTTTGAGTTAAAAAAAATTCTCATCAATTATATTGATGAAACTGCTCATGTTTAAATGAATTTTAAAAAAAAAACTCACTGAAACCTTACTCAAAATGAATAAATTATTTAGAATTGTTGGATAAAACTCACAGTAATGTTGTAAGCAAAATAAATAAATTTAACGAATCTTATCTTCATTGATTAATGTTTGAACCTTTTTAAATGGCCACCTGGTTGCTTCAAATTTAATGCAATCGTTCAAATTTCAATGTTTTGGGTAGAATTCTCAGTCTATGACTTATATATTTTGTATGCAGTAATTTTTGAACTTGGCATTCTGCTTCACAATAACATAACATAAATGATTGAGTAAAGTGCTGTTTTTTTCTGAAATTGATTCGAATATCGAACGTTGTAACACATTGTTTGTAACAGTATCCACCCACATGCCATCACTTGCACGCATCGTTTCGCATCAGATATCGTACGTCCATTTACGTCCAACTCAGTCAGAGTCCATTCCACCGCGCGATGCCCGTTATTCGGTGTCAAATCAAAGTCATCCCCAGTTAATGGGGCGCAAACTGCTGGCTGGTTCTGGGCCCGTTATTATTGTTGTTTTCGATCCTTTTGCGCGTTAAGGTTCATTACCGCAATGGCTCGCGCGGCCTTTTCCAATCAGCCCAGCTGACAGGTCCAGGTGCTACCAAACCAACCGCCATCATTTCGCCGGCGTCTGGAGTGCCAATCTGGCTGTTGGATATCCTTTTTCCATCGGTTTTTTTTTCTTTACTTCTCAAAACGTCCAAGAAAATCGATTTCCTTCATAAACACCGAAATCCCATTCCAGCGAACCCTGCGTTTGGAGGACGGGCACTAAACAAACAATTCCGATAATGATGTTTCTGTTATTCTACTCCCAGCGGGGATGCCCACCGTCAAGTTTTGCGCGCGACGCCGTCGGGCTGTGTTTGCGGTGCGGAACCAATTCAGGAAAAACGGACCGGGTTTTGGCACCTGCCGACGACCTTCGCTCCGTTGGAGGCCGTCACGTACTGGGCCGCCAAGTCCCGTGGAGTACTGGTCATTGTGAACGTTTAGGTTGGTGGGGGGGGGGGGGATTTTCAGGTGAAATTTTTCATTTACCTTCAGTTTGTGGAAAAATGAACAAAAAGACCACTTTTCAGCACTCGAATGAAAAATTGAGGAAAAGCGTCAAGTCCAAATTGAATAAATCATAGAAGGCACCATTAATTTGCAAGCTTGGCAAAACTCAGCCAGCTGCTGATGCTGCACGGTCAAGTTCGAAGGTCGACTGGAAAGCGTTTTTTTAATATTTTTTTCGCCTGTTTTAAAATAAGCAGTGAGCTGGAAAGGAAAGTTTCTGTCAGGGGGAAACATCAGAAATCTTGCTGATTCTTGAGTCAAATGTAGGTCAGGTTATTTTTTTGCAGAGAATAGTGCTTTTCATTGGTGACACCTGCAGCCGAAGCTGAAAATTTGTTCGCAACAGCTGGCAAAAATTAAAAGATATGTAGTTAATTCTAAACATGTGTTTGATCTATTTCAAAAAATGAATTCAGCAAAAATGGCTTCAAATAATGTATTTTTGCTGTTCAACCGAGACGTAAGAAAAATAAAAAAAAAAACACACATCTTGCAAGAAAAATTACAATTCCAGTTTTTCCATAGGCAAATATTTTACGCAGAAGTCCCAAAACCCCTTCTCAGAAGCATTTATCAGCTTATGTGTCCAAACCGTTGAGCACAGTTTCGAGAGACTTTCAGTCTTAATCTGCCGTTGTCATTCGTTTGTAAGCCCCATTTTGCTGTGTACAATTTCAAGTTTCATGAACCATGCCGAAGGCTCTTGCCTGAAATCACCTCTCCGTCCAGTACATCTCAGCGCTGTAAACAATTCTGTGGCTGCACACCTCACGCTGACAGAGTAATCTACCTTGAAACTCAAAATCTACAACCATTCCATCCATGTTTGTACTGCTGGTTTCATCACCATCAATCTAGCTAGAGAAAACACCAAGTTTCACCTCATCATCGGTCGGTTCTTTCTTTTTTTTTCCTCCCCTCCACAAACCGCACATTACATACAGGACAGGACTGCCGAAGAACCATGCTCTCTGTGGCGCTGTCGTGGCTTTGTGGTTCAAGGTTCATTTTTCCCTGGAAAAGCAGCTCGCAAAGGAAAGAAATAACTGCTTCAGCTAAATGACGTGGAAGAATCATATTTGCTTCGTTCCACTATGCTCCCACAGGGGGAAAAGGAAGCTTGCCAACTAGCAGCGTTGCGAGGAAACTACTAGTAGTAAAAGTAGGAAAAAAGCGATTTTCTTTTCCCACAGGGGGGAAGGTTATGTAAACGCTGGGATTTAGCTGATGCCGAGTCAAGGTAGGTGAACTAGTCGTAGTGGCTTCATCATCCCTAGGGGAGGAAAACTTCAAGCAGTAGAGATGATGGGAAATAATTTCATCAGCTGGGAAATACCTGAATTTGATGAGCTTTGAGATTAATGTTTTACACTTCAGAGCTGATTTGACATTTTTTTATTATGTTTATATGAAAAAAAGCAGAAATCAAGTAATCAACACAAAAAATCTGAGAATGTTTCAGAACCGATTTTACGTATCATTTTAGAGCTTCTGTTATGAAGTCATATAACACAACTCTACATTTTTTAAATTGATGTCAGTAATGAGAAAACGCTTCATTTTCATCAAAGTTTAATAGATTTCGACTCCCTGAACACGCTCCAATAAACACAACTGAATTTTAGCTAGCTTTTTGCAAATAAATACAATTGTAAAGATCAAGATGTTAATGCCCTATGCCCTATTATTTATTGGTAGAGAAATTACTAAAACTCAATTCTGTCATTTGAAGCTAGTATAGGGAGCCTAAATATGCCATAACTTGACGAAACTGTAGCATTTACTGACATAAACTTCAAAAATGTCGAGTTGTGTATTTTATGGCTATTCCTGTTTGGGTATGGATTTCAAAACAGTACATTTCTCTGTAATTCGATGTACTACTCTTATACTAACCTTGCTGGGATTTCTATTTAGTCAGCACACACAAAAAAGTGGTATGTATTATGCGACCAACAAAATTTTCAACCATCCAAAATTAAACTTTTTTTCCTGTGTACGAGACCACAATAGCATTGAATAATCAGTTTGGTATCCAGATCAACTTTTTCACATTTTCCACGATATAACCATACTTTGAATTAGCTGACATGAATCATAATTGGGAGATGGTTTGTAAAAAAATTAAGCCATGGCTTCGAAATTTGAATGACCTTTAAAAAATGCATTACTATCTCGAAGGTATCTTTTTTAAAACTTTCCTTCTCTTACCAAGTCCATTCAACATAAAAACAAATTAGGGAAAATTGAGCTAATTTTCCTTAAGGGGATACATACATGTAACACCTTTCGGAAAGCTTTTTTAAAACTATTTTCAGGGCATTAAATTATAGTTTTGCATCGCTTTACAAAATAAATTTGAAAACATTTGATTGTATCATTGCCGCGATACAGCTATTCGAAGCAAGCAGTTTCAAAAAACGGGTGCCACGATATCTCAACACTGCTCTGACCACATCGGCTCAAAATTTTGGTGAAGATTCGTTCAACCTGTCCCGTGTGCAAGACAAAGCCCGATTTTCAAATAAATTATTAAAAAAAAGATATCAGTATTTTTGTTTCAACAAAAACAATCGCCAATTCTAAATTTTTGCATTTTTTTTTTTCATTACCCTTCGAGATATCAGAATTCAGGGTCCAGAAAAAGTAAATTGAAATGAACAATTAGCACTCAAACGCTCGGGTAGTCATTTGACCCCTATTTTTTTCTTAAAAATTTCATAACTTTTGGTAGAACTTGTGTGGTAGGCATATCTTGGATGCAACTTGTTTGGCAAGTCTATCTATTAAGGGTCTCTAGGCTACACGCTATAGCGTGCTTGTCGGCATTATGGTTATACCGACAATCCTCATCGGCAGAATGACAGCTACGCAGAGCGCGTCATTCAGCATCTGTCAGTGTCGCGAGCGCAAGAGGCTCGGTTCAAAGGAGTCGCCGTTCTGGGCGATTCTCTCGCTGGGAAGTGGAATTCCACATTGGCGATCCTGCCGGATTTAATTCCACTGTAAAATTCCCTGGAACCTGGAACACAACTCAGCGAGAGAGTCGCTCAGACGGCGTGAAAAAAAGTTGAAGCAAACGGAAGGAAACAGGTAAATAGAGAAATCTTTTTTTTTGTGATCGTGGTGCTTGGGTGCCGGAGGTGAAGTGGTGTGACACACGGTGGATCGAGACAATTGTCGGGACGTCGGTGTTCCGCTTCATCGTTTTTTTTTATTGAATTTAAGATGTGCTCAAATTGCAAATAAACGACAAGGGGCTTGTGCGTATTATTCTGTAGTGCAATCAGAATCAGTCTTTTCCAAAAGGTTCCGCAAAATAATGTGCATTCCGCCACTTAAGTATATGCGGGCTTCCGCCGGAACTGGTCCAGCTCCAGCAGACATGCCACGCCTTTGTAGACTCGCAGCTCAAGCCGGCGAAATGAACCGTCAAGATCGCTTCCCTAGCGAAGCGATCGAACAGTGTCCGTTGCGCCGGAACATCCGGTTGCTTCCGGACAGGGCATGTTGGCGCTTTCGTTGGAGTGCTGTACCGGGGGTGTGGCAGTACCTGGTCGATCGTCTGGATTCACAACTGTTTGCATGTTAACTGGCTGGACCGGCTGGAGGTCACGAGCAAAGAGACGATTCTTCCGGAAGAACTCGAACACGTTGAAAACTTTTGTCGGATGTAGGCGCGTTGAACACTGAGGATGTGGAGGATGGCGATAGGTTAAAGTTGAACGGGACGAGAGCGTGGTCCCTTCGGTGTTGGAAGCTAAATGTGACATCATTTTTTTGCCACCGTTAACCCGGAATTCAAATACGTGTCCCACGGTGAAGAGGAACGAGGCCGGCAGGCGTTTCATAATTGTGCAGGTTCTGAGGTGTTCAGCGCTTTCAGTGATGAAAAGGAGCAGCGTACCGAGGCGAGTCAAGAAAAGGTAGAAATTCGACAAATGAAGAATTTTAAGGACGTGTCTGGTCCTGAAGGTTCGTTTACATGTATCCGTAGCGAGTGCTCGACTTGGTTACGAGGTGTTTCAAGAGGATATTTTGAATGTTCATTATTTAAATGTTTTGCTTAAGGTTTTTTTCTTTTTTCTTTTAGATGGTTTTGTGCTTGGTTCTTAAGATGAAAAACACCCTGGAAGAGTCATCTACTCGAAGGAATGCAGCTAGTGAAAGTCTGACAAGGTTGATCACCAGCTTGTTGGTCTGAACCAAGGGGCTGGAAACTCTAATATTACTTAGGAATACTTAGTATACTAACGATATTCCAGTATACTTGTTAGTATACTAACCGAAAAGCAATAAACTGTTAGTATATTATGATACTCTCAGTATATTGGTAAGTACACTGGCGATATGTAAAGGACATAATAAGCATAAGCATAAGCATAAGCATAAGCATAGGTGCCCACCCGCAGTTGCTACTCCGTTATTGACCAGGACCTCCAGAAGTTACATCCACGAGCCGTGGAAGATGAGTGGGTGCTATCTTTCCTCGCTTCGCAACTTCTCAAAGGCCCCTATCATGCTGATCAATACCGGCGCCGGCCACGACCAGTGGTAGAGTCACGGGGAAGTGGATGGGAATGTTAGTCCGATACTTGAGTGATAGAGACCGCCCAATCGACTGCTTCTCCGACAAAGTATCACATGAGTTTTGAGGGGTTAGTAGATGGGTATGAGGTCAGGATTCACGAGTGGCAGTGATGTGACCATGAGCATTTTGTTTATCGGTTGATAATTTTAAATCTTAGGCAGCCGGCTGCGGAAAGATAAATAATTGATTATTTAGAATGTTTTTAATCGAACGCGTGCCAACCGAGCAGTAGGGCTATGGGATGGACTTATCAGTCTATGTTTACTGTATGTACAATTTAGATAACGCGAGCAAATTTCAAAAATTGTAAATAAAAGACGCTTTACTCTTCATAAAATCGATATAAACGAATATAAACGAAAAGAAAACAGGACACCCCGTAACCGATTGTAATAAAATTATTTAAATGAGATAAACCGGCGGCGTGCCTTCCAATCAACGATGTTTACCAGAAAAAAAACTTATGAAAAATAAAATATTAAATAAAAGGCTCCGAAAAACACGTTGCAGAGTAACCGCGAGGTCTCGCTACTCACAATCTAATAAAAAAAACTTCAAAAACGCGCGCTAATGGTCTATCCTAACGCGCCTGAAACGAAGCCGACAAAAAACAACTTTTTAATCGCGCAACTCTTTTCCATCTCGAAAAAATATATTCATTGAAAGATAAACCGAAAATTATTTAATGTGATCAAAAGTGCGAAATTATCCGGCGTCAATGGAATACGTCTCACGTCTCAAATAGATATCGCGCTTCGCGGCGAAAATATTTTTAATACACGATAAAACGCGTCTTTTCATGGGGTACGGAACGGCGCGATTTCTTTAAAATGCTGTAAAGAAAAAGTTATATAATATTCAATACTTCTCTCGCACACATGTCATTCGATGAGCCGGATCAATGAATATTTTTCTAGCATAGAACTTTCAAGGAATTTAAAGCTGAGAACAAGGTTGAGAATGTGCAACTGATGATTAAAATTAATTTAAAATAGAAAGTTTTAAAATCTGTTTCGAGCAAATTGACAAATTTTACGTCAAAGCTTCTTTATTCAAAGTTTACTTTATACTCAAATAAAGTTTTGATACAGTTTAACTTTATAAATGTTTGGCATCACTGCATAAACTAAATGAGATCACAGTTGTCTAGATCAGTTGATCCGGCCCAATTTTGTTCACACTCACTCACACATTCATACAAGGTTCCTATTGGAATTTTCTCACCGGATTCTTGCCCTTGCTGATGATTTATCCCGAAGATCGGGAACTTCGACTCCCGAATAGCAACACCTGAAGCCAGCCGCCAAACCTGCTTTCTAATTTTCGGCAACTGCATCACGAAGCATGACTCTCTTCCTCATACTGCCCGATATGTAAAGGACATAATAAGTATACTAACATATATTTTGATATACTGGTTAGCATAATAATTATAGCCCTAAGAGTTTCCAACCCCTTGGTCTGAACTCTAGTCTGAACTTTAGATAGAACTCCTGAACTTACGCTTTCGAAACGAAACGAACACAGAACTGAAGAAAATGGTTGTTATAACGGTTGCCCGAGGAGATGGGATGTCCACAAGACTTAAAGCGAGATGGGATGTCCGCAAGATTTAAAGCGAGATGGGATGTCCGCAAGAAACCAGCAAGACTTAAAGCGAGATGGAATGTCCGCAAGACTTAAAGCGAGATGGGATGTCCGCAAGAAACAAGCAAGATTTAAAGCGAGATGGGATGTCCGCAAGATTTAAAGCGAGATGGGATGTCCGCAAGAAACCAGCCAGATTTACGCGAGATGGGATGTCCGCAAGAAACCAGCAAGACTTAAAGCGAGATGGGATGCCCGCAAGACTTAAAGCGAGATGGGATGTCCGCAAGATTTAAAGCGAGATGGGATGTCCGCAAGAAACCAGCAAGACTTAAAGCGAGATGGAATGTCCGCAAGACTTAAAGCGAGATGGGATGTCCGCAAGAAACAAGCCAGATTTAAAGCGAGATGGGATGTCCGCAAGATTTAAAGCGAGATGGGATGTCCGCAAGAAACCAGCCAGATTTACGCGAGATGGGATGTCCGCAAGAAACCAGCAAGACTTAAAGCGAGATGGGATGTCCGCAAGACTTAAAGCGAGATGGGATGTCCGCAAGATTTAAAGCGAGATGGGATGTCCGCAAGAAACCAGCCAGATTTACGCGAGATGGGATGTCCGCAAGAAACCAGCAAGACTTAAAGCGAGATGGAATGTCCGCAAGACTTAAAGCGAGATGGGATGTCCGCAAGAAACAAGCCAGATTTAAAGCGAGATGGGATGTCCGCAAGATTTAAAGCGAGATGGGATGTCCGCAAGAAACCAGCCAGATTTACGCGAGATGGGATGTCCGCAAGAAACCAGCAAGACTTAAAGCGAGATGGGATGTCCGCAAGACTTAAAGCGAGATGGGATGTCCGCAAGATTTAAAGCGAGATGGGATGTCCGCAAGAAACCAGCCAGATTTACGCGAGATGGGATGTCCGCAAGAAACCAGCAAGACTTAAAGCGAGATGGGATGTCCGCAAGACTTAAAGCGAGATGGGATGTCCGCAAGACTTAAAGCGAGATGGGATGTCCGCAAGATTTAAAGCGAGATGGGATGTCCGCAAGAAACCAGCCAGATTTACGCGAGATGGGATGTTCGAAAGACTTAAAGCGAAATGGGACGTCCGCAAGGGACCACCAAGGCTTAAGCGAGATGGGATATCCGCAAGGTACCAACCAGACATACGCGAGATGGGATGTCCGCAAGATTTAAAGCGAGATGGGATGTCCGCAAGATTCAAAGCGAGATGGGATGTCCGCAAGACTTTCGATACATGCAAGATGCAAGATACTAACAAGACTTTAGCAAGCTGAGATATTCATCTAGGAAAACTGGAATTCAAACGCTACATGGTAGATAATGAACGCGGTTAGTGCCGCGTGGTAAAGATGAAGTCCCAATAGTCCAGAGCGTCCGTGCGCTTCCCGACGGCCATTACTGAACATAGTTAGCGGTACCTGATGGGCTGTTGATGGAACTGCGTTGTTTATATTGCAAAATGGATGGCGTTCACGAGTTTGTGTCGGGCTTAAGTGCTTGCGTGTGTCCGGTTCACGGATGGTGTCCAAGTTCGATGCCCTGGAAGTTCCGTAGATGCAAAAGATGGAAGACGGCGAAGGGATCACACCCGGCACGTGACGATCGAACTCGCTACTCGCAGGTAGCGTTGTTTCCTCAAAATTTTAATGCTGTCAGTGATTTCCTTTAACTCGGGAGCTGACAGGCTTCAACGGGATAACCACTACCAGACGCGAAACAGGCATCCCTACGAAGTGTCCATAAATCACTTTCGTCGAGCAAGCGATCAGCCAATACAGGGAAAGCCCTTAGGTTGGATATCGTAGCTCTGGTCTCCAACGGGCTTGTGGGCGTTCTCGTGTGGATTCTCTGTCTGGATTCGCAACCCAGGGGCGAAGGAGCATGTTCCGAGATGGGTGTATTTTCAACGGTAAGAAGATAACAGAAAACATTTGGTTAACTTGCAAGACGATTTGCGCAGGTTCCTGTTTTGTTCAAAGAAGTCTGGTCAGGATAAAGGCTTTATTGAGAATTAACATTAACTCAAATTGCTGGCCAGAGTCGGTGGTGCAGCTGCAAGCGTGGTTGCCTCTCACTCCCTTGGATCATTCCAGGTGAAGGAATCATCTCCCTGGAGTTGATACAGACAATAAGTACCAGACCAAGCCTGCTTCGTGGAGTCAGCATTTGGACTCGCAATCCAAAGATCGTCAGTTTGAATCCCGGAGTTCAGAAGAACTAGGTGTAAAAAAAAGGTCCCGCCCAAACCTTGGGACGCCTAGGTTCGGGTAGCAATCTAACAACAGAGATCGCCAAGACCAGTGGGTTGTAGTCCAAAAAGTTTCGTTTTTCACATTGCTAGCTAGTCAATGAAAGTGAATTAACTGTGGTTGGTAATAGGCGTGGTCGAATGGTTATGCTGTTCGCTGTGCAAGCAGATGATCATGGGTTCGATTCCCATCTGCTCCAGCCTTCCATTGGATGGGGTCGGTCCCGGCCGATAAGTCATTCAAGTTGTAGGAGTTGTCTCCCCCGTATAAAGACATACAACTCAGTTAGTTGTGTTTCGGCCTAGGGGCAGCGAAGAGAGAAACCGTGAGAGACAAGTGTTATTTTCCATTACCTTTGTGCAAGTCCAGTGCTAGTGTAAGAATGCTTTCCATTTCAACCTAAATTCAAGCTTGTTGGATATTTGGCGCGTATTTTTATTTGAGGGTATTTTCTTCATTTTTTTTTTGAGTAGAGGGAGGATGTGTGGTAGGCATATCTTGGATGCAACTTGTTTGGCAAGTCTATCTATTAAGGGTCTCTAGGCTACACGCTATAGCGTGCTTGTCGGCATTATGGTTATACCGACAATCCTCATCGGCAGAATGACAGCTACGCAGAGCGCGTCATTCAGCATCTGTCAGTGTCGCGAGCGCAAGAGGCTCGGTTCAAAGGAGTCGCCGTTCTGGGCGATTCTCTCGCTGGGAAGTGGAATTCCACAGAACTGACCAATTTGGATGCTTCCGATGGCAAAAGATCCAGATCTGTCTATATTTTTAACTGTCAGATGGGGGACAAATATGGTTCACTTTTACCAGAGATATTCCGGATTCCGTTGGGGTGCCTCGGCCCTCCTATTTGGGTTTTGGTCAATATAACAAAATTTATTCCACAAAACAAAGCCGCAAATGATGCAAAACTTCAAGGCATCATTCTAAAACATCATTCTGCAAAAATAATTGAAATGGTTAAGTCCTACTGGGCACCAATCGACATCAGCTCAGTGAACCGTTTCCAGTTGGAACCTGTTCCGGTGCCCGAAGGCACAGGGGTGGCCAAATTAACCCTCTACAACCTAACCCCGCCTTTAGACGGGCTTCGATCTAAAAAATCGCCAAAAATCATTTTTCCAACCGATTTTTGATATTTAAAGAGCATTGGAAAGAAGAACTCTTAAAATTTTAGAAAATTTCAGAGTTAGAAGATTAACTTGTTTTATGTGACTTTGCCATTGTTTTTAAAAATGTCAATGTTTTAGGGGTCAACTTTGGGTGTGTTTTTACTAACATTTCCGATATTTCAAATAAAAAGAAGTATGCAGTAATTTTTGTAGTATCCCAGACTATGCCTCTACGCATTTTTTTGCAATTTAAATGATGATGGTGCTATTCTATAGCAGAAAATGTGAAAAACATGCAAAAATTTGAAAAGTGACTGTAAAAACGTGAAAAAATTAGATATGCAAATGTAATTATATATGGTTATAGAATAGGCCAAATACCACCAAAAACAAACATAAACTAAACAAGATAAATGCAAATTAAAATATTAAAAATCAAATAATAAAAACATAAAACAAGAGAAGAAAAGTTTGTCGTAAAACAAAAGTTGTTCGAAATGACCTCCTGAACACAGGAAAAACGCAAAACTGATCTCAACTGTGTTTTTTCGCTCCAACTTGTTTTCAATTTTAATGAAGTTGTTTTGGACTTTTTTAATTATTTGTTAATTTTTAATCAATTAAACCCATTGATCATATTTTTTTTTTGTATTTTAATCGACTGACCAGGGTTGAGGGAAATAGACAAAAATTAAAGATAAAAAAAATGAACTTCTATGTTTTCATTCGATAGAGTTGACAACAGTTATATTTTTGTTTTGACATTTTTTTTCTCATGAGTGATGAAAATGCATATGGGTATTTATTCTTAAAATTCTAGATTAAATTTTCAAAGCAACCTATGAGTCATTAGATTTCTATGCAGATAGGACCTTTTGAAAATTTAACCTAGGAATTAAACCTTTAAATTTGTGTTAATATAAAGGTCAAAGTTTATGCATGCTTTCATTTCGGTTTTATGACAAAAATATTTTTTTTTGAAAATCTATTTTACTGAAAGTTTAAATGTGATTAAAAATTTTAATTTCATTAAAATGAATACAAAGAGACGAGTTGTTCTCGACTCGAGAACAGAACACTGATGAAGTCTGCAAGTAGTAGACGAAATACGTATCTGTCAAGATATTAAAAATATATAGCGGAATTAAAAGGAACAACTCGTCTCTTTGTATTCACAGTAATGCATTCTGCTAAAACGCTCAACCAAACCACAATTTCATTAAAAGTCTCACCAAATATTTTTTTTTAGAAATGAGTTATAAAACGTTCAAATTTGACTAAAGTAAATAGCTGTAAAAATATAGGAATTGCCAGGGGTGACATTGAGTCAGAGGGGTGCGATTGGGTCTTGCAAAAATGCAGCAAACTGTATGAGCCAATGGACACTCATGGACACTTTTTAAAATGGTCGTATGAATTTATATTAAAAATAACATTGTTCGGCCAGAGGCCGACTCCGCGGGGGCCAGAACCACCAACTCACCGATTCCTTCCAGCAGCAGACGAAGCGGACGACCAGCGGACCAGAGTTCGGGGCGGAATAAATAAAACACCGGATTCAAGTGCTCCGAGAGGCGACTTGCCTGCTCGGAGGCTTAAGCGTAAAGAGAACGATTTATTCACTTAAACTTAACACGAAACATTTGTCCTTAAAGCTAATTACAAGTTCTTCAATCACAGATCGTAAATAAACAAATGTCAAATCTACCCTACGTTGTGTTTGTGTATCAGTGTGGTGACACTAGTAATTCACCACACTGCTTAGGCGAGGGGTACTTGTTTACAATGTACTAAGAGGAGTTAGGGTGGAGTGGCCAATGGTTGGCTGCAACAAACATTTCTATCAGTTTTTCGACAATTTCAGTATCCATAATTAATTACATAGAATCATAAAGACAAACTTAATGCCTGATAACTGTTTCTAGCACCATATTTATGCTAAATGTTTTAATTAATTATTGCATAAGACATTTTTTAAAAATCATGCGTAATCGCGCGATGCTACTTCGACAACTTGAATGAAGGTGGTGCAGGCGATAGTTTGCTTCAGAAATTTGAAGAAAATTTGTTCCTGGTGCCTCGTCTGTTCGTCCGTGCTAACATCTAATCCAGGCAGATCAAAATTTATTCCAATTTTATTGAAATAATGATTTCGGTTTATCACTGAATTTACATTTTATTTTAGGTTTGATCACCCTTATAAAAATAAATAAAATTATTTTTTTTTTATAAAAATACAATAGCATAAATTTATTAACTTTTTTCATTTCAATGTAAACGAAATATTTTCATTTCACAAATTTTTAACAAATAAAAATTGGGATTGTCTTCAGCCAAATATTGTTTAACAACTCTTCAATCTTGACCCGTCCGTGGTTTTTAATCTTCTTACAAATATATTGGCAGTGGCCTAACCTGATATTTATATATCAGGTAGAGCAATAAAAATCTTATGGATATTTTTTTGCAATTTTATGGTTATGTTGATTTTCATTAAATGAACCAATTGATCAGAAGCTAGTTTTTAAGCGTCGGAAAAAATCATTTTTTGATATCTAATATTTCAATAACAAAAATGTGAAAAACATGTGAATTTGATATGTTTTTCACTTTTATAGATTGTAATAACGTAATTTATTATTTTCATGTAAATAATTTTTCACATTTGGCTCGCAAACTCTGTGAGCTCTGAATAAGACCCCCCATTCAATAACTTTGGGCACCCCTGATTGTAATGCATTTATAACGTATTTGCTTCCAATATTAAAAATTTGACCGTAACTTATTAAATTAAATTGTGATAATTCAACTTTCATCCAAGTTGTCAACCCCGACAACTCCACATTCAAGACAAACTTATTGATTGGTCCAGTTTGTCTTACCCCTCCCAAGATAAACCCTTTTCGCAGCACTTCCCAGAACCACATCCAGCAGAAACTTTACTACCTCCGCCATCACCAACCAACGGCAACGACAACTTCCCAACCACAGTGCCGGCTCTTGTCGAAAACTTTTGCCGAAGAACCACCATCCGGCAGGCTGATGCTCAGGGCCCCTCAAATGAAAAGCAAAGTTTAGCCAAAAGTCTGACACCTCTCGGAACCCATTTCTCGAGGCCATGGGGGCGTCATCACGTGGATCTTTTCCCAGCCAGCCCAACTTCTTCTGCCCACGAATTCCACAGAACAGCCGTTTGCGGGGGTGCTGACTTCCCCGAGGAGGCTGTTGATGCCGGAATGAGCTTAGTGAAAGAAAGTTGAGTAAAAAATAAGATAAATACCGTGTGCTTTTGGGGTTCCGGACCGGGGGCCGTGGACAGAAAATGTCGCTTATTTACATTTTTCAAACGACGAGGTCACAGGACATTTTCGCCACCGTCATCGTTGCTGGTGCGTTTTTTTTTTGTTTTGTTCTTCCTTTTTTCGGAGCAAAGTTTTTCTTCCTTCTCCTGCGCGATTGTGTATCCGAGAGCTCTCTGTGTTATTGATCTCACGTGCCCGACTTTTCACTGAAGCATTTTTTCATCCGCTCTTGCTCGATGTTTTTATAGCACTCCAACGCCTGAAATCACGCTTCCCAGCGTTGTCGTCGTCGTGGGGCTCATCAATTTCCCGTTTTTATTGGCAACCTTTTCCACCCCGTGACACAGTGACAACCCAGCACACGAACGCACGAGAATACACACCTTTAGCAGGAGCTTCAGCACTTTTGCTAATCAGCAATATGTTTCATACAAAATTCTTCGGCAGGCTTCACGCTCACACACACAGCGCGTATTGCGTGTTGGTCCTGGTCCCTTTTCACCCCGCCAAAATCCTTTGAACCGTGTATCCTTCCGGGGAATTTGTGTCATCCGATGTGGGCGAACCCCAAAACAAACGGGTCTACTTTTGGCACACACACACGCACAACACAAAGTGACTGCTTTCTTCACACCCGCAAGCCAAAATGCCTACATTGAGGGTCGCTACGACGAGCGCCTTAATTTATGTAACGGGTCCTAAACCGAGTCCGGCGCCGCCAAAGGGAATGACCTCGCAAACTGCAGAACGTAATAGATTTAGGACAACTTCAGTAAGGTAAACTTGTAAAGCACACTCTATACACTACAGAACACCACAGGTCTCGGAATAGAGGCTCCTCTCGAGATTCCCAGAGACACCGCCGCAGAGAAAACACGTCCGAACGGGCCGACGGTATCACATTAAACTGATCAATTCGATAGCGAAACCGAAGGTGTCATCGTCGGGACTTGTGTTCCAGCAGCGCCACATTGAGAGAGCGCGAGAATCTGCTACACAGAGAAAACCGGCCGTATGTTTTGAACGCGAGGGCGCATGTCCCACTGGAAGGGCACGAGCAGCTGTCAAAGTTAGAGACTTGAACCGATCTTGAGCAAGGGAACTCAAACCAGCAAAAAAGCTCTCGCGACTTGACCAAGTTTTGGGGTGACTGAGTGGGTAGGTGGGTTGGTAGGCAGGGTTTGAGGTTGAACGAGAGCGGCGGCGACGAGGACAATGTAACGAAGAACTTTGGAAAAGCGTGAGTGGAAGATTTAAAGCTTTTCTCGTGTTTGCACATGATGCATTTCGTATGCTTGTAAGAGGATATTGACTTGTCTTGTACGATTTTGAATTGATTTAGACTTTAAAGTGCAACTTATTTTGAGTTCGTAAAATTAGCATATTTGAAATAGAATTGATATTCCGTGAAAAAAGATCGAGACACACAGTTTAAAGGTAAAAAAAAATCTTCTATCAAAAAAGACTGTAACAAAATTCAGTTAAATTTCAAAATTTGAAATGCATCTGAAAGTGCTTAAAAAGTGCAGCAATGTTAAGGGTGAAGCATCCCAATTTGTTAAATGTGAAGGTATTTTTGGCATTTTAGTGAAAAATAGCTGCATTAACAATATCAAAAACCTAGAGCTTGTAAGGGGCATCCAAAACTGAGGAAGCTTTGGTTAAGACACTGTTTCTTTTAGTTATTTTTTCAGGTGTAAATTTATTTGATTCGTGTTCCTGAGCCAAATTTCAATATATAAAAATATATAAAAAAATATTTGTTTTCACCTTAATCCATTAAAAAATCTTTGAAAAAAATCACTTGTCGCTGGTATCTTATTACACGTCCTATCTGTTTTACAACAAACTTATCACAAAATAGCTCACTAAACACAAATCAGCATAATTCCCTCTAAAAATACTCAATTACTTAAGCATATTTCTTTTGATAGGATTGGCATTTAGAACCATCGGAAAAATCTTTCAAATACATTTCGTAAAATATAGAAAATGACGGATTTTTTTGGATTCGCTAATTTGAATGAAACTGCATTCGAATGAGTGAATCCAAACTTGGCATCCAACAGGGCAAAAGGATCGCTACATTAACATACCTGCAAAAATAGTGTATATTGTAATCAGTCTCTAAGTCTCATCTGAAATCATCTGAAAGTGTATAAATAACACTTAAGTGCTCATAACTTTTGATAGGATTCGGGTTTCGACGGGTTTTCTTACAAAAACCTTCCTTTTAACATCTTCCGGACTTTTGTCAAAATCTTTTTTTAGCATAAATTTGAAGTACTTTTCTAAACTTCATAAAAAATGATTTTATCCGACGTTTTCTTTAGGGACCATCCATAAGCTACGAGGACATTTTTTTTTAATCCTTGAACCCCCCCCCCCCCTTCCCGCCGCCCTCTTTTTTTCGCAAAAAAAAAACAAACACAAAAAAACAAGATATTTCGAAACGAGTTAAAACATGCTAAATATCATACCTGGTTAATTCTCCACCAACTCACACAGCAGTTGCCCCGACCCCTTTCTTTTTGAACATGAGAAAAAAGAGTCTGCTCTTCTATAACTTTGTAGAACATTGTTACACTCTAAAATATAACTCTGCAAAGTTAGAAAAAAACGCGAAATTTATAATAAAACATTTTGTTCTACATGAAAAAATGACCCTCCAGATACTTTAAATTACCCTTAAAATGACATGTTCCAAAAAAAATTACAGTCAAGTAACGGAAAATGGCAGAGTTTTAAAAACTTCTTTAGTGTTTTTTTATGAAAACTTCGATTTTTTGGAATTTTGAGTACGCTATCAAACCGGGCGTCCAATTTTACGTTTCAGGCTGCAAATTATTGAAAAACCTCGGATTCGTGATCAGGGACAAAAGTTACACCTTCGGACAAAGTTTCACGCCAATCGAAGAGGGGTCGGGGCAACTGCTGTCCCGGGCAGACGGTAATAACACAATTCATGCCATTCCAATAACAAATACTGTTAAAATAACAAAAAGTGTTATTATTTTATCCTGAAGTTCAACATCAAGAAGAAAAAATAATAACAGTTTCTGATAAAATAACAAAATTTGGTATTGAAGTGATATTATATTGAAAATGTTTAATAACACGCTAATAAGAGGAGATGTTATGCATTTCAAAAACTCTCCTAATAACAAAATTTGTTATTCGTTCGGTATACTGACTTAGAAAAAAAAATACCATAAAATTTCTAAGTGTCCATAACACAATCTGTTATTATTTTTTCTTTTGTTAAATATGTTTAGATCTTTGGGATAATTTTGTCTAATTTCGTCGGGATCATTATTTTGGGAATGAGATGGGGTCCTAAAGCTAAAATTATTTTTATAAGTAGAAATTTTGGAAGTTGATTTTTTTAATTATTTGATATACCCCCTAAGGGACTTTGCTAAACTTGGCTAGAACTATGGGATAATTTTGACCATTTCGTCGGGATCATTATTTTGGCCATGAAATGGGGTTCTTAAGCTAAAATTATTCTGAAAAGTTGAAATTTTCAAAGTTGATTTTTTTAATTATTTGATATACCCTCTAAGGGACTTTGTTTAAAATGGTTAGCACTATGGGATAATTTTGACCAATTTCGTCAGGGTCATTATTTTGGCCATGAAATGGGGTCCTTAAGCTAAAATTATTCTGAAAAGTTGAAATTTTGAAAGTTGATTTTTTTGATTATTTGATATACCCTCTAAGGGACTTTGCTAAAATTGGCTAGAACTATGGGATAATTTTGACCAATTTCGTCGGGATCATTATTTTGGCCATGAAATGGGGTTCTGAAGCTAAAATTATTCTGAAAAAATGAAATTTTGAAAGTTGATTTTTTTTAATTGTTTGATATACCCCCTAAGGGACTTTGTTTAAAATGGTTAGAACTATGGGATAATTTTGACCAATTTCGTCAGAGTCATTATTTTGGCCATGAAATGGGGTCCTTAAGCTAAAATTATTCTGAAAAGTTGAAATATTGAAAGTTGATTTTTTTAATTATTTGATATACCCTCTAAGGGACTTTGCTAAAATTGGCTAGAACTATGGGATAATTTTGACCAATTTCGTTGGGGTCATTATTTTGGCCATGAAATGGAGTCCTTAAGCTAAAATTATTCTGAAAAGTTGAAATTTTGAAAGTTGATTTTTTTAATTATTTGATATACCCCCTAAGGGATTTTACTAAAATTGACTAGAACTATGAAATAATTTTGACCAATTTCATCGGGGTCATTTATTTCACCATGAAATGGGGTTTCAAGCTAAAATTAATCCGACAAAATTAACTTTTGAGAGTTCATTTTTTTTAATTTTGTTATATTCCCTAACGGAATTGATTTATTTATTGAGAATTTTTGAAGTGTGAATAACAAAAACTGTTATTATTTTCACAGAGCCAGGAGGTCGGAGCTGACGTTGAAGTTCGAGCTGGAGTGAGACCTCGGAGACTGCATCGGATTCAGCAAATTTTCAGCAACTTTTACTTGGAGTCGGAATCTCTGAAGTCGGGTATTTTTGGAGAGCTGAAGTCGTCGTTGACGTCATATCTTGCATCCAGAGTCGGAGTTGTCTTCAAAGTATGGATTCAAAGTCGCTTGGAGGTACCCCACTCTGCAGCCCTGACTAGTACAGAGGAGTTATGGCAACTGCAGGTTTATTTGCAAATTACAAATAAACCAGAACAATAACTTTTTTTGTTATGGAGACATACCAGTTCACTAACATTTTTTGTTATTATGCTGCTCCACCTCTCCGCACAAAATAACAAATCTTGTTATTCCTTCATGATTCCTTCTGTGTTATTGGTTTGTTATTGCAATAACAACATAATAACAGTTTAAGTTATTCTTCGAACAAATCTTTGTTATGGATTTTTGTTATTTTAACAACTAATCCGATCATCCCAATAACATATTTCGATCTTCTCACAATATCAAAAACTGACCTTCCCAAGTTATTTCCGTCTGCTCGGGGTGTGAGTTGGCGGAGAATCACCCAGAGATAAATTTCACTTAAAAACAACAAAATATTTTGAAGAAAAATGCATTTGAAATTGTTCTCAGATGACTTGACGTCTATTTCTAGGCGACATAAGCCTTTTTAAACGTATTTGCAACGGCCTTATTTGAGTTCATTTTTTTAAGTATAGGGGAGAGTGGGGAGACTTGATCCCCTTTTTTTGTATCGCACATAACTCTGTCAATTTCTCACAAAACTATGATCTTTTTGCATGAATTGAAAGCTTAAACATTCAACTATGTTTGGCTGATAAGGGTATTTCATCAGATAAACTCTTAGAATAATGACAAGCGTTTTAAAAAATATTTTAAACCGGCATTTTCAAAATGTTGGGGGTAATTTGATCCCCCTTTCAACATTTTGAAGAAATCTTAAGCAAAATGTTTCTTATTAATCCAAACTTTTAATTTTCTATAAGATACAGCAATTTCACATTAAACCTGTACGTTTGTGTTCAAAATATAACAAGTTTAGCATGTAAAATATTTAAAAACTTAAAATTTTCTTTTTTAGACCAAAATTGAGCATGTTTACAAAAGCTGGTAATTTTTGTTTACAAAACTTTTGAAAAATGGTTCAAACTGCAGTTAGTTATGTACAACTATACTAAAGGAAACTACGTACGAAAACCCAGCCAAATTATTTAATCTTGAGGCTGATTCCAGTGACTGTAAAAATGCAGGGATCAAGTCTCCCTAAACGCACTTTTTTAAACAATTGATTGTAAAAATAGTATGGCGATAAATTTAACGTCAAATGTGTTAGAGTTTTGGAGTTGATATGTTTATCAAACAATTCATGTATAAAAAATATTTTTTGAATAATTTTTGAGTGTTTTCTATACTTATCAAATCAAAGAAAAAATATCTCTTGGAAGTTTTTTGCAGCACTTCTTCGAAAAATGTGTGTAACTCAATCTAAACATTTTTTATTTTTTTTCTTTGTTTTCTACAATGAGTTTTAGTCAATTTCGCACAACTTTCTAGAACAAAGCTAATTGTTTTACCCACATGCTGACGAGATACAGGATTGGGATCAAGTCTCCCCGGGGATCAAGTCTCCCCACTCTCCCCTACTGAATGTTGATATTTGATTGCTATTTGTTTTCCCGTTTCCTTCTTGATTTAAAATTATCCTGTTTTAAATTAAATGTTGAATCCAAAATAAGTAAGAAGCCATAAGTTCAACATTTCATTTCTATTGTTTAATTTTCGGCAATGATCATCTTTCAACAGTCATGTTTCATATAATTGACAGATTTGCATAAAACAAGCAAACTACAGCAAGCTACTTCATCAAACTCTCCAAAATTTAAGAAATCATCTATCCAAACTTTTGACAAAACTTAATTGAGCAATTCTCCACCAACTCACACGAAATCAGAAAAAGTTGCCTCGACCCCTCTTCAATTTGCGTGAAACTTTGTCCTAATGGGTAATTTTTGTCTCTGATCACGTTCTAGTTCTCCCGAAGAAGGGGTGGTACAACGCCTTTCATTTTTGAACGTTCGGAAAAAATGTTTGTTATTTTCCAAAAAATTGCAGCCTGAATTGGTCATGGTTTGGAAATTAATAAATAATGGACGCTCGATTGGATGGCCTACTCAGAATTCCAAAGAAACGTATTATTATCGAAAATTTTATATACTTTTCGAATCTGCAATAACCCAAAAGGGTCATTTTTCATTCAGAAAAAAAAATCATTCAAAAATTTCATGTTTACTGTAACTTTGCATGGATTTTTTTTTACAGTTAAAATATTCTACAAAAATGTACAGCAGTCAATAATAAATAAATGTATAAATATAAGGGGTTTGTCTTGTCTGGAGAATCGATTTCCGCGAGCGGTTTGACTTCTATAGGATTGGGTACTACCGATTCCCTATTTGCCATGGAATCCCTCTACTGTATTAACGACATCACCATCTCGCAATCGTCACGTACACTATCTCAACTCGGAATCATCATTCTACCAGCGCCAATATTACACATTTAATTATAATATCGCTCAGTCACTGCGCGGCCACGGAACTAGAAGCTGTCACATTGTACTCAATTCGTTCCAAGCATCTGCTGTCATCGTACCGTGCCTTATTTCGGGACCACCGGTCGGAGGTACAATGAACCAACCGTTGCCTCCGCTCACCTCACTGTCTTCCTCTGGGCTCCCGGAACGTTGGAGACCTTCAATGTCACCGCCGCCTGGTTCCGAGGCCAAACCCCGCCCCACAAACGAACATAATAAAGAAGAAGAATCTCGAAGAAAAGGAAAAAAATAATAATAATAAATGTCAATTTTGTCCTCGGAAAACGAGATTTACCCTCATATTACGCTTGTTTCTTGGGCTTCATTGTGTGCGTGTGTTTGTGAACTGGCGGTTGGACACAGCCCAGGACGCCCAGGACGAAACAGGAGGTGTGTGCATGGGCAGCAAACCGACCGACATGTCAACCCCCGGGACAAAAGTGGACACACATTTGCGACATGTGTGATTACGCCTTTCGGGAAACTTTATCTGATTATTATGTTGGATTCACCCTGTTGTGGGGAGACGTGAAGGAGGAAGAGGTGCAGCACCATGTGCAGAATTGTGGATGAGAATCTGTTGATATTTTTATCATTAAAGTTTCTTTTGCTTATTTCTTCCATGGAACAATCCGTTGCAACAAAGATGTAACCAAATCGGGCTTTATTTGTCAAGAAAATTAATTAACTGGACCACCACAAATCACAAAATGTAATCCATCTGGAAAAAGAATTCCAGCAATGGAACAATCTCGCAAGCAGAGATCATCCCCCGTTCTTTCTCGGCAATTGTCCGAATGTCAAACAATCACTTGCTCGTCATTCCCGGGGACAAGAAATGAAGATGACCAGAAAAAAGCGAACCTAATCACTCAAATCATGGCTTGACGTTGTTTTTGCTACAAGAAGTACAATCGTCGTAAGATTTTTCGGCTCCAATGATACCAATGCTAGTTGCTCTTGGACAGAGCTGCCAGATAATTTTTAGATTTTTAGATTTTTAGATTTTTAGATTTTTAGATTTTTAGATTTTTAGATTTTTAGATTTTTAGATTTTTAGATTTTTAGATTTTTAGATTTTTAGATTTTTAGATTTTTAGATTTTTAGATTTTTAGATTTTTAGATTTTTAGATTTTTAGATTTTTAGATTTTTAGATTTTTAGATTTTTAGATTTTTAGATTTTTAGATTTTTAGATTTTTAGATTTTTAGATTTTTAGATTTTTAGATTTTTAGATTTTTAGATTTTTAGATTTTTAGATTTTTAGATTTTTAGATTTTTAGATTTTTAGATTTTTAGATTTTTAGATCTTTAGATTTTTAGATTTTTAGATTTTTAGATTTTTAGATTTTTAGATTTTTAGATTTTTAGATTTTTAGATTTTTAGATTTTTAGATTTTTAGATTTTTAGATTTTTAGATTTTTAGATTTTTAGATTTTTAGATTTTTAGATTTTTAGATTTTTAGATTTTTAGATTTTTAGATTTTTAGATTTTTAGATTTTTAGATTTTTAGATTTTTAGATTTTTAGATTTTTAGATTTTTAGATTTTTAGATTTTTAGATTTTTAGATTTTTAGATTTTTAGATTTTTAGATTTTTAGATTTTTAGATTTTTAGATTTTTAGATTTTAAGATTTTAAGATTTTTAGATTTTTAGATTTTCAGATTTTTAGATTTTTAGATTTTTAGATTTTTAGATTTTTAGATTTTTAGATTTTTAGATTTTTAGATTTTTAGATTTTTAGATTTTTAGATTTTTAGATTTTTAGATTTTTAGATTTTTAGATTTTTAGATTTTTAGATTTTTAGATTTTTAGATTTTTAGATTTTTAGATTTTTAGATTTTTAGATTTTTAGATTTTTAGATTTTTAGATTTTTAGATTTTTAGATTTTTAGATTTTTAGATTTTTAGATTTTTAGATTTTTAGATTTTTAGATTTTTAGATTTTTAGATTTTTAGATTTTTAGATTTTTAGATTTTTAGATTTTTAGATTTTTAGATTTTTAGATTTTTAGATTTTTAGATTTTTAGATTTTTAGATTTTTAGATTTTTAGATTTTTAGATTTTTAGATTTTTAGATTTTTAGATTTTTAGATTTTTAGATTTTTAGATTTTTAGATTTTTAGATTTTTAGATTTTTAGATTTTTAGATTTTTAGATTTTTAGATTTTTAGATTTTTAGATTTTTAGATTTTTAGATTTTTAGATTTTTAGATTTTTAGATTTTTAGATTTTTAGATTTTTAGATTTTTAGATTTTTAGATTTTTAGATTTTTAGATTTTTAGATTTTTAGATTTTTAGATTTTTAGATTTTCAGATCCGATTTTTTTACAAGAATTTTTTTTTCAATTATTTTCTGGTAGCTCTACATCATCACGAAGTCCGGCAGACCATTGGCCGTCGTCGTCGTGGTCGGTTGGTTGTTATCGGTCACTGGGAATGATGGTATCAAAATGACATCGCCAGAGCAACTCTCCCTAATCACAAATGCTCACTGATGTAAGAACGGCCGGAGCACACATCAGGGCAGTTCGTCAGGGATGCGTCCGTCATTTGAACTGAAGCAATGTCATGTCGTGTGGCGTGATGGGACAATTTCAAGAAGCTCAAAAAATGAGCAAAACGTAGGAAAAATCACAGGACGTTGCGACTTTGCGAAACTAGTCTAGATTGGATGCAAAGCAGAAGAATCTGAGGAGAAGCAGAATTGATGGAAGGGTAACTGACAGTATGTTCACCTTAAAATTCAAAATCAAGTTTTCTTAAACCAATGTTAGAGTAGAACAAACTGAATTAAACACACTAAATCGAAATTCAAAAAACATGAACATTCCTCGAATCACGTTGAAGGCAAGTGTTCATTGACATTTTCTTGGCTCTGTTGTTTCTTATGAAAATGGCCAAAAACGTTTGACTTTGGGAGCCAAATTCAGCTGGCATGTTTACATGGCCCCATCAAAGAGAGAGAAAAAGTCAACTTGAACGAGCCGTAAAAAGCCCGAACCAGTTGATTGCGCCTAGAAGCTACAAAGAACGAACGAAATTCTTGCGTGCCATATCAGTTTTGTCAAGACCGGGGCCGGAATTTACTAGCAACAAAAGGAACATTCAGCTGGAAGGATGCTGTCCCCGAGTTGTTTCCTTTTTTTGCGATGGATGGATAGCTGGAAGTTGATGTTGGCCGTTGTGGCAAAAGGAATGCGATTCGGAATAGTTTCACTCTATGCTGTTTAGTAAGCTGGTTAAGCTGAATTTGAGTTTTTTGGTTACAACAAAATTGCTTCAACAATGTTTCACTTTAAACCTTGTGTTTAAAACATCAAATTGAAGTTCCATCCAAAGAGACCATCCCCTTCCCGCAGTGACCTTCCCTGTCGTAACTAATTTCAGCACTATTAATCATTCACGACCCGTCGTCACCGGTATCGTCTCTTGGTATTCGAATGCCCCCATTCCCAAAATTGACACGCATAATTAGGCAACCGTGCAACGCTTCAATGTTCCGTAAAGCACAAATGTTTGCCCGCGGCAATGAGAGCGCGAAAATACGCAAATCGTTTGCATATTTGCTTTCCATCGTCGGCAGCAGCATAATCATCATCTAAGGTAACGTTAGGTGGAAGTACCATCGTCAATATTCGTCAGAGGGTGTACTTTGAAAATTCAGTTACATTTAGCACTTTAAAACATATTATTCAAAGACGCTTGAAAGAAACTGTAAGAAAATTATCTTTGGTAGAAAGATGTACATTTTTCGAGATAAGATTTGTCGGATGAAGAAGTAAATTGATGCCTCTGTGAGCTCTTGTACTAAGCCTGCTGTTTTTCCTATCTAGTTAGCACAAGAAATTAGCACAAAGGCATTGAAATGTTGGTTTGGTTTGTTGTAGAAAAATGAGAATCTTTCCAGAAACTTTCACATATTCCTGATGTGAATATACACGCATTCTGTTCGGTGTTATTCGTTAAAGAAACATTGTAGATTGGTTCTATCGTTTCATGTTAGTACTTGTTATTCCCAGCAAAGATTCTTGAATCGCAAACGATCCATTCTCATTGCTCTCAATCGAGTTGGAACGCAATAGATCAAACCGGGAAAAATCCATTCAGTATTGACGGGAACAGATTAACATCATTAAACGAGATATGCTTCGTCGTGTTCGTGTCCTGTCACGGCATTGCTCCTTCCTCACTTGCTTTCTCTGTCTGTCTCTGCCTGATGCCTGCAAACGTAATTAGTGCCAGAGGCTTACAGTATTTACATCATACCAACCCCCCACCTCAACCACCAGTCTGCCTCTGACCACGTGATGTTTGCCACCGGTTGGTGGTGATTGTGATGGCACTTTTGCTTACTCGTCCTAGGAGCACACACAAACATAAAGCAGTTCAAGCAAAAGGATCAGCTACGTCATCATTTGGCACTCTCTCTCTCTCTGGTTGATGATGGCGATGAATTTTATTTACTTTGCAGTTTATTTTTGCTTCCCTCCGTGCCCGATATGCGAGGGGAGCCGGCCTCAACAATGGCATCACGCGCCCACCCGGGGACATCCGGCGTCTTCCGGTGAACCCAGCAACCTACCAGTTTGTTTTAGGGGAGTGTTGATCGTTTAGGTGTGGTGATGATAAACAGTTAAGATTACATATTAACTTTACAATTTGTACTAACCGCAAAATTTTGAATTTAACTCAAAAAGAATTAATGCTACCGGCATCCCCTACAAATCCAAAGCACCATCACACCAAAGCGTGACTCTGGCTATGCTCCCTGATCTGCCACACGCCAGATTCCTGGGAGGGGTACAGTCGACGCCTCCAGCACTCAGCTGACGCGCGCAGCCATGGCTGATGGCCAAAGGGAAATGATGCCCCCCAGCATCGTCATCAACATCGTCATCGCTCGCTATGGGGGCCGCTTCTATCAAAAGGATTTGTAACATCATCATTTTTATTGAATTCAGCGGGATTTGCGCGTAATAAAATGTTTGTTCCATACCATTGATTGATTACGACGATCATCGATGGTGACCTAAATATCAGCAACGGGATGAAGGTCTCTTGTCACTGAGTAATTGCAGATTTCGAATAGTTGTTATTTCCGGTCAATAAATGAAAATTATTTCACATCTACATATCATATATCATATGCATCGCTAGAACGAAGACCTTCGAAAGTTATGAGATGATTTTAAGCAAAAATAAAACTTATTTGTTTCAAAAGCACTTACATAAAAAACTTCGCCGGTTTGACAATAAATTGTCGCAAAAATTAAAGTTTTTGTGTATATTGCTCGAAAACGATAAATTTTATCGAAAATTTTGACGTACCATTAAATTCTAAACCCAATTTAACATTTGAAAAAAAAAACGGTAAACTATTTTCGACCATCATATTGATGTTTTCCAAAACTAAAAAAAAAACTAACTTAATCCACCTATGTGGTTGGCGCCTTCCTCACTTTTTACCAACATTTGGTGATATGATTGGACACAAATTCCATCTATTTCTCAATAAAAAAAACACAAATGTCGCTTAAACGGTCATAACTTGAGAGTGAGCTTTGCCAGATCTTCAAACCTAACAAACGCTGGGTCGGATGATGGATCCGGACATAGTTTACATACATTTAAGTGAGATCCGGCTTCAAAAAAGTACATAAATATCACTTAAGTGGTCATATCTCGAGACAGGGTTGCCAGATCTTCAATTTTTGGACTCATTGGAAAGGTCATTTGATTACCTAACTAACGATGGGTCGGATGATGGATCCGGACATAGTTTACATACATTTAAGTGAGATCCGGCTTCGAAAAAGTACATAAATATCACTTAAGTGGTCATATCTCGAGACAGGGTTGCCAGATCTTCAATGTTTTGGATTCATTGGAAAGGTCTTTTGATTACCTAACCAACGATGAGTTGGATGATGGATCCGGACATAGTTTACATACATTTAAGTGAGATCCGGCTTCAAGAAAGTACATAAATATCACTTAAGTGATCATATCTCGAGACAGGGATGCCAGATCTTCAATGTTTTGAACTCATTGGAAAGGTCTTTTGACTACTTAACCAACGATGAGTTGGATGATGGATCCGGACATAGTTTACATACATTTAAGTGAGATCCGGCTTCAAAAAAGTACATAAGTATCACTTAAGTGGTTACAACTCGAGACAGGGTTGCCAGATCTTCAATGTTTTAGATTCGTTGGAAAGGTCTTTCGATTACCTAACCAACGATGGGTCGAATGATAGATCCGGACATTGTTTTCATAAAGATAAGTGAGATCCGGCATCAAAATTCCAGCACCTGATTCGCAACTCTGACACTTTTTTATACGTAACTTTTGAACTACTTATCGGATCTTCAAACAATTCAATAGTGCAGTATGGGGCACCAAAATAAATTGAATGCAACATGTTTGACTCAAATCGGAAAAGCCAGTGCCGAGAAAACTTGGCAAGAATTTTGAGCACCAAAGTGAATACGCACACACATACACACACACACACACACACACACACACACACACACACACACACACACACACACACACACACAGACATTTGTTCAGTTTTTGATTCTGAGTCGATAGGTATACATGAATATAGGTCTACGAGCTGTTTTTCAAAAGTTCATTTTTCGAGCAGGATTATAGCCTTACCTCAGTGAGGAAGGCAAGAAAATATTCCAAATGGCAGCACTGCACAAAACATCGCTCTTGCAATGCCAAAGCTCAAAAATTGTCTTTTTTGATTTTCTAAAACACATCGAAAAATGTTTTTTTAAACAAATGTTTTTTGCATCAATCGATGTTTTGTGTTAAAAATTTAAACACAAAATATTTTGATAATTCTCTAAATTTTGCGAATCGATTTTTCTTTATATTTTTCTGTTTGAATTATTATACATTGTTCATGCATTTCCTATGTCAAAAGATGCAATTTTAAATCATTTTTTTTCCAATCAAGATTCCATACAATTTTGCGGACTGACCATCCAAATGAGTATGTAAAAATCGAATATTTTTATCTTGTGAGTGGATTTTCTGATCGATTTAGTGGTGCAAAATTGGTATGTTTAATATTTCCTCTTTTATGATGTAATACTATCTCGTTTTAGACAGAAAAAGTTGCATTACAAAGGTGGTAAATTTACACATTTTCAAAAGAAAAATTTCATTTATTTTCGGACATGAAATATGTACCTATGCCCAGATGTGCTATTAGGGTGGAATCAAGTTATATGGGAAAATCAGCAACTAATTTTTTGGGTCTCTTTTCGGGTCCCAAACAACCTCCCAAAATTTGGAAGCGAATGATTAAGCTCACGATTGGTGCAATGCGAATGAAATTTGTATGGGAATAACTATGGGAAACTTCCACTTGCACATTATTGAATTTACAAAATTCATGTTTTTTGTTTATTTTCTGAAACTAACGACAAAGAAGCACAGCCCTGGATTTCCTGAACAAATCTCCCGAAGACAATATGGTGCTAAAGTGCGTCACAAAAATGATACAGAGTTTTCAAAATTCGTGTTCTTGAAATAATCAGTGACACTTATATTTTCTGCCAACATTGTCAAAGGAACCAACAAATACAAAACAAACATGATTTTTTCTATTTTTTGATGAACTTTACGTAAAACCGTTATGAAGAAAAGTTCAGAAACCATTATTTAGTTAAATTGTACCCCAATTCCTTAAATATATTATAATTTTCGAAAGTTTCGCTTGACTTGGCAGTGTTGGCAAAACATATTATTTTTACCAAGTATTTCGAAATGTAACGCTTTGTAACTTTTGATAGAAGCAATTTAGCACCATACTGTCTTCGATAGAGTTGTTAAGGATATCCAGGGCTAGTTTCATAAAAAAATAAAACATGAATTTTGTAAATTGAAAAATGTAAAAATGCTTGTTTCCTCAAAGTAAAAAAGAAGACTAACCAACTTAAAACAATTTGATACCTATTTTCCTGCATTAGAAATCATATTTAACATGCCTGGGATCCATCAAAAAATAATTTCTACTTTTGTGGAATTCCAATGTCTATCTCCAAAACAGTGCTAAAAAGTACTTGTTTTGCAATTTCGCTGTGTGTCAACTTTTTATGATCTTCTGGAGAAACGAAATGGCCTTCTTTTCCCTACCAAAAATAACAAAATGGAAAATTAATACATTTCAATACCAGTGCTGAAAAGTTCTACTTTTCAGCACAGAAATTCGTGCTGAAAAGTTTAATTTTTTATCAACAGTATCGAAAAGTAACAGAAATAAATACGACTCGTGCAGAAAAAAACAACTTGTTGCATAAACTACCATTTATTTCTATTATTTTTGTCGTTGTCGTTGAATTGAAGGCCGTTTCGAAATTACCAACATTCTAGAGATAATCACTAGAAAAAGATAAATTGTAGATCTCATCTTTTTGACACAATCTCACCCCAAACCCAAAGTCACATTAACTAAATGTTTAAAATTGTATCAACGCTTAAAACTATGCAACAGAAAACGGTTTCGCAAATGAACCCAAAAATCTCCATTGAACAAAAAAGAAGCTTTAAAGAAGCTTCCCCCAATCGTATCGTTACCAAGAATCTAAAGCACATTCACCCGGCATTCCTTCCGGGTTCATAAACTTCAGTCAATTAGGGGAAAGTGGGGCAAGTGTAACAAGCTAAGGAAATGCTCGTTTAACCCATTAAAAACGTTAGAAAATCTGTCGGATTTTTTATTATCATCTTATTCCAGGTCTTGACTAAACTTTTGTAATAACAAGTTTTAAAAAAATCCTGTTTATCAATGTAAAAAATTGATTTTAAAATTTTTGATTTTCCGTACGTTCTACTCAACTAGTGTGGCAAGACGAACAACCCGTTGGGGCAAGAGGATCAGTGCATGAGACAACATGTTAATTTGCTAACAATTGAATTGTTATCACTTAGATACATCAGGCTAGAATGTAATTGAAACGTTTCTTTCATTTTTAGATTAAATAATAATATTTTGGTAAAAATTTAGTCACTTTTACGAAAAAAAATTATTACTTAGATGATAAATAGTAAAATTTCATAATATCACTATATTTTGCATGGACAATTTTTTTAACAATTGTTCATCAGTATTTAAGTACTTTAATGTATTTATTTCTGCATAAAATATGTTGTTGCTGTAATTCGTATTTTTTTCCATACTAAAAATCCATATGGTACACTTGCCCCATCTGGACAAGAATTTTTAAAAGCTCTCTACAAAAATAACGAAAAGTTAAATCATACTTTATAACAGGTGTAAGTCATTGGTAGGGACACTACTGATCTAGGAAAAATAGCATTTTGATAAAATGAGCCTTAAAACGTGCCCTAAGCCTTATTTTGTACTTTCCAAATATTATAAGAAAACAAAGGTTTTGAAAAAACTTCATTAAATCTTATGCCCCGTGGCGTTTACGTCATTTTGGCGGTTATGTGGTAGTAGAATCAGCTAATTGCATTGCTAGCAACAATTCCTCATACTGTAAATAATCAAAATTGTAGAAATTACGACCGTACGAGCGAATGTTCCTCTTGCCCCATATGGTCGTCTTGCCCCACCTTCCCCTACTTGCTTTTTCCCTCCCTTACGAAATCCCTCGGCGCCAATGAAAGTTCCATTGTCCAAAACAATTAACTTGCTTCAATTCAGCAAACTCTCAACCTCCCTCCCCCTTCAGCTCAAAAGTTTTCCACCCACAAAGTCACAAAGAAAATTTCCAGCTCGCACACACTCACACACTGCATCGCAATTGTGTGGGCAAAATAAAACATACTTGAACCTTCAAATACGTCATTTTTCCCAGCGAACCGCCGCCCAAGAATGCCTTCTATGGAGATCAAAAATGCTTCAGCCTTTGTTTGACACGGTGGTTGGGTGGGAGGTGGCGGAGGAGGAGCACCCCCTAGCGATCGCAACAACAAAAGCTTTCCCCTTTTGCCCCTCTCGAGTGTGGCACAGAATATTCATTGCGCTGGTTTTGCACCCACCCACTAACTCACCCTTTCGAGTCACATGGGAGGGTGTGGTGTAATTTGTGGGGTGCCAACGACCGCCTCCACCATTGAAGGAGGAGACCCGGAGAATGGCGGGGGAACGGGAAGTCTCATGAAAGTAAAACCAACGACGTGAATTCCCAAAACCATTATTATCCTTAACCCTGTCTCATCCCACCTCATTGAAAGAGTGCCACCAAGGGGCTGCATAAATAATGTCAACGCCATTTTGTATTCATCTTCACAATTTTTATGGTCCATGTTTCGCCTTTGACCCTCAGCGCCCCCTCCCCCCTCCAGGACGTCACCCGTGTGTGTGTGTGTGTTTGTGCATTTCCAAGCACGGTGCTATTATTCATATTGTGTCACATAAGGAAGTCAGCTTTGCGAGGGAGAGAGAGCAGAAAAAAATGGCGGCAAAATGTGACAAGGAAGGGGTTTTAGACTAACACTCGAAAACAATAAAGTGAGTGGTTTACTACCCCTGTTCAGAGGATCCCCCCACCCCCTCCAGAAGTACTTTCACGTGGTTTTTTCATCCTCATCCTTTGCTCAGTGTGTTGCAATCGGTTCAGGGGATAAAGGAAAAAGGTGATGCACTTTTCAGTGTCGCTACCGGAGGAATCTCAGCATCGCATTTTCCGCCATGAATTTTCCCCCCCCCCCCCCCCCCCATAGTCGACCCCTTCTCAGGACTAAGCTAGCCACAGGAATCACTGTGTAGCAACAGCAAAGGGGCAGCAGCCGCCAGAGCCCGCACCCAGGAGAGTGTCCCTTGATTTATGGTGTGTTTATTACATATTTTGTAGTTTTATTCATTTTTTATTACACCACAAAGGGCACATTCCTGAGTGGTGGCGGCAGGGCTTACCCTCTGGTGAAACATGTGACAGCGAGGTATTTGAGGTGACGTTTTGGGGATTTTTGCGCTGTGATTATTTCACTAGTTTTAATACTCTGGTTTTAATTAGTGACAATTTTCCCTCTGTTATTTTAAAATGACACATCTCTACCTAAATAGGTCAAATATAAACTTGAAAAAAGGCCATTGCAAATATTTTTTGAAGTTTCTGTACCTCGACTGGAACCAAAGTAGAGAGAGGGGCATGCATTAGTTTTCAAAGAAAAGTTGATCAAAAAAAAAGCTACAGGACCATCCATAAACCACGTAGGCACTTTTTTTTAAAATCCCGTCAATATATGTCTTTGTTCTGCTACCTGACATAAAAACAAAAAAAAACTTGATTTTTTTTTTTTACAATGAAAATCAATGCACGTTTCAATCTTTAATTAACAAGTAGAGCAATTTTGTACGGAAAAGGCCGATTTCAACCATTTAATTTTTTTTATGTATTTTTTTAAATTTTGAAGAGGCTTTCCCTATGTCCAAAGAAGCTTCAAACAGCTGTAACTTTTGAGTGAATTTTCTGATCAAAGTTATTGTCTTGTTGCCTTGGGCAAAATTGTAGGTATTGTTAAGGACTATTGAGACAAAAAAAGGTACACGTAGAAAAAATTCCGTTTGTTTAATTAACTTTTTTCTTAAAATCTCAATTTCCCAAAATACGTATATTTTGAATGTCAAGATTGTGTGATATGTATTAGGGGACAAAAACCCGCAATTTTTAAGCCATAGAGAAGTATGATCAAAAAATCTGCCACTGAGTTATGAGTTTTGAAAAATAATGACTTTAGGAAAAAATAAAATTTCATGCAAAAACAAATTTGACTTCATTTTTTTAAGTTAAATTTCTGGTTTTGGTAGATAATTCCTTAGTTTAATTGTTATATTAATTTTAACATATTAAATTCATAACTTGACTAAATAAGGTATTTTCTCCATTTATACTTTCCAAGAATGAGAAAAAAAATTAAGAAAACGTTTTTTGTTATGAATAAGGCTGGTACAAATTTTATTTAAAGTTTTTGTCCCCCTTCAATGTTGACCCGAAAAATCAAAAAAATATTGTTTAAAAAAACTTCAATATTTTTATGAAAATTTAAGCGCAATAAGTTAAAATCATTTTTAGCATGTTTGGGTTGATTTAAAAATCTTTTGAATTTTTGAAAATTTTCGATGTCTACTATCGCTAAAGTTTTTTTTTCGCTAAAATTTTTGTTTTCGTCAAATTTTACATTTTTTGAAAACTTTTATTGCAAAACAACTGAACTAATGTAAAATTCTTTATTTTAAAACACTTTTTCCATGCAAAAAAACTATGGCTTGTTATTTTAATATTTATATTTTTTAATTTTTTGCACACCCCTCCCCCACTCGACTCTGGCCAGAGCCGAGGGGCAAAAACTTTTAAAAATATTTGCATCGGCCTAAGTACATTCTATGTAATATAGAAATACAATAATTTTAGCTTTTAGATGAAAAAATTATTTTGGATCGCAAAGCTTTAAAAAATAAGATTCTTAGGCCAATGCAAATATTTTTCAAAGTTTATGTCCCTCAGGTCTAACCGGAGTCGAGGGGAGGGGGCAAAAAAATAATAAAAATTAAAATAACAAGCCATAGTCTCAACATTTGAATGAAAAAATATTTTAAAATGCATTTTACACTAGTTAAGTTGTTTTGCAATCATTAGTTTTTAAAACTTAAGATTTGACGAAAACATAAAACTTTATGCAATACTAAACATCGACAATTTTCAAAAATTTGCATCTGATTGCATATAAATTTCCATTATATTTTTTTTTCTCTTATAAGCGATCGAAACGCGACAATTCTCCAGGTAAAAAATGTCAAAAACCATACAAAACACAAACTACTTATTATAAAACAGTTCATTTACCAGTAAGAAAAAAGTCATGCTTGTGCTTGGACAGCCTCCTACTTTGAAGATGTAAACAAAGTGGGATCATTCGAAAATCACGTTACGCATTCTCTCTAATCATCACCTAGATAAAAAAGTTTAAACACTGAATTTACGAGCCATGGTTTCAACCTTTGAATGAACAAAGTGTTTAAAAATGCATTTTACACCTGCCCAGTTGTTTTGCAATCATTAGTTTCCAAAATACCTATGTATTGACAAAATTTGCTTTTTTTTGCAAAAAAAAAAGTTAATCGGATAATCGAACTTTTAATCATCAAAGCTTCGGATAATCGATTCTGGGATTCTGTACTCAGCAAATTTCAATAAACATGATTTTAAATATTCTGCTGTCGAAATAAATTTTATTTGCAAATTTCAGCCTTGAACTGTCCTCCACTCTACCATCTCAAAAACCTTAAAGTGACCACCCGCGTCTGCTCACACTCATCTGAATATTTAACACCCACCCGGTCCCGGGATCAGGCGCCTTCGGGAGGTCAGACCGGCTTTGTTCGGGATTAGCCCAGTAACCGCACCGAAAATAAGCGTCCAGAAATGTCGATTCTCCCTAAAGCTGCCCACCACCACCCCCTCACAATCTCCATTGTGCTTTGTTTGTTTGCTGCTTTCGCGGGGGTGTGAGCGAGCTTTTTTTTGCATTTATTCGCCCTGTGACCGATTTTGATCCCTGCGATTCTGGGCGAGTCACCACCACCACAGGCCGACGAACCGAATCCGGCAAAGAATCGCCTCGCAATAAATTATTCAAATGCTTCCTGATTCGCGTCGACGTCGACCCCCATTTGACACCCACGACGTGGGGCTGGGGGGGGGGGGGTACTGTTCTGGTTTGTGTTAAATTGTGTTGAATGAAAATGCGAACAAACACTGACAAGTGGTTTGTTCGCGGTGAAAAAGTCGGGAAATATTTGACCGAGAGCAAACTTTGACATCAAAATTCAAATGCGACTTCGGGCGATTTAGCTGGATTTCGGGTTTGGCCGGAGAGATGGTAATTTCGAGAGGGTTAATATAAATTCAGTTTGGATATTCGTTGTGAGTCCCAGTTTTGGAAAGGGTTTAGAAATCTTCAAAAAAAAAAAAAAAATCTTAGAAATTGCAATCCAACCCCCAAGATTGTAGCAAAATGGGAAATGACTCTCCCAACAACTCAACCGTAGTGGTGCGGTCTGCCAAACACCACAAGCGCATTAAGTGGAATTGAACAAGTGCTAAGAACGAGCATAAAAAAACGAATAAACAGCCCGAGTAAAAGTTCCATAAAGAAGAATTACAATGTAAAGCCACCACAACAACTCCAAGGCACCAAAGCAGCGGTCCTGGCCCTGGGTCACAGTTTTGGTCTGGTTTGTGCCAATTCTGCTGATTCTGCTGTGGCACCTGCAGCGTTCGACGCACCATCACAATCCAGGGGGGGTGTTCCACCTGAATGTCTGCAAGCAAGGAGGTGCGAATTCTTCCAGCTGTGGCTGCTTGAATTTCATAGAGAGCTTGCCCCGTAAACATTGTGTGCTCCCATTTGCACTTCCTTCCTTCCTTCTTTATTCCATTGTTTTGTTTATGGACAATTTATTTTAAAATGAAAACTTTATAAAGCTCCGCTTTTGTCCACACTCTGGGTAGGACGATCCTTATTTTCGGGAAAAAAGGGACACTCGACGTCGACGAAGACCACAAAGAGCCTGGCCGGAAATGAACTAGGTGTTATAAAGTGGAGGCTTTCAGGTTTCCTTACGAGTGGCCATTATTATGTCCTCGGGGGTCTGCAGTTTGTGATTATTGTCGTTTTTCTGAGACACTGAAAAAAAAATGTTTGAATGATTCAGAAGTCAACATAACTATTTTCTTTGAATTCAAGCGAATCTAATTGGGAATCTACAAGAAGAAGAAATAAAGAAGAAATTCCATTCAACAAAATTTGCTCACCAATCAAATCAACTCAAATGACCACCTCGATCAATTGTAGAGCAATGGGTGTTATCATAAAGCACAGCACTTTCAAGATTCGGGAGCCATCCTAAAACAGCAAATGACGACCAATATTTCAGCAGTATTGCTGAAGTTTCTCAAATGTAATTTGACCTTTTGAAAGAGCGAATGGCAGACAAAAAAAAAACTTTCTACTATCAAGCTCTTTTGCAAAAAGAAGAAAAAACAACCCTAAACAATCCTCGTATAAGTGCATCATAAAACCTTCTGCTTTATGAAACTATCCTGCGGTCAGTAAAGCTGTCCCCGTTGGTTTGTGTCCCCCAAAAGACGGTCCACAGTGTGGTGGCCCAGTAGATTTCATCATCCCCACTTGTCCCAAAACCCCAACCCTCCCAAATTCTGTCCCTCGCTCACACTATCCATTTCTATGAAATTTACGATCATCATTTTATTGTTGGTCTGTCATTTTCCTCTGCCCAAGTTCCCCCTCGAAACTCATTTTCCACCCCAAGAAGAAAAGATGAATCCCTCCTTCCAGCTGGTTGCTATTTTCTTTGGCTTTCGTTTTCCACCCAAAAAAAAAGAGATTGGTTTGTCTTTTGCCTTGCAGTCAACAGCAGCAGCAGCGAGGAGAGCTTGGTCCAAGCTCAGCATCGCCAGCTCTAATGGTTGTCATATAGTTCTGGCTTTTGGATTACCAAAAAAGAAAGGCTTCTCCGACCATGCATTTGCTCGTGGCGAAAGGGTCAGGCGAGGGTTCTCTCGAATAGTTTTCGGCGGCAGCAAATGGCGTTTCATTTGGCTTTTTATTACACGATTGGAAAATATGCTGCAACATCATCCAAACATTCGAGCAACAGTCGTGCTCACAGTTAGACGTGTTTTCAATTCGTTCCCGGATTAATTTCGTTCTTTTTCACTCAACAAAGCGCTTTTTGTTCTACTGGACAATGCTATCGGTGCCCGCTTTTCGCTGCGGCTAAAGTGTGCCAAAATCGTATCTAACCTCAACCGGAACACGTGTTTTACAACCATGTCGGAATTCAAGGTCAGAGTTCATACTCTGAAGTTCGCCTTCGGACAAGGCTCTCAGGAACCGTCGGATGCTGAAATGTTCGGGTTCTGCCGGGAATGGCAGATGCCACCGAACGAAATTTACTCGATCCATCGAGACACCCAAGCAAAGGCAATCTTTGTGAAGTTCAAAAGCGAGCGGCAGATGAAGGCCGTCAAGGACAAGCTCCAGCCGGTGATGAACTTCAATTACAGCAACGGAACATCCATCAATGTGTTGATGTCGGAGGCGGACGAGACATTCAAATATGTCCGCATCTTCAATCTACCTCCAGAGATTGAGGACAAGGAGATTCACCAGGTTCTGTCGGTGTATGGCGTTGTTCGCCAGCAGATCCGCGAGCGCTATCACGAGGACACGGGCTTCCCGGTTTTCTCGACCGTGCGCGGAGCATACATGGAAATTACCAAGGAATTACCAGCGCAAATCCGCGTGAGACATTTCCAGGCTCGCGTATATTACGACGGACTGGTGAACAAATGTTTCATCTGCAAAAGCACAGAGCACGTGAAGGCAAACTGTCCCCGGAAGTTTGCTAAGCCATCGGATGGGAACGGGAAGAGCTTCAGCTCGGTCCTGGCTGGAACGAGCCTTCTCCCTGCCTTCGCTAAAGGTGATGGTGCTCCGCCCATGATTATGACGCTGCTGCAATCTAATCGGAACCAGCAACTTGTCAGCGACACGATGGACGTCGGGGTGTCTGGAACAGAACCGACTTCGGTACAGCTGACACCGCCGCCATCGTCGCCCTCGCCGGCTCAACCGTCACTGCCGATCTCGCCGGCACAACCTTCACTGCCGATCAGTCCACCAGTGCCCATGGGGCCCCCTCAAGCGCCAGTGTTGCCGGATGGTCCAGCACGCAAACCTCGGAACAAGTTCCGCAGAGGTACCGAAGGGAAAGGAGAAGCAATCCCGCAAGTTCCAGCTGGTGGCAGCGTAACCCTGGTGCAGAAGTTACGATCACGGAGTAGGAGTGAGCGGAGGCCACATGACAACGCCGGACAGGATCAGGCCGGCAAGAGCCGATCTGCTTCCAGATCAGATCAACAGGAAGTCACCGCTGAGAGCGACGCAGATTTCGTAGAAGTGCTACCGTAAGTAACTATTCAAAATGACGTTTTCGAAGAAGGTTGGTACGATCAATTTGAATGCCATCCAAACAAAAGTTAACAAGCAACTTCTTAATGATTTTGTACACTTGAATGATCTTGATATTGTATTCTGTCAGGAGGTTCATTTTGAGGATTTTAGTTTTATTTCGTCCCACAAAGCTTTCGTTAATATTAGTTGCCAGAACAAAGGAACTGCCATCTTGATCCGTAAAAATCAAGATTTTAGAAATTTGATCTATGATCCGAGCGGCAGGATCGTGTCTATTGTATGCAATGACGTCAACTACGTCAATGTATACGCTCATTCTGGGTCTGACAAGCGCAAAGAAAGAGATGATTTGTTCCGTAATAGTATCACAGCCCACGTGGTCAAACCCGGGTGTTCCCACACAGTCATTGGAGGTGATTTCAACTGTGTTTTGGCAAAAAAGGACAGCCGAAATAGCTCGGCTAATATCGGAGCTGGTCTTAAGGACATGGTGAGCGCGCTGCAGTTGAAGGACGCTGGCCAAGAAAAGGGTTGCACCGGTTTTACCTTTCACCGATGCGATTCAGCATCAAGGTTAGATCGCTTCTACGTGTCACGAGATTTCCTCGATACGATACTTGAGGTGAAGAATATAGCTGTTGCCTTCTCCGATCATCATGCCGTTGTTTTGAAGTTCGAGGTCGACCCACAACACCTGTGTAGGCGTGGAAGAGGGTACTGGAAGCTAAACCCAGCTTTCCTGAAGGACGACAGCATTAGCAACCGATTTTTGGTGGAGTACGAAGGGCTTAGAGCTAGACCGGTGCATTTGATGAATAGGAGTATTTGGTGGAATCATGTTGTGAAGAAAAAGATCACTTGGTTTTATCAAGAACAAGGTCGTTTGTTTAACCGCCGTATCAGCTCAGCTAAAAGTACTCAGTACCAGAAGTTGAATGAATTGGCAGTCGATCTAGGTAATGGTTTGGATGTTCGGGCAGAAATCGCCATCGTGAAATCACGGCTCATGGAAATGGAGTGTCAACGTTTGCAGTACCTCGGGAACAAACTTTCTGGGACGTCGCTGATCGAGAATGAGAAGATGAACATCTTCCACGTCTCCAACCAGGTCCACCGGTTCAGCGCGTCTTCGTCTTTCAAATTGCTGGATAACGGAGCTCTAACCGATGACCAGGATCGATTGAAAGCCATCATTCAAGGATTTTACTCGAACTGTTTCAGGAACGATCCATTGCAGGCGGATGAAGGTGTTGTTGCTGAGGCTTTAGGAAGTGTGAGCAAGACTCTGTCCGTAGAACAAGCCAACCAGATGCTGCGACCGATCAGCGAGGATGAGTTGAAATCAACTTCGCTGGCTGCAGCAAAGAAAAAGTCTCCGGGGCCGGATGGACTTTCGTATGAGTTTTATCTGACTCATTTCGATATTGTTAAGGAGGACCTGCTGAAGCTTTTCAACGGGTATTTGGATGGATCTTTGAAGCCTCCAAAAGAGTTCTCGGCTGGAATTATAACATTGATTCCAAAAGAAGCTGATGCGGCATCGCTGGACAAGTATCGCCCTATCTCAATGCTGAATACGGACTACAAGTTGTTTACCAAAATATTGGCCAACAGGTTGCATGCAGTACTTGGCGATTTGTTGGGAGAGGGACAATCTGCATGTCTGCAAAGCGGATCTTGTGCAGAAAACTTGAAAAAGCTGCGGAAAGTTATGCTTAGGACAGCTGAGTCCAAACGGTTTAAAGCATTTCTCCTGAGTACAGATTTGGAAAAGGCGTTTGATAAGGTGAACCACAAGTTTTTATGGCGAATTATGGACAAGTTTGGAATCCCGCCGGCTTTCATTGACTGCATCAAGAATTTGTATGAACCGGCTACATCCAGAGTAATATTCAACGGGTTTATGACAAAGGAAATCGTTATTGGCAGCTCTGTCCGTCAGGGTTGCCCGCTCAGTATGGCACTTTTTGTACTATACATTGAGCCCCTGATCCGGCGAATCGCTGAAAACGTCCAGGGCGTTCTAATGGACAACCAGTTCGTTAGAGTTATCGCGTACGCAGACGATTTGGCGATCCTAGTCAGGAATGACGCTGAATTTGATTTGGTCCTCCAAATTGTCAATTCCTACGCTCTACCTTCCTGTGTTAAGCTGAACAAACAGAAATCTTGCTTCCTTCGGCTGAATGGAGCAAAATGTGGACCTCAGCAGTTTCGAGAAGTTACACAGTTGAAAATCCTTGGAGTGATGTTTACAGAGCGCTGGAAAGACATCGTCAATATCAACTATGCTAAGCTTGTAAGGGATATTAAGTTTCGAATCAGTCTACATAGGGTTCGACAGTTGAATTTGTTGGAAAGGACATGGCTGCTAAACGTGTTTATTCTATCCAAGTTGTGGTACGTGTGTCAGGTGTTCCCCCCGAACAACAAGCATCTTGCTGAGATTCGAAAAGCTGTTGGCGCCTTTCTATGGCAGAGTCAGGTGTTCAAGTGCGAGAGGAATCAGTTGTACCTGGACCTAGGAAAAGGAGGCGTGTGTTTAGTAGACCATGAAGCCAAAGCGAAGGCACTGTTCCAGAAAAACGTGCTGTATGGAAAAGATGGCGAGGAGAAAAAGGATCTTTTACTGCTGAAGTTTGGCAAGAAGGACGTTTTGGGACGAAACACAAAGGACTGGCTGGTGGAAGCTGAAGAGCTGGGGAGTAGCTACACCTTAAACACGGTGCGACTACTCTATTGCTATCATGTGGATCAACGAAGAACTGTGCCTAAGATCGAAGAAAAGCTGACCGACCTGGACTGGGAGAATCTGTGGAACAATCTGAGCCACAATTTTCTCACAAGTGATAGCCGAAGCACTTTGTTCCTGTTGTACAACGATCTGCTGTTGAACAAGGACAAACTGCACGAGTACAAGATAGGACGAGTTGCGGACAACATTTGTGAAATCTGTGGGAAAAAGGACAACAACTTCCACCGGCTCAGGGAATGCGACGCATCACAGGACGTGTGGAGATGGCTGAAAGAAACCGTAGCAAATCGTTTAAAAATCAATTGCGCAGACCCAGAAGACATTCTTGCTTGGAAAATACAAACCAATGACCAAAAGCAAAAAGCTGCTTTGTGGCTAGTTAGTTTTGCAGTTTCCTTTGTGTTAAAGAAATTTCCAAAAGGTAGCCTATTTGAATTAAAGAAAAGTATCAGTACAATTAGATGGAATAACAAACTTTGGTTCAAAGCCCAATTCGGGAAATGGCTCTATGTATGCTGAAGTTGCACTCAACTGAGATTCCACCACTGTCGCGCCCGGAGGACCCGGGGCCCCCCTGACCATACGTCTTGTCCGAGTGGAACAGGGACAACCCTCCGGCTCCTCCGGGGCGCCTGGATGAATCATCATGAGTGTGCACGATTGTGCCGAAACCCGGGGCCCCCTGACCACATGTCTGGACCGAGTGGAACAGGGACTACCCCCCGGGCTCTTTCGGACCGGGATTAGGAAAGAGAAAGGAATTGGGACTTAAATTAGCTTAGTTGTAGGCGTAGGGTCGAGAATAGCTTTATGTATACAATGTACGACTGTTGTTAAATAAACTACCTGAAAAAAAAAAAAAAAAAAAAAATTGGTCATTATAAATAAATAATAGCATCAGTGGTGCGGTGCCTGTGTGGACGCGCAGTCCTGTTTTTCGTGTTATTTTCCGTCTCTTTTATGTCGCTGTTCGAGTGCATGGGGTGATTGGTCATTATAAAAATAATGGCATCAGTGGTGCGGTGCCTGTGTGGACGCTCAGTCCTGTTTTTCGTGTTATTTTCCGTCTCTTTTATGTCGATGTTCGAGTGCATGGGGTGATTGGTCATTATAATTAAATAATGGCATCAGTGGTGCGGTGCCTGTGTGGACGCTCAGTCCTGTTTTTTCGTGTTATTTTCCGTCTCTTTTATGTCGCTGTTCGAGTGCATGGGGTGATTGGTCATTATAATTAAATAATGGCATCAGTAGTGCGGTGCCTGTGTTGACGCTCAGTCCTGTTTTTTCGTGTTATTTTCCGTCTCTTTTATGTCGCTGTTCGAGTGCATGGGGTGATTGGTCATTATAAATAAATAATGGCATCAGTAGTGCGGTGCCTGTGTGGACGCGCAGTCCTGTTTTTTCGTGTTATTTTCCATCTCTTTTGTGTCGCTATTTGTGTACATGGGGTGATTGGATTTCTTCTGATTTGTGTTGTTTTCATCTCTTTTGTGTCGTTGTTTGTGTGCATGGGGTGATTGGTCTTCTTCTTCCTCTTCTTCTTTTTTCTTTATTTTTAGTTCGCGCGTTCGTTGGCCAATGAGTTTATTTTTGTTCTCTTTACATAGTTTTCGATAGAAACGATCCGAATTCTTTTTTCGAGACAAGCAAGTCGTATTGCTGGATTAAGTCCTTTCTATATCATCGATGATCGGAAGGCACGCCGACGAATATGTTTTAAGGCTTATGATATAAAATCATTTTAATGAATAAAGCCCTTCTTACATCACCGTTGATCGGAAGGCACGCCGACGAAGAATTTCTGGAATCGAATTAATACTATATTTAAAATTCTAGATAGCTATCTTTCGGATTCGATTGTGAGTAGCGGGACTTCGCGGTTACTATGCAACGTATTTTTTGGAGTCTTCTTATATTTTAAATTTATAAGTCCTTCTTTTATCATCGTTGATAGGAAGGCACGCCGCCGGTTAAGTTCGTTTAAGTTATTGTTTTAATTTCATTACAATCGGTTACGTGGTGTCCTGTTTTCTTTTCGTTTATATTCGTTGATCGTAATAATTTATTCCAACTGGCAGCTTTAGTATTAACTCATCTACTATTTTTGACATTTGCTCGCGTTATCTTAATTGTACCAACAGTAAAAATATACTGATAAGTCCAGCCCATAGCACTACTGCTCGGCTGGCACGCGTTCGATAAAAAAAAACTTTTTAAATGATCAATTATCTATCTTTCCGCAGCCGGCTGCCTAAGATTTAAAATTTTCAACCGATAAACAAAATGCTCATGGTCACATCACTGCCACTCGTGAATCCTGACCTCATACCCATCTACTAACCCCCTCAAAACTCATGTGATACTTTGTCGGAGAAGCAGTCGATTGGGCGGTCTCTATCACTCAAGTATCGGACTAACATTCCCATCCACTTCCCCGTGACCCTACCACTGGTCGTGGCCGGCGCCGGTATTGATCAGCATGATAGGGGCCTTTGAGAAGTTGCGAAGCGAGGAAAGATAGCACCCACTTATCTTCCACGGCTCGTGGATGTAACTTCTGGAGGTCCTGGTCAATAACGGAGTAGCAACTGCGGGTGGGCACCTATGCTTATGCTTATGCTTTATATTTGTTTTTATGGTATAGTATTTTCCCCTCCAACATGTTGGCGATGCAGTTTTTGGATCGATGGCAAAGTGATGGCTTTTGGGGGAAGCCAAATAAAATAAACAATAATTCACGGTAAGAGCATTTCTTTCGCATAATGCGTTAACGATTTTGTCAAGACCCCAAAAAAAACCTTTTTTTTTAAATTAGGAAAGAAAGATAAAAGAAAGTTTTTTTTAAAAGAATATCTTAGAAAATATAAAATTGAAAAATGTAGTTTGTGGACTGGTCAGCTGGACAAAACCGGGTCAACCATATTGGAATGCGGTAACTCAATGGCCACTCCGGATTCGGTGACCAACCTGCCTCCGAAGGTAGGCAACAACTCTGGATTACTTCCGGGCCTGATCGTGAACTCTTGAGAAAATAATAAAATTATTTTCCGTTCTTTTTACAATCCTGTTAAATTTTTCATACATTTGAGGAGGATTTTTTAATTTCAGTTTTTTTTTAATATTTTGCCAAGAAGGATTTTTTTTACATCAGGATTTTTTCTGGTACTTTTGTTCACAACCCTCTTCGATTTCAATGAAACTTTTTAGACATGTTATCCTAGGCCTATAAAAGCCATTTATGTGTATATGGAGCCAGTTACACTCGATAATGACATTTGAGAAGGGCGTAAGAGTTTTCAATATTTTTGTATTTTGTAATTTAAATATTGCTATATCTCGAAGCCGTTGCAGCGTATGAAAAAGTGGTCAAAGACAAACTTGTAGGAAATCAGACGGGCTATTTGTAAAAATACACTGAAAGAAAAAAGCACACAAATTCTATGAGATTTTCCAATTTTTAAGTTAAAAAGATAAATTTTAAGGTGAAGTCACGATTTTTTTCCGCTCAAAATTTTTGTGAAAATGGCTTAAAATGTGACAAAAAGACTCACGAAAAATGCAGGACGGTATGTCCCTACTAAAAAAATACAAAAATCATTTACTATTTTTTTAAAGTGGTCTAAACGTCATTTTTTTTTAAACCGATAGTGGGAATCGATTCCCCAGACAATTTTACATAAAAGTCTCAATATTGACCATTGTCCTATGTCCAATCCCTTCCCCTTTTAAAAATAAAAATGTTGACAAATTAGGTTTTTTATGGTTATTTGCAATTTCGAAATGACAGACTTGATTTTTCAGTCTCGAAAATATATTTACTGGAAAGCTCGTTCAATTTCCTATAAGAATGCCTTTGACAGCTTTTTAAATTGACTCGTTTAAATATTTACGTTAGCTTATCTGCCATCCAGGTTTCTACAACACTGAAAAAAATATTCTGTTTTTAGTTATGAGCAATGTTTTTTTTTTTTTTTTTTTTACTGTGAACAGACACGGACCACTGCGACACTTGCGTATCTATTGTAGTATGATCTGTTCTCAGGTTTTCTGTTTTGCTGCTATACACAGCCTGCCGAACGATCGTCTTCCGTAGCGCTATTGTTTGAGCGAGACAGTATTTGACGAATTATTCGAGCAGTTGCCCCTCTCATTCCCCAGACCAATCCCCCAAATGCCATGCCACACGAGCACGAGAGACCGATCGGAGGACGTGGAGATGAGCGAGATTGAGGGGAAATCTCGTTTATTTTTGACCCATCTAGAGATCGTTACCGATCATATAGCCCAATCTTCAGCTCGAATTTTGCCTGAGAGCATGTGACCGAGTCGAAAGTAGCATTTGAAGCTCTTCTCTGCGTATTGTTACAGAGTTCTTCAACGCTCAGACTCAGTCGCCAACAGATCGTTCGAGAGATTGGATGGGATGGGTTTTGGGGGAGGCTTGGGACTTGACAAAGTCAATTCCCGCAGCAGCCGATATCCCCTCTCGACCGCCACCTACCCCTTTTGCCTCGCCAGATGGGTTTCAAGCCATCGACCTTCCGCTTACAAAGCGAAACCCGTACCACTACACCACGGGAGCTCGGCAGAGCAATGTAATTAAGCTTATATCTGTAAGCCCTTTTGAAATCGGAGAGGGTTGGGAACAAAAGAACCAGAAAAAAATCCTGTTTTGAGCTGAAATTGCTCTATGGGAACATTTTCACAAATTTTAATATGATCATAGATTTTGCATTGAAACAATTAGCTTTTAATTGTTCATGAATAAAATTTGATTTTTTATTTTTGATATTCTGTTATATAAAATTTTCAAAATCGCCTTGAACAGTTAAAAATGAGGATTTCAAATTTTGTTATTTTTCGATTTTTCCTGCATTTTGTACATTGTTTAATTTCAGAAGCCAGAATACCTGAACTTGGTATTTATTGAAATGGATTTTTTGGTATTCTATTACCCTTGAAATACCTTGTTCAGGTGTTAGGTTTTTAAATGCCAGAAGTCATCTGTCAAATAATTTAATTTCTTTAAATGGTAAGTCAACAAGCATAAAAATTACTTATTTTTACCTTAAGCCTCTACTACCCACCCCGCCTTTAAACGGGCTTTGATTTAAAAATCACCAAAAATCCATTTTTAGAACATTTATGGGTGTGGAAAATGTAACTTGCTTCTACGAATGTTCTACAACTTATATGATAATGGTGCCATTTTATAGCAGAAAATGTGAAAAACAAGCAAAAATTGAAAAGGTGACCTTAAAGACAGGAAAAAATCAGATAGGCAAAATGTTGATAGGAGGTGGTAGAATAGGCCAAATACTACCAAAAACATAGATGAACTAAACAAGATAAATGCAAATTAAAATACAAAAATGAAAAATTAAACACATAAAACAAGAGCATAGAACAAAAGTTGCTCAAAATGACCTCCTATGGGTTAAATCAACACTTTTAATTTTATATTGTATCACTATTTTTCTGCATTGTCCTTCGAAATACCTAGAACTGGTGCTGATAACACCAGAAACCCCCTTCCCAAGATTTTAGAATAATTAAACATCACTTTTGACAGCTTCAAACTTGTTTGGGGACTTGTATGGAAAACCAATTGAAGCTATCTGGTCATAGCTCCTCTCAAAGTTTTTTTAGCGTTTATAATCATAGAAAGTCAAATTTACGACAGGTAAGTACCAAACCGTAACCGTAATTTGCTGACTATTTGATTCAAATGGCCACAATAAAGCTATAATCTGGCCAAGGGTTCCCCGTCAACCCTCCCCGCCATTTGAGCTATAAATCCATTAGCCACAAGCCATTTGATTCAAGAAAAACTCTTTCTTCGGCAAGATTAAAAGCCTCAAATCTGCCCTGCCCGAAAGACCCGCTCTCGAGAGGAATCTATTTCATCCACTAGAGCCGAAATCCTCGCGCGATAAAAACGACAGAAGACGATCGTTTATGTTTATTAGTTTACTGCCGTCCAGGTTCAACAATTTAGCGTGAGCATCTTTGTCTTGTTGCTGTAGTGACTGTTGGCTAGAAAGAACACCCCGGAAAAAAACACACAGAAAAGAAAAGATTACTAGAAATAAGCATAAAATCATTAAACCGAGAGAATCAGGAAATTAAATTACTATCCCTCCCCGGGCTGACCTCTTGGCCAGTCACGGACACAGACTGCGACTCGGGCGGAAAAGTGACCCAAAAGTTAGTGTCTGGCGGCGGCAGCGGCAGAAAAAATGAGATCAAAACCGTAAACGAGACCGACTTTAGCGCTGCCAGCAGGAGCCATTTTATGTGCGCCGTTTTGGCGGCGAGATCGTCCTCGGGGCGGCTAGATTTGATCCGGACTTGGGGCCACCCCTGCTGCCCTGCTGGTGATGAGTGAGAGAGATGCTAAGCGCGGCTAGGCACGGAAAAGTTTTTTTAATTATTTTTTTCAAAATATTAAATTCTTCATTTTAAAACAATACTAACGAATACAACCCAAGAAAAACAAATGAAGTTTTAATGATTAAGCAATTTTCCGTGCTGAAAGATAAATGCCAGAAAAATAAAAATATACAATAAAGACCAGCGGTACTTAAGAGCAGTATTGAGTTAGATAAATTTTGATACAATGTTTGTAAGACTTTGCAACTGTCAAGTATGGGATAAAAAGAATAGGAAACGTGAAAGATTGTGCAAAAATTGTCTAAAAGTTTTGAATTAAAACAGAATGGCAACGCAATAAAAAAATACAGAATAGTAAAATCAAACCAGGTTACATTTCAGAGATGATCAGCGTTGAGCACCTCAAATCTTCCATTATTCAATAAGGGGTTGCTACTCCTCGTTATTGCATTTACAAACTCGAGCACCCACCACCTACCATCTAAAAACGTGAATGATGCTGGATTCACTGTTGCATTCTCTTGACTTGTTGATCTGAGAACTCAATCGAGATTTTTCCCTTTCAACTCATGTGACTACATGTTCACTAAAACTAGCTTTTTAGAACTTTTAAAAAAATCTGTTGGCTTATTAAAATTTTCATCAGTCTCATACTTGCTCAACAAAATTGAAGATGTAGATATATAAAATAAAAGCCTGTAATTTATTTTAACATTTTACCAAAGTTAAAATGAAATTGGAAAAAAATCTTTTAAACTTTTATTTGAAAAAGAAATGAAGAGAATACGCGATAACAGATTCTACAAAACTATTGCTCAACTATAATCAATATTTAACTTCGACATGTTGCTTGCTATCGTCAAAAAACTCAAAAAAAGCATAAAAAGTAAAATAAAACCTGTTCCAATTAAGAACCGGTTTATTTGAATTGAAAATTATAAAACATTTCTTTGGTTTTTAAATTTCAGTTTGATAGCGACAATAGTGGAACAAATAAATAGGAAGTAATCGATAGGATTTTAAAACATTTAAATTTTCATTGGGCTTTAGCATTAGTTTTGCTTTAAAAAAAAAATTGAACTTTTTGAGTAAAGATTTGCTGTTAGTTCTTAAAGTATTTTCTACACTATTTTGTATATTTTCAAAAGATTGGGTTTAAGGACACATGTAACGAGTTGGGATAGCTGTAAAAACCATGTTTGTTGCACAATGTTTTGTTTTTTTATTGAATTTGGATTCTGGAACAGGAACAAACAACACAATTCCAAAGTGAATTATGTATATCTACAACTCTTAATCAGACTGTAGTCTTCAGATGGCGAAATGACTTAAATTTAGACAAAAGAAAATTTCAAAATTAAGGATAGCAAAAAAACATTGCATTCTTAGCATTTATAATTCATATTTTTTTATAATTTCAATATTGACAAAATCGGCCGATAAAAATACATTTTTTTTTCAATTAACTTCAAAATTATAGAATGCTTGTTAACATGCATTTCCTAGGTTTATAAAAACTAAGCATAATTTAACCACTTAAGCAATATTTAGAATTTTCGTGAAATATCCATGTAAAGCACTAAAAAATGTTTTGATTAAAAAGTTTTATCTTCAAAACAAGGATCCTTGGAAAAAAATCGGCAAGTCTGATATTTGACAAGTCTTGATATTTTGCCAGGTTTACCGATACTACGTCGGGGGATTAGAGCAACTTTTTTGAGTTTTTTTCAATTTTCTAGGATATTTCTTCAGAAAAGTCGCAGAAAATTGACGGGAAAATAAAAAGTTAATTTCTCCAAAAATTTCTGGATTAAATTCCCTTACACATGATGGACATTGCAAACCGAGCTTTTTTTATTGATTGTTATAAAAAATGCATGAATTATTATGTCAAAATTTGATATTATTTCTATGTTTTGGCAAAATATTATCATCATTAAAATTAACTGAGTAGGTGATTGATTTGAAAGAGTATTAACATGTAATGGAAAGTTGAACGTAAATTGTTGGTAGTATTAAATAATGACATGCAAATACAGTCCAGACTTGATCATCCGAAGCCTCGATTATCCGAAGGTTTGTATGGGACTTCGGATAATCGAATTACATACGAACAAAAAAAAATTTTTTTTTCGTATTTTTTCATTTTCTTGTTTTTATTATGAAATTTGAGTTCAAGACCCAATTTTAGTCGAATTTGAGTTGTTGATTACCTTTAAAAACATAAAATGCATTTTTTAAATATTGCATCACCGTCATTTTGACCGCCATCTTGGATTTAAAAACACTGAATAATTTTAGCGTAGTTTAGGGGTTATACCTATGCTTAGACAGAGAAAAGAATTTTATTTTCTCGTGATTCGATTATCCGATGTTTCGATTATCCAAAGTGAAATTTTTCCTATGTATAATTGTAGTAATTTGTCATTTAAATGGAAAACGAATTTGGGCTAAATTAATAACCCTCATATTTAACAAAATGTTAAAAAACATATTTTAAAAATATTTCAAAGTTTGTTTAGCCTGTTAATAAATTATGACTGTTTAAGTTTCAAGTCGTTCTTGGTATTGTTAAAACTAAAGAACAGGGACGATGAAAAACGTTTTCCCGATTTGTTCAATTTTGATTTGTTAAGTGAAAATATTGTTTCGTTGAAATTGTTTGAATCTAACAAAAACATTAGATGAAAATTGCAATGACCTTAATGACAAATTTTGCAAGGGAAGAAAATCTGCCTCAAGTTTGAATATATATTTCAACTGTTTTGCTTTCTATTTCCCAAAAGTAAAGCCATATTTTCATTTGCACTGGATAAATTTTGAATCCAGTATGGTTTTTTTTTTGCAGATGCCTCGAGCATCAATTCCCCGTAGGCACTTGTTGAAATCCTATCGAACGAAGAGAATTTTCCGATGGATTGAATGACGAAGCACCTGTGTTGAAGAGGGCTCAATTTCAGCCAGCCACATTCTATCGCTTGTTCGGCCAGCCAGCAGCAAATATTTGAATTTGGCTATTTTCAATGATACTTGGGATTTGCCAAAATTTTGATTCAATGAAAACTGTTTTGGAGCTCTTTTCATTATTGAGAGCCGAAAAGAAGAAAATTGTAGTTATTTTCAAATCTTTTACCTTTTTTTCATTTTAGAAAAATATGAAGTCTCCCTCAACCATCGAATAAAACTCAGATCAAGCAAAATTCTCATTGTTCGCCAAACATTCGAGCCCGAAAAGTGCCTCAAGTGTGAATGAAATCACATTCAAATTGCCAACACAAATTTGATCCCGCTCTTTGCGAAGAAAATCCACGTTCAGTTGCGTCACCGACGACGGTGGAAATGCCTCACGGCATCGATTTACATTCGATAAACAATTGATTTAGCTCCGTTTTCGATTCGAATTTCTTTCTCCAATCAAAAAAGGCCTCACGGAATGTGGAGGTGGGATCTGAGTTGTGTGTTGGTATGTGTGCTTGTCGAATTTCAATTACAGCCCGTTGTGGGATATGAACACTTGAGAAGGGTATTGAATTGAAATATTTATGATGTTTAAACTTTTAAACTTTTATTTCTTGATTTTAATGTTTAATTGTACAGCATTTTTTTATTCCAAAATTGTTGCTCAAAAAGCATGGTTTAAATTCAAGAGCTTTTATAATCACAACTCATGAGCTGAACCACATAATTTATCATCCTTTATCCTTAACCACACCATTGTACTAACTGTAATTAAAAACGCTGAAAACATAATGCCAGCTCATCAACACATTTTCTCAACAATAAAAAAATGGCTACACACGTTCAATGGCATACTCAGTGTGCTTAAACTAAAGGAGGCACAAAGAGCAGGCTTAAATTGCAGCCAATTAAAAACTTCACTTTTCAATGCATCAAAAGCAGTTGAGCTCAACTTTTCTCATTTGTTAGGCGAAACGAACTTCAAAGAACCAACTTTGCGTCAAACTGTCATTATGCAGTTGCTCACGTTGCAGCTTTGATTGAGCAACTTCCGACGTGCTTCCACTCTTCCTGAACATTCCCAGAAGAAAGAAAAAAAAACAAGTTCCACTTAATTGCTCTCAAACCACTGTTCAACAAAACGGTTTCCACTTCCATCAAATTTGAACCTAATCAAAAGCTAATTAATCGAATTATCCCAGCAATTAATTTTACTCCCCCGCAACAGATTCCTCGAAAACAAAACAAAAAAGCAAAAAACAACTTTCTCGAATAACAACTTTCGACTAGACAGTCGGTCGTCCGTTCGAAAGAAGCTAAGGCGATTATAATGTATCGATTTCCGGTCGCTCAAAAACCAGCGTCCCTTCGTCCTTCCCCAGGACCAATTATTTTCTTTGCCGGATGAATTCCGACCCCGGGAGCGCTTCGGGTCACGGTCTCTCCCCACTCTTCCCATTCCCCACCACTTTCCAGCCTGACAATGTTGTCCTAATAAAATCAGCAATTAATTATTTTGTGTTTGCGACTTCTCGAGCAGATTTGGCTGGTTTTCGTCCTTGTAAACAGAGATGGATGGAGTGTTTTCGGCCGGAGCATCTCTCTGGGCCATGTTTGCTGGAGGGACTTTTCCTTGGAATTTTCAGGACGATTTGTGTTGCTTTTGGTTCTTTAAATGTGATCCAATGAAATGTTTAAATAAAATAGAATAGACTCATTCAATTAGGGGATAAGAGGCAGTCAGAACATATTAAAGTTTTGAAATCAATAAATTGTTTTAAAACTACGTTAATTTTCTGCTGACTGCTCAATTTAAACCCATAATAATCCAGTCAAATAGAAACTATGTCTTCCTGGCTCAATTTTGCAGATGTAATACATTTAGTTGGCAGCTATTGGCAATGGCAGTCGCACCAGTTCTACGAAGATGTATTAATAGCTCATGCATCGTTATATGCTAGGAGATATATTCCAAATCTGTATATTGATGCACAATAGAGAACGAAAATAAAACTACAAGTTTTACTTAATAAATGTTTTTGGACTAGAAAATAAAATAAAAAAATATTCTTTTTTTCAACTTGGGTACGGCAATTGCAAACATTTCTAAGTTCATAGTAAAATGACTGAAAATCTTCCAAGGTAACACAAATCAAGGGAAAAATGTTTCCATCACTTGATCAACGTGTTAAATAAAAATATTTTGAAACACATAATTTTTCAATAGAGCAATTCTAATCGAACCTCGAATTTTATTTGATTTTTTTTTATTCGGCTCAACTTTTGTGTGGGCATTTCTTAAAACCAAAGAAACCCTTTTGTGTCTTTGTTTTTACTATACAAGTAATTGTCACATATATGGTAAGTATTCAAAAATCTGTATCTGTAACTGTATGTAGGAATTTTCAGATTGATTTGGTGTATTCAACAAAGGTGCAGGTACTGATGAGAATTTTTAAGAAAATAGGTTAATGGAAAAAAAATGTTCGATTTTAAATACTCCGCATCTCCAAAAGAAAAACTCATGCTAATGTTTGAAGAATATTTTAACGATATTGAAATTATTTTTATTACAGAAAATCAATTTCTCAAAATCCAATTTTATATTTTTTTATATTTTTATATAATTTTTACAACTCTGCAACTTATGAGCCTAAAAGAAGCAAACATTTTGCCGATGTGATATGATTTTCAACGAAAATAAAATGTATTTCAGATATTGCGCAATTCCCACTAATGGCCTATCTACAATCACTTAGCTTAGAAAATTTCACTTAGCTTAGGAATTTGAATCAATGGAAATGAATCTGAGTTTCTACAATGGAAAAGTAATCAAATTAGAAACTGACGTTTGTTTGGAAAATTTCAAAATCTACGGTAAGTTGACGTTTCCATATCAAAGGTAAACAAACAACTGCATAGCAACGTATATCAGCCCAGCAAGTTTTCTAAATTGATTGTGGATGACGAACGTAAGTTGCAGAATTTCCTAAGTAACTACTTTACTTAGATGTTCTAAGCTAAGTGATTGTAGATAGGCCATAACTCTGACTTCGCACTAAATTATTGCTACTGATCGCACTATTGCGACTTGTCAGACTGGCTTGAGAAGTTATGAATTTTCTCAAAAATGATCAAAGCGAGCCGAGGTTAATCGCTTGTTTTCAAGCTGTCACTCGCAGTTTTGAAGTGCGAAAGTCCAGTTTGGTGGAAAATGCGACTGGAAATGTAAATAAACAACGAACGGTTGCCTAGTTTTGTGAATTATTGTTGTCAAAAGTGCGAGAGAAAACTGCGGGAAAAATCCAAGTTACACTGTTTTCGAGATTTTGCCACATGAAGTTTAAATTTTATTTCAATTTGATGCTTTCCGATTTTTTTCAAGTTGTGCCCATAAGTAACAAACTTTGAAAACATTTTTTTGAAAAGTTCCGAGAAATACCTATAAAATTGTCAAAAGGGCAACCGCTCACATTGTTCTCATGCCAATATCTCAGCCACTCATGGTCCGATTTTCAATGTTAAAACATTGGTATCGAAACGTTAGTTAAACTTTTCAGCAGTTGCTGATATTACTTTTTTGTAAACCCGCTGTGAATCTGTCAATTTTTCCAGTCCTTCTTTAGAAACGAAACAGCCTACTTTTCCCTACCAAAAATAACAGAATGAAAAATTAATAATAGTTTCAATACCAAGGCATAAAAGTTTTACTTTTCAGCATTGAAATTTGTGCTGAAAAGTTGAACTTTTCAACACTTGTATCGAAAATTATCAGCTTTCATTTTTTTTTGTTTTGAATGGTGAATTTAATGAACACATGAATGTTTTACATAAAATTCCATTCAAGAAGCATTTTTTTTGAATTGCAAGAAAAAAAAGATGTAAGCAACTCGTTGGAAAACCTTATTTTTTCAGCACTCGTCGTATTTAATCTTCTTTTTGCAACATTTTGCATAAACTACTATTTAGTAATGTTACATTTTGCATTGGGAAGTAGGCCGTTTTGTCATCCGCAAATGGAAGGGAACAGTACATTAACAATTCTTGGTAGCCTAAATATGTTGAATGTTTGAGCTTCTAAATCGAGTAGAAAGACCGAGGTCAGCGAAAGAGTATAGAAATATGTTCTCGATACAGAAAATTGGTACAATGTTTCCCCAATATCCCCTACTGTTTTGTATTCTATATTGAATAGCTTAATAGTGTTTCTCTAGAAGCCACCATTACACAATATTCACTTGCCTCACCGTTGCATCACACGCCATTCGATCAATTTTACAATTAAATGACACTCCAGCATCCTAACAAGTCGCTTCCCGGCTCTGGAAATAATTTTCCTAGAAATGTATAAATAAATAAGACTCTCTGTTACCAGCTAGTGCTAGACCGTGCCGTAAAACCTCTTGGTCGGTCAAATTTCCCCTCGGGGTCTCCATTACGGACGCCCCTCCCTGCTCTATCGTACAACGTAACGGTAACGATAACGACGATGTTGTCATTTCTCGTTGATTGTTGATAACCGGTAACGCCTCCCACGGCGACAAGCATGCTGATTGGAGAATGTCCTGTCGTGCTGATTCTAATTGCTTCAAGTGGTTGGAGTAAATTATCGTCGAGTAATTGATTACTTAAGCGCGAGTGGTTGCTCAGCTCAGCTCTCCATGTAGAAGTTTGAGTTCACTTGATACAGTTTGTGTACTATTAATCAAACCACCTCGTAACAGATTGTACCACTCCACTGAAATAATGTAGCCAAAACATTTATTTTTAAGGACCACTTGGCGGCATCGTCATCGCGTTCGTAAGACTGCTTTTTATTTGCCCGGAACGTTTATTTTGGCAACATGCCTCCGCCAACCGAAGATTGCCACCGTGTTGACTCTGCTGGCTTGCTGGTGGCCACCACTTGGCACCGGTTCCGCAAACCAGTGCTGCGCTTGACGAATATTTTACGACCTGGCGCTTTTCTTTTTGCAACATCCGGCAGGCTTTCAATCCAAGACTTACCCGAAATGCAGTCCACCACCAGGCTTCCGAATGATAATTAGAGCTTCGGCCGTGGAGTGGCGCTGTTGTTCGCACAATTTACGACGTCGTATAAATGAAAATGTTTCTCGCGCCGCAAGTTATGCAACACAGAGCAAACACGACCAAAGTATTACAAACAAATTTATTGGCACGACACGGCCGCGGCGCCCAAGCTATTGAGGTTTGAGTTTTGGTTTGGTGCGACCTGAATCACAAGACTCGAGCAAATTTACCGTTGCGCCGAAGGATACTTTGAATTCGCCTGACGTGACTTTCCTTCAGTTGACAGAATTTGCAGTCCACCACCTCGACGTGCCAGTTTGCCTTGAGCACATCAATCAGCTTTTTGCCACCGGCGCGTCCCAGCGGGGTACAGTTCATCTGGAGCACTCTCAAGGGTCGGTGAAAGCCGAGCAGTTGGACCACCTTTAATTACATAAATGAAATTCAAGTGAGCACCTCTTGGAAGGACTCTCCCCGAAGGTACACTCTCATCAAAAAGTGCTTACCCTAAAGGCACCCTCCTCGCCCAACTCACAAGCAGTGACATTCAGCTCACGGAGCTGCTCCGTATTCTTGACCGCACCTCCGAGCATCAGTACGCCAGCCTCTCCAATCAGGTTATGGGAAATGTCCAAGCGCTGAAGTACTCCCTGGAACACGTTGATTCCATAACCAAAATCTTCAATTTCTTTCGCGTTCAAAAAATTTCCCGCTAAATTCACAACCTTCAAAGTGGATGGACATTTGCTGATGAATTTTCCTAGCAAAATTCCAGATCCTTCGCCGAGATAACAGTAGGAAAATTCCAAGGATTCAAGTTTTAGCTGCGCCAAGTGATTCAGCAAAATTTTAAGTTTATCGGTAGTCAGGTGACTTCGAGCCATTTTGAAGTGTTTCAGTTGTATCATCTTGTCAAGAGCTTCTACGAAATTTTCCACATCCTCCAGTGAAAACTGAAAAAATCTTCGTTCGTAACCCTTGAGAATCTCGTCCAGCCCAAAAATCAACGAAAGTGATGTCAAGTTCTCCAAGTGCCTCAATATCTTCAAAGAACCATGACTGCACAATTCGGCCGGAACATCGTACAATTTGTACTCTTCATAGCCCTCTGCGGGTTCAACCTTCTGCAGCGGAAGAAGCTGCGAAATCACCAGATTTTTAACGATCGGAGCCGAACTGATGATGATGTCCTCGAGGTCACCTTCGAACCAGTACTCGGGCCGTTCCCGTTCAATTGCTTCCGCTACCTTCAGCTCGATTCCTCGAGGTCTCCAGTAGATGTCTTCTTCCTTTTCCAACTTTAGAAAATGCACGAGAGTTTTAGTTTTCGCCTTGACGACCCGTTTCCAGAATGTTTCATTCTTGAAAAAAAGCAGAACTTCAAAAAGAAAATTCCAAAACAAAAGCGCACCCAAACTGTACCTCGCCTTGAAGCAGTTGCAAAACAGGAAGTTCAACATCCAGCAGGTGTCCAAAGTACTCCTTCTGTTCGCAGCTAAGCCCATCCGGTACGGGACCCCCGGAATACGCCCCCACCAAACACTCCACGGCCAGTGTGGCCAAACTGGCCGGGAAGAACGTCCGCGAGCAGCTCTCCGTTTCGGCCAACCATAGTGCTTCCGCGTAAGTGGCCCGATTTGCCTCGCTGGCTAGCTGGCGCGTCCTCGGGGACACCCGGTAGGCTTCCCAGGCGTTCCGGAGGCTCCGATCTGCCACCGTAAATCTCAGATGATGAACTTCTTCCAGCAAGTCAACTTGGGACATTTTTGTGCGCTAGCACCACACAAAGTGTTGACAAAGTTGTCGTCCACTGGCTAGGCTATAAATTAATTCAAGCTCACGACAGCCCCAGCTTACTTTGCGCGCCGGGGCTCGTTGATCCAGAGTTTCGTAACATCTTAACTTTCTTTTGCTCTCGGTGACTTTAGGTTGTCCGGAAAAATAATTGAGTTTATTGTTGCAAATGCTTAGATCCAACTTGGATCCTTCTTCAAAAAACTACCATGATTGTTTCGACACTTGAACAAATTTATTATTTAAATGGTTTTTTTATTAATGGTCATTCAAATTGAAATAATGTTCTACAAATTTTTATGCAAATTAGAATGCTGTCCTTAGGGCGCCAAGAAAAAAATGAAGCACTGCTCATCAAGCGGAAAACGATTTCTTGAGTTATGTTGTGTTTCTGTATAAATTTTGAGCGTAATTAAAGGCGAAATTGGTTAATTGATAATTGAGGGCTGATGTTGGCGGTGCAAAACTAATTATTTTAAATCACTGCACACTTATTGATATGTTGGAAAAAGTGTGGAGTATTAAATTTCAATTAATATCTTTTTTGGTAATATTTGGATGGAAGCAGTGCACTCTACTGCTGACTAAACCGTAAAAATAATGTCAATATTTTTATTTCGATTTTTACCACAAACTTCACCTTGAATGAGTAATTGTTTTTGCCTTCCTCACCTTACTGAGGAAAGGCTATAAAATCACTCGGAAAATGAACTTTTAATTAGACCTCCTAGACCTACCTTCATTTGTACATATCGACTCAGAATCACCAGCTGAGCAAATGTCTGTGTGTTTGGCTGTATGTAGACATGTGTACCAAATCAATGTCACTGGAATATCTCGTCACAGGCTCAACCGATTTTGGCCGGAATGGTTTTAATCGATCCGTCTTAAGGTCCCCTACGTTGCTATTTAAAACCAATAAGTTTGACTAAGTATTTTAAAAGTTATGTTAAAAAACTGTTACATATAAACATAAAATTATGGTAAAAGGGTGGTTTTTCAAGAAACCTTCACATACTATATATTTTTAGAAAGCACATGAGAAGACCTTTTAGGTGGATCAAAAAAAAGTGATCGGACTTACCTATCGAAAGTTACGAGCACTTAAGAATTTAGCCGATTTTAATAACCTCACTTTTTTCTTAATTTGTTTTTGTTTTCATATTCAAATGCACAGGGTGATCCAAAATACTTGTGAAATGGAAGTCGATGATCGATATATAGAGCTGTGCCGTGGTATTCAAAATTGGATAACCCAAAGAAGACTACTTTTTAATCAAAATCAAATGCTGGGTAAAACAACTACAGTAATCTGGGGCAAATCGGGACACATGGGGCGAATAGGGTCCTAATGAGTGTATCCCCTATCATCTATTGTCAATGACCATCGGAGTAAGCGAGATACACTCAATGTTCACATTTCGATGCCTCTGTGATCTCTTATGCTACACTACATAGGAAAACCAGCTAGCTTAATACAAGAGAGCACAGAGGCATCGATTTGCTAAGTAAAAAGTAAATCTTTCCCAGTTCCTAAGGGGAACACCCTTGAAGAGTATCGGGGCCGGCATTTACAAAGCGAATTCAGTGGCAATTTTATTCTCAACATAATGTTAACATTGTAGTGAATGAGTGTGGTAGAGAAGAGAGAGAGAGAGAGTTAGCGAAATAAGAGAGATCAGGTCAGCCGAGAGAGAAGTTGAAGATGTATGTGTGAGCAAACAAGAAATAAATCAGTCGTGTGTTTTGCTTTGGCCAGAAAAGACGCGTTTGTGTTTCTTATCCGAAACGGAAGATTTTCCGACAATTTGGAGTGAATACCGCTCAAGTCACGACAATGGCGCAATCAGCGCTCCCTCCGCGATACTTTATCAAGATATTAATAAGTTTTGTTGTTCTTAGTGATTTTAGTGATTATTTTTATTCAAAGTCTGGCTGTTGTGAAGTGTTTGCAAACCATGATGGCGTCGGCGTCCTCTGTTAAAGGCAGAGCACAGAAAGCTGCAGCGGTGAAATTTTTGTTGTTTGATTGATGGTAACTTTGTCGTGTTTTCCGGCATTCGATCGTAAATATTTTGGTGTAGAAAGAAACGTCATGGCTGCAGTCGGCCGCGGTGTCCCGTTTGATTGGTTTCACACACACAAAGAAACGCCGTGGCTGCAGCGTTTTCGTTCGATTTTTTCCCGCTAAGGTAAGGTAGTACAACTTTTGGTCGATGTGGGGCCGACTCGAGTGTTGGTCCCCGTATAGAGAATGCTCTACTGTCGGACCGATGTCAGCCCGATGTTAGGCAAACATTTTATTTTTTGTAGAACCAGTGCTGTAATGGAAGGATCTTGTATAAAAATACAGTTGTTGAGTTTTATTGTTGTTTCTTAACAGAACTAATGTATTTCGTTGTGGTGTCGGTATGTTTTGTTTTGAGTATATATAAGAGAATAATTTTAAATAAAAAAATGAGTCATTGTTGTTTAATCAAATGGTGTTGAACTGCTAATGGTGAGAGTTCTGGCATTGGATTGATTTGAAGTTGAAGTTATTTAAATACAACAACATATTTTTTTACGTTAGTAATGTTAGAAAAAGTTTCTTATTCTTTATGATTTAAGTTGGTTATAAAGTATGAAGTATGAAATGTGAACAATCTTTGAACTAGTTGAGTCGACACAGTGACGACAAAATTAAGTATACCAAATCATGTAAGGATAATTCTAAAAGGACAATACTTTACTGTTTTGTAGCGGTGGAAACGATTTAAAAAAAAACGACTTAAAGGTGCATTATGAACAGAATTTTCGTGCAATGCAAGGGATGCAAACTTCGGTTTTGTGCTGTGTGCATAACATGAAATATACAAATGAATTTGAAGTGTATACTAATTTGTCGAATAAATGTTTTACTTCTACTAAGAAACTAAGAATGATGATATTTCTATTAATTATAAAAAGTGTACTTGATTGATTTGGGTTGAATAATAATTGTTAATTGAGATCGAAGGAAATGCAATAATGAAAAATCCTCAATAACAGGGAGTGTCAAGAAAGTGAAGTAAATCAAAAAAAAATAATGAAACAACAAAACTCAAGAAAAATAAATCAAATTATAATAAGTCCTACTTGTTACTGCTAGTGTACTTTGAGCTCGAGTCCCCTGGAAGGGTAGACGAATTATTGAGTTTGGGACGGATCCGGTGGTGTAGTGGTGGGATTTATCAAGAACAGATTTGGCCCCGGCCTAACTTCAAAATTCAGGTCGTTAGGTTATCCAACCCACGCTGGTCGGCAGGGACACTCACAATCCAAGGGTCGTCAAATCGAATCCCGGGGATGAGAGCGTGAGTGTAAAAATGGTTTGGATTGCCTGATCGTTTTAAGCCTTCGGACTGCAAGTTCCACACTTGCAATCTTTTAATAAAGACCGCCAAGGCCATGTTGTAAAGCGATCCATTTGATTTTTTTTTCTCTATGCTTTGAGCTTGAGTAGGGATGCTACCAACTCATAGATGGGATCATCATTTCAATGGAACCTCTCGACTTGCTCTGAGAGAGATGAGCAATCTGCCAAAACAAGTAAACGACTATCGTAGGAAGAGCTCTTCTCTTTTGCAACGTTGCCTAATTTGCTATCTAGTTACCTGCGATGCTCGTGTGGTACGTGCTGTCTTGCTTTGTCGCATTAGCTAGGATGAGCGTAAAGAGACAAACAGACAGTGACAGATCATGTCTATGCGTGTGTCTGATGGTTATTTTGGTTCATCATTGTTGACTGTTATGTGCTCTTTCATCTTGTGTTAGAAAGCGATGGAGAAATTTATACCAACGCAGGATGCCGATCACAAATTGATGCGTTTGTAAGTGATGATTCGCATCCTTGAGCTTGAGTCTACTGTGAGGGTAGAGCGTTTATTATGCATATTTGAGCTTGAGTCCCTCGAAAGGGTAGAGCTTGCATTATGGATACTTTGAGCTTGAGTCCCCTGTGAGGGTAGAGCGTTTATTATGCATATGTGTGCTTGAGTCCCCCGAGAGGGTAGAGCTTGCATTATGGATACTTTGAGCTTGAGTCACCTGTGAGGGTAGAGCGTTTATTATGCATATGTGTGCTTGAGTCCTCCGAGAGGGTAGAGCTTGCATTATGGATACTTTGAGCTTGAGTCACCTGTGAGGGTAGAGCGTTTATTATGCATATGTGTGCTTGAGTCCCCCGAGAGGGTAGAGCTTGCATTATGGATACTTTGAGCTTGAGTCCCCTGTGAGGGTAGAGCGTTTATTATGCATATGTGTGCTTGAGTCCCCCGAGAGGGTAGAGCTTGGATTATGGATACTTGTAGCTTGAGTCCCCTGTGAGGGTAGAGCGTTTATTATGCATATGTGTGCTTGAGTCCCCCGAGAGGGTAGAGCTTGCATTATGGATACTTTGAGCTTGAGTCACCTGTGAGGGTAGAGCGTTTATTATGCATATGTGTGCTTGAGTCCCCCGAGAGGGTAGAGCTTGGATTATGGATACTTGTAGCTTGAGTCCCCTGTGAGGGTAGAGCGTTTATTATGCATATGTGTGCTTGAGTCCCCCGAGAGGGTAGAGCTTGCATTATGGATACTTTGAGCTTGAGTCCCCTGTGAGGGTAGAGCGTTTATTATGCATATGTGTGCTTGAGTCCCCCGAGAGGGTAGAGCTTGAATTATGGATACTTTGAGCTTGAGTCCCCTGTGAGAGTAGAGCGTTTATTATGCATATGTGTGCTTGAGTCCCCCGAGAGGGTAGAGCTTGGATTATGGATACTTTGAGCTTGAGTCCCCTGTGAGAGTAGAGCGTTTATTATGCATATGTGTGCTTGAGTCCCCCGAGAGGGTAGAGCTTGGATTATGGATACTTTGAGCTTGAGTCACCTGTGAGAGTAGAGCGTTTATTATGCATATGTGTGCTTGAGTCCCCCGAGAGGGTAGAGCTTGAATTATGGATACTTTGAGCTTGAGTCCCCTGTGAGAGTAGAGCGTTTATTATGCATATGTGTGCTTGAGTCCCCCGAGAGGGTAGAGCTTGGATTATGGATACTTTGAGCTTGAGTCACCTGTGAGGGTAGAGCGTTTATTATGCATATGTGTGCTTGAGTCCTCCGAGAGGGTAGAGCTTGCATTATGGATACTTTGAGCTTGAGTCACCTGTGAGGGTAGAGCGTTTATTATGCATATGTGTGCTTGAGTCCTCCGAGAGGGTAGAGCTTGCATTATGGATACTTTGAGCTTGAGTCACCTGTGAGGGTAGAGCGTTTATTATGCATATGTGTGCTTGAGTCCCCCGAGAGGGTAGAGCTTGGATTATGGATACTTGTAGCTTGAGTCACCTGTGAGGGTAGAGCGTTTATTATGCATATGTGTGCTTGAGTCCCCCGAGAGGGTAGAGCTTGAATTATGGATACTTTGAGCTTGAGTCCCCTGTGAGAGTAGAGCGTTTATTATGCATATGTGTGCTTGAGTCCCCCGAGAGGGTAGAGCTTGGATTATGGATACTTTGAGCTTGAGTCACCTGTGAGGGTAGAGCGTTTATTATGCATATGTGTGCTTGAGTCCTCCGAGAGGGTAGAGCTTGCATTATGGATACTTTGAGCTTGAGTCACCTGTGAGGGTAGAGCGTTTATTATGCATATGTGTGCTTGAGTCCTCCGAGAGGGTAGAGCTTGCATTATGGATACTTTGAGCTTGAGTCACCTGTGAGGGTAGAGCGTTTATTATGCATATGTGTGCTTGAGTCCCCCGAGAGGGTAGAGCTTGGATTATGGATACTTGTAGCTTGAGTCACCTGTGAGGGTAGAGCGTTTATTATGCATATGTGTGCTTGAGTCCCCCGAGAGGGTAGAGCTTGGATTATGGATACTTGTAGCTTGAGTCCCCTGTGAGGGTAGAGCGTTTATTATGCATATGTGTGCTTGAGTCCCCCGAGAGGGTAGAGCTTGCATTATGGATACTTTGAGCTTGAGTCCCCTGTGAGGGTAGAGCGTTTATTATGCATATGTGTGCTTGAGTCCCCCGAGAGGGTAGAGCTTGCATTATGGATACTTTGAGCTTGAGTCCCCTGTGAGAGTAGAGCGTTTATTATGCATATGTGTGCTTGAGTCCCCCGAGAGGGTAGAGCTTGCATTATGGATACTTTGAGCTTGAGTCCCCTGTGAGAGTATAGCGTTTATTATGCATATGTGTGCTTGAGTCCCCACAGAGGGTAGAGCTTGGATTATGGATACTTTGAGCTTGAGTCACCTGTGAGGGTAGAGCGTTTATTATGCATATGTGTGCTTGAGTCCTCCGAGAGGGTAGAGCTTGCATTATGGATACTTTGAGCTTGAGTCACCTGTGAGGGTAGAGCGTTTATTATGCATATGTGTGCTTGAGTCCTCCGAGAGGGTAGAGCTTGCATTATGGATACTTTGAGCTTGAGTCACCTGTGAGGGTAGAGCGTTTATTATGCATATGTGTGCTTGAGTCCCCCGAGAGGGTAGAGCTTGGATTATGGATACTTGTAGCTTGAGTCACCTGTGAGGGTAGAGCGTTTATTATGCATATGTGTGCTTGAGTCCCCCGAGAGGGTAGAGCTTGAATTATGGATACTTTGAGCTTGAGTCCCCTGTGAGAGTAGAGCGTTTATTATGCATATGTGTGCTTGAGTCCCCCGAGAGGGTAGAGCTTGCATTATGGATACTTTGAGCTTGAGTCCCCTGTGAGGGTAGAGCGTTTATTATGCATATTTGTGCTTGAGTCCCCCGAGAGGGTAGAGCTTGGATTATGGATACTTGTAGCTTGAGTTCCCTGTGAGGGTAGAGCGTTTACTATTGCATTTGTGTGCCTGAGTCCCCCGAGAGGGTAGAGCTTGGATTATGGATACTTCGAGCTTGAATCCCCAGTGAGATAGAGCGTTTATTACAGCCCGGGAGTATGTTGACAGCTCCCATACAAACTGAGTGTACCTCTTTTGTGGGCCCAGTGGGCCTAAGATGGCGGCCTTCGATATTATCTAGCCAAACTTTTGAAAATGGCGTATAGTTTAAATAAATCTAGTTTTTGCCTTGTTTCGGTTTAAAACGACAAAATAAGCAGTCTGAAATCATTTTCTTAAAAACTTGTTTAGAGATACGCCATGTTCAAATATTAGTCCAGAACAGTTGAAGTGAGCGTGCCGCGAAAGCCGTCACGAAAAAAAAACCGGCTGGTTTATTATCATATTTTTGTTTGAGTCTCTTCAGAGGGTAAAGCGTGGATTATGGATACTTTGAGATTAAACCCTGTAGAAGGATAGAGGAAGAATTATGTATACATTGAGCTTGATGCTCCAGCAATAATTGAGCGTAATTTATGGGTAAATTTTGAGCTCATAATTCGAATTCAGGGAAGATGCTACAAAACTGGGATTTATCGATTGTTGGACAAATTGGTTAACGATTTCAGATATTGAATCTTTTGAGGTGATGTTTTAAAAACGTTAGGCTCGTAACCTACACGACTTAAATTTGAGTATATGATTGGATTTCAAGGAAGATGTAAAACACAAATAATAAAGAAACAAACCTATTGTTGGACAAATTGGTTAAAGATTTCAGATATTTTTAATCTTTTGGAGAAATGATTATAAAACGATATGCTCGTAACCTACACGACTTAAATTTGAGCTCATAATTGGATTTCAGGGAAGATGCAAAAAAAAATATCGTGTGTTTTTGAAAGTTGGTGAAGAATTTTAGACTTTCAATCTTTTTGAGGTGATGATTTGAGAAACGATAGGCTCGTAACCTACACGACTTAAATTGGAGCTCATGATTGGATTTCAGGGAAGATGCAAAAAAAAAAATATCGTTTGTTTTTGAAAGTTGGTGAAGAATTTTAGATATTCAATCTTTTTGAGGTGATGATTTGAGAAACGATAGGCTCGTAACCTACACGACTTAAATTTGAGCTCATGATTGAATTTCAGGGAAGATACAAAAAAAAAATATATCGTTTGTATTTGGAAGTTGGTGAAGAATTTTAGACATTCAATCTTTTTGAGGTGATGATTTGAGAAACGATAGGCTCGTAACCTACACGACTTAAATTGGAGCTCATGATTGGATTTCAGGGAAGATGCAAAAAAATATCGTTTGTTTTTGAAAGTTGGTGAAGAATTTTAGACTTTCAATCTTTTTGAGGTGATGATTTGAGAAACGATAGGCTCGTAACCTACACGACTTAAATTTGAGCTCATGATTGAATTTCAGGAAAATGCAAAAAAATATATATCGTTTGTTTTTGAAGTTGGTGAAGAATTTTAGACTTTCAATCTTTTGAGGTGATGATTTGAGAAACGATAGGCTCGTAACCTACACGACTTAAATTTGAGCTCATGATTGGATTTCAGGGAAGATGAAAAAACAAAAATATCGTTTGTTTTTGAAGTTGGTAAAGAATTTTAGACTTACAATCTTTTGAGGTGATGATTTGAGAAACGATAGGCTCGTAACCTACAAGACTTAAATTTGAGCTCATGATTGAATTTCAGGAAAATGCAAAAAAAAAAATATCGTTTGTTTTTGAAGTCGGTGAAGAATTTTAGACTTTCAATCCTTTTGAGGTGATGGTTTGAGAAACGATAGGCTCGTAACCTACACGACTTAAATTGGAGCTCATGATTGGATTTCAGGGAAGATGCAAAAAAATAACGTTTGTTTTTGAAGTTGGTGAAGAATTTTAGACTTTCAATCTTTTTGAGGTGATGATTTGAGAAACGATAGGCCCGTAACCTACACGACTTAAATTTGAGCTCATGATTGGATTTCAGGGAAGATGCAAAAAAAAAAAAATATCGTTTGTTTTTGAAAGACTTAGACTTTCAATCTTTTTGAGGTGAAGATTTGAGAAACGATAGGCTCGTAACCTACACGACTTAAATTTGAGCTCATGATTGGATTTCAGGGAAGATGAAAAAACAAAAATATCGTTTGTTTTTGAAGTTGGTAAAGAATTTTAGACTTACAATCTTTTGAGGTGATGATTTGAGAAACGATAGGCTCGTAACCTACAAGACTTAAATTTGAGCTCATGATTGAATTTCAGGAAAATGCAAAAAAAAAAATATATCGTTTGTTTTTGAAGTCGGTGAAGAATTTTAGACTTTCAATCCTTTTGAGGTGATGGTTTGAGAAACGATAGGCTCGTAACCTACACGACTTAAATTGGAGCTCATGATTGGATTTCAGGGAAGATGCAAAAAAATAACGTTTGTTTTTGAAGTTGGTGAAGAATTTTAGACTTTCAATCTTTTTGAGGTGATGATTTGAGAAACGATAGGCCCGTAACCTACACGACTTAAATTTGAGCTCATGATTGGATTTCAGGGAAGATGCAAAAAAAAAAAATATCGTTTGTTTTTGAAAGACTTAGACTTTCAATCTTTTTGAGGTGAAGATTTAGGAAACGATAGGCTCGTAGCCTACAAGACTTAAAATTTGAGCTTATGATTGGATTTCAAGGAAAATGTAAACAAAAAAAAAGGATAATAATAGTGATATCGATTAATGGACTAATTGGTAAAGTATTTTTGTTTCTCAAACCCATTTTCTGGGAAGATTGTAGGTTATAATTTCTTGTGTATTATTCAATCAATTTATAACACGAGCGCTTTGGAGTATTTCGTTTTTTATTTTTTTATTTGCAGGAAACCATATGGACGTTAGGGTTTTGACTTGCATGAACCTCGACCAAGGATACCGGAGAAGGATCTGCCGATACTGAATCTTGGGATGAGCAGTGTTTCCAGAATACCAACGAACACCATGCTGAGCATTAGGTTGCAGTTGAATTTGTGATTATTATTAATTAATAAGATATGAATCCAAAATAAAATCAGTAGTGAAAAAAGACACAAAGACAAAAATAAGAGTAGGGAAGAACGAGGATGTAGTGAATGAGTGTGGTAGAGAAGAGTGAGAGAGAGAGAGTTAGCGAAATAAGAGAGATCAGGTCAGCCGAGAGAGTTGAAGATGTATGTGTGTGCAAACAAGAAATAAATCAGTCGTGTGTTTTGCTTTGGCCAGAAAAGACGCGTTTGTGTTTCTTATCCGAAACGGAAGATTTTCCGACAATTTGGAGTGAATACCGCTCAAGTCACGACAAACATATTAAGGTTAATGTTAACATTCCATAGGTCGCCTCCCTAAGGTGTCTTGATAAGGTCCAGTGTGTGACGATACACTACCTTCCCTTCACTAAGCAATCGAATCCAGAAGGGAAATGATTACCAGTTGTGTTGGTCCGAGTCGGGATTTGAACCCCGATCTACCGCTTACGAGGCGGAAGCGTTACCACCGGGCTACGTGGCTCGGTCTTCGATTTGCTACGTTATCATAAATCGGCTTTTTATGAATCTTTGTCCTCCGATTCCATAGCCCCAAATATCTCATTTTGCAACACTGTTTCCATACCAGTCTCCATACAAATTTGGTAACTGTCCATAGAAAAGTGTAATACAAATGTTCGAAAATCTGTATCTTGAGAAGGGATTTTCTGATCGATTTGGTGTGTTGGACAAAGTTGTAGGAATATTCAATTTGACAAACCAAAAAAAAAAAATATAAATATTGAAATAACGAGCCAACAACATTGAATTTTTGAAAATTGTCGATGTTTAGTATCGCAAAATGTTTTTTTGCCTAAATTTTTGTTTTCGTCAAATCTTATATTTTTGAAATCTAAAAACATGTAAGATTTGACGAAAACAAAAATTTTACAAAAAACATTTAACATTAAACATGCTAAAAATGATTCTAAACGCAGGGGAATGCATTTTAAATTGATTTCAGCTGATTGCAGTCCAAACTCCATTGAAATTTTGAGGTTTTTTGAAAAAATAAACCACCCAAATTGGGTCCTAAAGTTTTATGTAAATTTTTATGTACAACGGTGAAAAACTCGATTAAAAACCATTTCTGATCACTTTTTTTATGTTAACGCAAAAAAAAAAAATTACAAGACAACATTTTTTTAAGGATCAACTATGGTCCCCTTGGAACAAGCTGTCAAGTAGGACCTTTTCTGTCATGAAGGGCCGTGGAGGTTTTATTTTAAAATTGCGTCGCACCTAGCGTCGTCCGAGACGCCATTTGATTTTGCTAATTTCAAGAAATAAAAGAATCCTGCGCTCCAATTAATCGCCACATTGTAAAGCTTATATGTACCATCCATAAACCACGTGAACACTTGGGGGAGGGGGTTGCGGTTGTCCTTATTTTTGTATTGAATTGTCCACGACGGGGAGGGGGTTTGGGTTGAGATTTCCAAAAAAGTATCCACGTGGGTTATGGATAGTCCCTTACGAAAAGCTGTTGATTTTTTTTGCAAATATCAACACACATACACCAGTATTTCTTTGCGTTTAAGCTTTGCGTCTGTCATGCGCTCATTTTCTTCAAGCTTTTAAGACAATAGGCAAAATCTATTACTTCTTGATAGGCGCAACCTTAATAAATCAGTGTGCCTAACAGCTAATTTCCCATATATTGTACGATCAGTACCTAGCTGGACTCGGTCACTGGAAACGACCGGCGGCTCACTGACCGACGAAATAGGCGGCGGGCCAGATGCGGGCAGAAAAATGTCAAAATCTCTTCCCCCCTCATTTCGTCTCACCATCCAGATGCAGCTTTGTTGACAAACAAACGGAGCACGCGGTCGCATGATGGCGGCATCGAGCCAGAATTAGGGGTGATCATGTGATTAAAAATGAAAGTTTTTTCAAGAAATTTAATATTTTTCCGACCGAATAAAAAAATTGCGGGCATGTTCAAACAATTGGGTCCTAAAATGAGGCTTAGATTGCTGATATTATTGTTTACAGCGATAATGCTTATTTTTCTGAGTACAATGACCCTTTGAACGACCACATAGAGTTTAAAATTGATTTTTAAATCAATTTTGGAAAATTAACTTCGTCCTTCTTGACAGAAAAGCTCCTACTTGACAGCTCGTTCCAAGTGGACCATAGTTGATCCATCGAAAAAATGTTGTCTTGTCAAAAAAAAATTCGGATTAAAATTAAAAAAAGTGATCAGAAATGGTTTTTAATCGTGATTTTTACCGTTGTACATAAAAAATTACATAGGGCTTTAGTACTCAATTATTCCTGATGTCAGAGAAGTGATAAAAAAGCAAAATTTTAATCCATAATTTTCCTATCAATTGATTTTTTTCACTCCAGCTGGAAACCCCTAGGTCTATCCACGACCGTTTCCAATGACCGTGAGAAGATGCCAGAAAATCCAGCTACGAGTTAAATCCACAATAGTGAACCTTGTAGTGAACACTATTTATGGTATATTCAACTAGGGGAGCGTTCTTTTATTACGTAACGCAGTTGGGGCGGAGGGGGGGTCGGAGGCCGTGTCACGCTCCATTCAATTTTTTAAAGATTTGTATGGAAATTTTGTTACGAGAGGGGGGTCTAAAAAATCCGATTTTTTGCGTTACGTAATTAAAGAATGCTCCCTAGGCACACCGATTTTATTAGACTGGTTGCAACGCGGCTCTACTTTGTTCTAGCTGTTTCATTTTTCAAATAGAACTGAAACAGACCACCCGCAACGCGGAGTTGCAGTTTTATTTTTCGAGCAGTATTTTGAAACCGGAATAAAACTGCTCGACGAGTTTGTTTCAAACGTCAGACGATTTGGAACTGGAATAGAACTCAGTTTCAAAAAAAAATCAGATATATAAAGATATCCTCGTATTCTTACACACACACTGTGATGCTGTGTTGATAATCATACGCACACAATTAAAAGCATTTTTTTTTGAAACAATATTTAGATCAGCGCGTTGCGAGCACCGTGTTCTAGTTTCATTTCCGCCAGTTCTAAAAATCTAAAACCAACTGTTGTCAAACGAACGGGGTCACGTTTTAGTTTGACACCCCTTTTACACGGAGTTCACACACACTACCAAACGTTTGTTTTGATAATGTGCGTGAGCGCCGTGTAAAAAGTGACAGTTCGTCAATTTTTAGTTTGACTTTGACCAACCAACGGGGTACAAACTAAAAAAGTGTCAAACGAAAAAGTGACCAACCACCGGGTTAGAACTTTGCCCGAATCCTGACAGAACGCCTTGACTGGGATAGAACAGAATGGCACAGCTCTGTTGGTCGATCATCGTCTGCATCGTCTGTCATTTTTTTATCAGAATCACCCTGTGTTTTCAAAATGGAAATAAACAAAGTTTGACAACGACTTGAGTGGTGGACAAGGAGATCAACGGAAGTTTTTGCTCGGCGAAGCGGATTGCGACAAGTAGCTGAACGACACCAACCAGCTGTGTCCAGTATGGCGAGATTTAGCATCTACGCGGAAAAGCATCTACGCAGCACCTACAATAACTGCTACCGGGTTGTGGTGCTGGAAAAGGTCTGGCCGGATCACTTTAACTTGTTTTTAGGTTTGTAATGACCACCCTCTTCCCTCTGTTTTAGACCGTCCCGTCGAAGAATTTGCTCAAGGTCCGCCTGATTGTATGGCAACGAGGCCTGCCTCGGATCCGGATTCGGATAAAGAACGCAGCGGAAATTGATTGCCGTGAGCTGGTGCAAATCGTTCAGCCACCGGCTTTCTTGTTGGGCATGCTGGGTGAAGCGGATGACAAGTTCGACGAGGTTGGAATTATTCCGATTATCTCGTCACGCACTGATCAGTGCCGTGGTGAGATTGGAGATCTGGTTTGTATCGATACCTCGGACGACGGTTCGTCCCTAGGGTTGATTGACGTTAACTACTGGCCGCATATCCCGCAGGACAAAAGCATCGTCCGAATTACGTTCGTTCATACGCAACCTGCCGGTCTACTCGATGACAAGCAAAATCCACGACCTGGATTCGACTGCCGGTAAAAATCCCAGACTGATCATCGAGCACCTGCAAGACTTGAGGTTCGCATAACTTCACCTGGAACAGCTGTTTGAAAGGAAGCCCTACAAGTACAAGTACGTCCGAAACGCAAACCCACCCCCTTCCCTCACAATAAACCCCAAAATCAGATGCCGAAAAATATTGTCCCAAAAACTGCAAAATTTCAATGGAAAAACAAGTTTAATCAACTGAAATTTATTTAAAATGTCTTCCCCTGCGTTTAGAATCATTTTTAGGATTTTAAGGTTTATTCAAAAATCTTTTGAATTTTTGTAATTTTTCGATGTACAATACCGCAACAAGTTTTTTTTTCGCTCAAATTTTGGTTTTCGTCAAATCTTACATTTTTTTAAAAAATGATTACAAAACAACTGAACTAGTGTAAAATGCATTTTAAAACTCTTTTGCTTTCCTCACCTCAATGAGGAAAGGCTATAAAATCACTCGAAAAATTAACTTCTTTATTCGACCTCGTAGACCTACCTTCACGTATAGAGCTATCTACGTGCGCATGTATTGCGTGTACGTACACATGGATTTTTAGGTTAAATTTTGTGGTCGCCAGCAAAAACAAATGGTAAGCTAGTGTGCGTGAGATCGGGCTTAGATAGGGGAAAATTCTCGTATCTTTGGCAGGTTAATCACTCGCTCCTAATTCCATCCAATTTGCTGATTTTCACTATTTAAACAACTTATTTTGCAAAACTTTTGATAGAAACTTGCTTGCTCACTTCTTGTTGAGCTATTTATAACTCGATTTCAGCTGAAAACGCTTTTAATGAGCTGTAATTGAATGTCAAAGTGCTGATATGGCAACATTAGAGGCATGCTGGAATTTCCCTAACTCTATACCTATCGACACAGAATCAAATTCTGAACAAATGTCTGTGCGTGTGTATGTTTGTAAGTCCGTGCTCTGAAAAATATGCACACGATTATCTCCGGATTAGCTGAACCGATTTGGACCGTTTTGGTCTCATTCGATCCGTCTTGGGGTCCCACAAAACCCTAGTTAATATTATTAGGTTTACAAAAGTACTTCAAAAGTTATGCTTAAAAAAATGTTTAGCTAAACTTTGGAAGATTGTAAAAAGGGTGGTTTTTGTAAGAAACCCCGTCATGCTATATATTGGTAGAAAGGTATTTGAAAGACCTTTCCAATTCGTTCAAAAGATTGAAGATCTGACAACCCCATCAAAAGTTATGAGCACTTAAGCGTTATTTATACACATTTTTATCTCGGATCTATCATGCGACCCATCGTTAGATAGGTAATCAAAAGCCCTGTCCAACAAGCCCACAAGATTGAAGATCTGACAACCCTATCAAAAGTTAGTGTAATGTTAGTACTTTAGTGTTTTTTTATACACTTTTTTTGAGGCCGGATCTCAGATATTTTGAAAATAAGTGTTATTTATACACTTTTTTGAGGCTGTGTAGTGTATTCACTTTATGAATGCGAGGAAGGCACCAACCACCTAAAGGTGGATTAAGTAACGTTTTACTCACATTTTACTCATACTAGGCCCAGAGTCCAAGAAAAATTCAAGGAACAGTTTTTAGTTTATTTAGCGAGATTCTAAAAAAAGTCCCATATTCAAGCTCTTCTCTCACTTATTTAGACACCAAGTATTTGGAATAGTTGTATTCAATTCTGGAAAAAATTAAATATTGTGAAACAAATTTCAATTTTAAGATGGAAAGTCAAAAACTTGCACTTGAAAATAATGTTACCCATTTTTTGATAAAGTGCAACGTTTTGATGTTAAAGGTTTTTTATATTGTTTTTTTAATGATCTTTTTTGTGAACTTAAAAAAAATCAATGTAAAGGAAAACATCCCTGTAAACACATTTTCGAAAGAATAAGAATCTTTCCTACAATTTGCTTTTTGACATGATTTAACGGATAAATGTTTGCTGAGATGGTTGCTAAGATACAGCCACCTAAATACAAATTTTGTGAAAATAATTTTATCTTAATGTCACCTGATTGATCACGCCTTCATTTTTCTAGTCACGATATCTCGGAAACTATTGATTCAATTTTAAATTTAAAAAATGAAGCTGGTGAGTTTTTTTGCGCTTTTTGATGAATATAATTTTGAAATATTAAAATATTTCTAAATGTGTTTATAGTAACGTTTAAGATCCAACATTACAATATTTTTTCACTACCAATTCTTCCGATCACCCTATTCGTTCACCCCCTCCTAAGCTAAGCCAAGTGGTCTCTACCTCCTTATCCCCCACCCATCATTTCGTGACATGTTTCGACCCTCCATTCCCCAGGGAAAAAGAGAGTAAAATGGGCTTCAGCCCTGCCTCCTAGGCAACTAGAGCAGAGGTGTAGGAGTTAATTTTAAAACATATTTTATGGCAGTCATAAAAGAAAACTTTTTCGTATCATAAAAGAAGCACCAATGCGCTGCCACGTGGAACTGTAGCCCAGCGAGAAGGCGAGTGGATTTTTTTTAATTAATTTTTCTCAATGTCCAAGTTCCTCTTGCCACGGCGGGTCATGGTTGGTTTTTCAATTTGAACTGAAAGCAGCGGAGATGACGATGCGTCGAGAAAGTAGCACTGGTTGCACTTTTCCCTCTAACTACCGATCGTATCTCTGGCGAAATTGAAATGCAACTATGTGGGCAGGGCTATTTTCGTCATCCCACAGCGTGTTAGCATCTTAGCTTGCTATTGGGTGATGTTACTAGTTACTTCGACTTTAATTAAATTGAAACTTTCAAAAATGCTTGCTTCATGAATCATTAAAAAATCAATTTAAGAACCAGTTCAATTCTTTTATGTCTTGTTTCGTTACAAATATCAGAGCCCCCAAAACGTCTCCCAAAATCCGTTCCAACGTGATTTACTCGCATGTAAATCAAGGATTTGTTTTTCCATCTAGTGGAGCAGCCTCATCCTGGAGTTTCATTTGGCAGGAGCCGAGCTACAGCGGATCCCATTTCACATAAATCCGAGAGGCTTCCCATGTAGGTACCAGTCCGGATTCATCTCCAGCCAATATTGGCTGTTCGACACTCGCCGTAGCCGCCAAACCTTCTTCACGTGCCACGTGGTTTTGTGCAGCTTGTGGTGCTGGGTGGGGCGTTACGATGGAATGTGTGTTACCGTGCATCCCGAAGCGGGGAATTTTTCACTTCTTTGTCGACAAAGTTTACCCGGGGTAAACAGAGGGTGGCCTCCGTTGTCCAAAAAATCTTTTTTTTTCCCAAAAAAAAACGAATCCAACCCATGTAAGCATGGTGTTACACGTTGGCCTTCCTGGTGTTGAAGGTTTCGGGTCGAGCCGAAAACAAATTGATTGGAATGAAACGTGATATTTTTAACCTCAAAACAAGGCGAAAGAGTTTTTCTCTGTCGGGAGGAAAAAATACACTCTGGCCAAGGCAAGGGGGCGGTTTTGGAAATGTCACGCCGCAGGTCCATTTCGATTCGGATAAGTTAATCCAGCAGCGAGCAGGTTGCAAACAGACTCGATCTAGATTTTGGTAGGACGGTCATGCACCCTGAACAACATATCAAAAGTTGAAGGATTGATGAAAGGGTATTCGGAAATTTCAGGGTTTTCTCCAAAGTTTGCATTGAGCAGTTCAGTAACAACTTTTCAAAAGGGCGAATCCTTCAGATGTAAACAAACTGAGTTTTCGTCAGAATCATGTAAAGCGAACAAAACTGATTCTAAAACACCCTCCAACATCTCAAAATTCCGAAACTACGTAGTTTTACAAGCAAAAAACAAAAGGGCTAATCAACAACATCAATCAAAACAAACCAAATTGAGTTTCCGCCCTTGTGTTTTCACCCAATCACGAGGGGCGAATGTAGTATTTTCTGCAAGTTCCGACGTATATTTAGAAACACAAAATTTTCGTTACAATTTTGTAAATTTTAACCTGACAATCCTCAAAATGGATCAAAATGTATGTTTCTGATGTCTCTGACCACAATTCCACAACAAACACAGATTTGTATGATCCTAAATACATTACTTTTTAATTTCAATTATTGTAGTATCGGATCTGGTCTGGTTTCACAATCTAGACATGAAGGTCCATAATTTACCGGTTCTTGGGACATCCGGGGATTCTGGGTCGAGCAGTTGCAGGACAAAAAGTTAGTGTAGGGAGGTTTCGGAGGAATGCCGTACAAAATCATCGCCTCCGTAACCATTGAAGCTATGCAAAGATTGAGAAGGCAGGATGGTGTCGCGGGGTGGCCTAGTCATCAGCTGCCATGTCTCCCACTTCCGGCGGGGACATCCTTGGGGTGTCACGTCACTTCAATATAGACCACATCGTCAAACCAACTCGCTACTTACTGTGTTTCATAGCCGCGATCCTTGCTAAACGATTCTTGGTCTGAATCGGACTTCTTCTGAAGGTTTTCTAGACCCGTTTTGCCTTCCTCACCTTACTGAGGAAAGGCTATAAAATCACTCGGAAAATGAACTTTTTAATTAGACCTCCTAGACCTACCTTCATTTGTACATATCGACTCAGAATCACCAGCTGAGCAAATGTCTGTGTGTTTGGCTGTATGTAGACATGTGTACCAAATCAATGTCACTGGAATATCTCGTCACAGGCTCAACCGATTTTGGCCGGAATGGTTTTAATCGATCCGTCTTAAGGTCCCCTACGTTGCTATTTAAAACCAATAAGTTTGACTAAGTATTTTAAAAGTTATGTTAAAAACTGTTACATATAAACATAAAATTATGGTAAAAGGGTGGTTTTTTCAAGAAACCTTCACATACTATATATTTTTAGAAAGCACATGAGAAGACCTTTTAGGTGGATCAAAAAAAGTGATCGGACTTACCTATCGAAAGTTACGAGCACTTAAGAATTTAGCCGATTTTAATAACCTCACTTTTTTCTTAATTTGTTTTTGTTTTCATATTCAAATGCACAGGGTGATCCAAAATACTTGTGAAATGGAAGTCGATGATCGATATATAGAGCTGTGCCGTGGTATTCAAAATTGGATAACCCAAAGAAGACTACTTTTTAATCAAAATCAAATGCTGGGTAAAACAACTACAGTAATCTGGGGCAAATCGGGACACATGGGGCGAATAGGGTCCTAATGAGTGTATCCCCTATCATCTATTGTCAATGACCATCGGAGTAAGCGAGATACACTCAATGTTCACATTTCGATGCCTCTGTGATCTCTTATGCTACACTACATAGGAAAACCAGCTAGCTTAATACAAGAGAGCACAGAGGCATCGATTTGCTAAGTAAAAAGTAAATCTTTCCCAGTTCCTAAGGGGAACACCCTTGAAGAGTATCGGGGCCGGCATTTACAAAGCGAATTCAGTGGCAATTTTATTCTCAACATAATGTTAACATTGTAGTGAATGAGTGTGGTAGAGAAGAGTGAGAGAGAGAGAGTTAGCGAAATAAGAGAGATCAGGTCAGCCGAGAGAGAAGTTGAAGATGTATGTGTGAGCAAACAAGAAATAAATCAGTCGTGTGTTTTGCTTTGGCCAGAAAAGACGCGTTTGTGTTTCTTATCCGAAACGGAAGATTTTCCGACAATTTGGAGTGAATACCGCTCAAGTCACGACAATGGCGCAATCAGCGCTCCTCCGCGATACTTTATCAAGATATTAATAAGTTTTGTTGTTCTTAGTGATTTTAGTGATTATTTTTATTCAAAGTCTGGCTGTTGTGAAGTGTTTGCAAACCATGATGGCGTCGGCGTCCTCTGTTAAAGGCAGAGCACAGAAAGCTGCAGCGGTGAAATTTTTGTTGTTTGATTGATGGTAACTTTGTCGTGTTTTCCGGCATTCGATCGTAAATATTTTGGTGTAGAAAGAAACGTCATGGCTGCAGTCGGCCGCGGTGTCCCGTTTGATTGGTTTCACACACACAAAGAAACGCCGTGGCTGCAGCGTTTTCGTTCGATTTTTTCCCGCTAAGGTAAGGTAGTACAACTTTTGGTCGATGTGGGGCCGACTCGAGTGTTGGTCCCCGTATAGAGAATGCTCTACTGTCGGACCGATGTCAGCCCGATGTTAGGCAAACATTTTATTTTTTGTAGAACCAGTGCTGTAATGGAAGGATCTTGTATAAAAATACAGTTGTTGAGTTTTATTGTTGTTTCTTAACAGAACTAATGTATTTCGTTGTGGTGTCGGTATGTTTTGTTTTGAGTATATATAAGAGAATAATTTTAAATAAAAAAATGAGTCATTGTTGTTTAATCAAATGGTGTTGAACTGCTAATGGTGAGAGTTCTGGCATTGGATTGATTTGAAGTTGAAGTTATTTAAATACAACAACATATTTTTTTACGTTAGTAATGTTAGAAAAAGTTTCTTATTCTTTATGATTTAAGTTGGTTATAAAGTATGAAGTATGAAATGTGAACAATCTTTGAACTAGTTGAGTCGACACAGTGACGACAAAAATTAAGTATACCAAATCATGTAAGGATAATTCTAAAAAGGACAATACTTTACTGTTTTGTAGCGGTGGAAACGATTTAAAAAAAAACGACTTAAAGGTGCATTATGAACAGAATTTTCGTGCAATGCAAGGGATGCAAACTTCGGTTTTGTGCTGTGTGCATAACATGAAATATACAAATGAATTTGAAGTGTATACTAATTTGTCGAATAAATGTTTTACTTCTACTAAGAAACTAAGAATGATGATATTTCTATTAATTATAAAAAGTGTACTTGATTGATTTGGGTTGAATAATAATTGTTAATTGAGATCGAAGGAAATGCAATAATGAAAAATCCTCAATAACAGGGAGTGTCAAGAAAGTGAAGTAAATCAAAAAAAAATAATGAAACAACAAAACTCAAGAAAAATAAATCAAATTATAATAAGTCCTACTTGTTACTGCTAGTGTACTTTGAGCTCGAGTCCCTGGAAGGGTAGACGAATTATTGAGTTTGGGACGGATCCGGTGGTGTAGTGGTGGGATTTATCAAGAACAGATTTGGCCCCGGCCTAACTTCAAAATTCAGGTCGTTAGGTTATCCAACCCACGCTGGTCGGCAGGGACACTCACAATCCAAGGGTCGTCAAATCGAATCCCGGGGAGGATGAGAGCGTGAGTGTAAAAAATGGTTTGGATTGCCTGATCGTTTTAAGCCTTCGGACTGCAAGTTCCACACTTGCAATCTTTTAATAAAGACCGCCAAGGCCATGTTGTAAAGCGATCCATTTGATTTTTTTTTCTCTATGCTTTGAGCTTGAGTAGGGATGCTACCAACTCATAGATGGGATCATCATTTCAATGGAACCTCTCGACTTGCTCTGAGAGAGATGAGCAATCTGCCAAAACAAGTAAACGACTATCGTAGGAAGAGCTCTTCTCTTTGCAACGTTGCCTAATTTGCTATCTAGTTACCTGCGATGCTCGTGTGGTACGTGCTGTCTTGCTTTGTCGCATTAGCTAGGATGAGCGTAAAAGAGACAAACAGACAGTGACAGATCATGTCTATGCGTGTGTCTGATGGTTATTTTGGTTCATCATTGTTGACTGTTATGTGCTCTTTCATCTTGTGTTAGAAAGCGATGGAGAAATTTATACCAACGCAGGATGCCGATCACAAATTGATGCGTTTGTAAGTGATGATTCGCATCCTTGAGCTTGAGTCTACTGTGAGGGTAGAGCGTTTATTATGCATATTTGAGCTTGAGTCCCTCGAAAGGGTAGAGCTTGCATTATGGATACTTTGAGCTTGAGTCCCCTGTGAGGGTAGAGCGTTTATTATGCATATGTGTGCTTGAGTCCCCCGAGAGGGTAGAGCTTGCATTATGGATACTTTGAGCTTGAGTCACCTGTGAGGGTAGAGCGTTTATTATGCATATGTGTGCTTGAGTCCTCCGAGAGGGTAGAGCTTGCATTATGGATACTTTGAGCTTGAGTCACCTGTGAGGGTAGAGCGTTTATTATGCATATGTGTGCTTGAGTCCCCCGAGAGGGTAGAGCTTGCATTATGGATACTTTGAGCTTGAGTCCCCTGTGAGGGTAGAGCGTTTATTATGCATATGTGTGCTTGAGTCCCCCGAGAGGGTAGAGCTTGGATTATGGATACTTGTAGCTTGAGTCCCCTGTGAGGGTAGAGCGTTTATTATGCATATGTGTGCTTGAGTCCCCCGAGAGGGTAGAGCTTGCATTATGGATACTTTGAGCTTGAGTCACCTGTGAGGGTAGAGCGTTTATTATGCATATGTGTGCTTGAGTCCCCCGAGAGGGTAGAGCTTGGATTATGGATACTTGTAGCTTGAGTCCCCTGTGAGGGTAGAGCGTTTATTATGCATATGTGTGCTTGAGTCCCCCGAGAGGGTAGAGCTTGCATTATGGATACTTTGAGCTTGAGTCCCCTGTGAGGGTAGAGCGTTTATTATGCATATGTGTGCTTGAGTCCCCCGAGAGGGTAGAGCTTGAATTATGGATACTTTGAGCTTGAGTCCCCTGTGAGAGTAGAGCGTTTATTATGCATATGTGTGCTTGAGTCCCCCGAGAGGGTAGAGCTTGGATTATGGATACTTTGAGCTTGAGTCCCCTGTGAGAGTAGAGCGTTTATTATGCATATGTGTGCTTGAGTCCCCCGAGAGGGTAGAGCTTGGATTATGGATACTTTGAGCTTGAGTCACCTGTGAGAGTAGAGCGTTTATTATGCATATGTGTGCTTGAGTCCCCCGAGAGGGTAGAGCTTGAATTATGGATACTTTGAGCTTGAGTCCCCTGTGAGAGTAGAGCGTTTATTATGCATATGTGTGCTTGAGTCCCCCGAGAGGGTAGAGCTTGGATTATGGATACTTTGAGCTTGAGTCACCTGTGAGGGTAGAGCGTTTATTATGCATATGTGTGCTTGAGTCCTCCGAGAGGGTAGAGCTTGCATTATGGATACTTTGAGCTTGAGTCACCTGTGAGGGTAGAGCGTTTATTATGCATATGTGTGCTTGAGTCCTCCGAGAGGGTAGAGCTTGCATTATGGATACTTTGAGCTTGAGTCACCTGTGAGGGTAGAGCGTTTATTATGCATATGTGTGCTTGAGTCCCCCGAGAGGGTAGAGCTTGGATTATGGATACTTGTAGCTTGAGTCACCTGTGAGGGTAGAGCGTTTATTATGCATATGTGTGCTTGAGTCCCCCGAGAGGGTAGAGCTTGAATTATGGATACTTTGAGCTTGAGTCCCCTGTGAGAGTAGAGCGTTTATTATGCATATGTGTGCTTGAGTCCCCCGAGAGGGTAGAGCTTGGATTATGGATACTTTGAGCTTGAGTCACCTGTGAGGGTAGAGCGTTTATTATGCATATGTGTGCTTGAGTCCTCCGAGAGGGTAGAGCTTGCATTATGGATACTTTGAGCTTGAGTCACCTGTGAGGGTAGAGCGTTTATTATGCATATGTGTGCTTGAGTCCTCCGAGAGGGTAGAGCTTGCATTATGGATACTTTGAGCTTGAGTCACCTGTGAGGGTAGAGCGTTTATTATGCATATGTGTGCTTGAGTCCCCCGAGAGGGTAGAGCTTGGATTATGGATACTTGTAGCTTGAGTCACCTGTGAGGGTAGAGCGTTTATTATGCATATGTGTGCTTGAGTCCCCCGAGAGGGTAGAGCTTGGATTATGGATACTTGTAGCTTGAGTCCCCTGTGAGGGTAGAGCGTTTATTATGCATATGTGTGCTTGAGTCCCCCGAGAGGGTAGAGCTTGCATTATGGATACTTTGAGCTTGAGTCCCCTGTGAGGGTAGAGCGTTTATTATGCATATGTGTGCTTGAGTCCCCCGAGAGGGTAGAGCTTGCATTATGGATACTTTGAGCTTGAGTCCCCTGTGAGAGTAGAGCGTTTATTATGCATATGTGTGCTTGAGTCCCCCGAGAGGGTAGAGCTTGCATTATGGATACTTTGAGCTTGAGTCCCCTGTGAGAGTATAGCGTTTATTATGCATATGTGTGCTTGAGTCCCCACAGAGGGTAGAGCTTGGATTATGGATACTTTGAGCTTGAGTCACCTGTGAGGGTAGAGCGTTTATTATGCATATGTGTGCTTGAGTCCTCCGAGAGGGTAGAGCTTGCATTATGGATACTTTGAGCTTGAGTCACCTGTGAGGGTAGAGCGTTTATTATGCATATGTGTGCTTGAGTCCTCCGAGAGGGTAGAGCTTGCATTATGGATACTTTGAGCTTGAGTCACCTGTGAGGGTAGAGCGTTTATTATGCATATGTGTGCTTGAGTCCCCCGAGAGGGTAGAGCTTGGATTATGGATACTTGTAGCTTGAGTCACCTGTGAGGGTAGAGCGTTTATTATGCATATGTGTGCTTGAGTCCCCCGAGAGGGTAGAGCTTGAATTATGGATACTTTGAGCTTGAGTCCCCTGTGAGAGTAGAGCGTTTATTATGCATATGTGTGCTTGAGTCCCCCGAGAGGGTAGAGCTTGCATTATGGATACTTTGAGCTTGAGTCCCCTGTGAGGGTAGAGCGTTTATTATGCATATTTGTGCTTGAGTCCCCCGAGAGGGTAGAGCTTGGATTATGGATACTTGTAGCTTGAGTTCCCTGTGAGGGTAGAGCGTTTACTATTGCATTTGTGTGCCTGAGTCCCCCGAGAGGGTAGAGCTTGGATTATGGATACTTCGAGCTTGAATCCCCAGTGAGATAGAGCGTTTATTACAGCCCGGGAGTATGTTGACAGCTCCCATACAAACTGAGTGTACCTCTTTTTGTGGGCCCAGTGGGCCTAAGATGGCGGCCTTCGATATTATCTAGCCAAACTTTTGAAAATGGCGTATAGTTTAAATAAATCTAGTTTTTGCCTTGTTTCGGTTTAAAACGACAAAATAAGCAGTCTGAAATCATTTTCTTAAAAACTTGTTTAGAGATACGCCATGTTCAAATATTAGTCCAGAACAGTTGAAGTGAGCGTGCCGCGAAAGCCGTCACGAAAAAAAAACCGGCTGGTTTATTATCATATTTTTGTTTGAGTCTCTTCAGAGGGTAAAGCGTGGATTATGGATACTTTGAGATTAAACCCTGTAGAAGGATAGAGGAAGAATTATGTATACATTGAGCTTGATGCTCCAGCAATAATTGAGCGTAATTTATGGGTAAATTTTGAGCTCATAATTCGAATTCAGGGAAGATGCTACAAAACTGGGATTTATCGATTGTTGGACAAATTGGTTAACGATTTCAGATATTGAATCTTTTGAGGTGATGTTTTAAAAACGTTAGGCTCGTAACCTACACGACTTAAATTTGAGTATATGATTGGATTTCAAGGAAGATGTAAAACACAAATAATAAAGAAACAAACCTATTGTTGGACAAATTGGTTAAAGATTTCAGATATTTTTAATCTTTTTGGAGAAATGATTATAAAACGATATGCTCGTAACCTACACGACTTAAATTTGAGCTCATAATTGGATTTCAGGGAAGATGCAAAAAAAATATCGTTTGTTTTTGAAAGTTGGTGAAGAATTTTAGACTTTCAATCTTTTTGAGGTGATGATTTGAGAAACGATAGGCTCGTAACCTACACGACTTAAATTGGAGCTCATGATTGGATTTCAGGGAAGATGCAAAAAAAAATATCGTTTGTTTTTGAAAGTTGGTGAAGAATTTTAGATATTCAATCTTTTGAGGTGATGATTTGAGAAACGATAGGCTCGTAACCTACACGACTTAAATTTGAGCTCATGATTGAATTTCAGGGAAGATACAAAAAAATATATCGTTTGTTTTTGGAAGTTGGTGAAGAATTTTAGACATTCAATCTTTTTGAGGTGATGATTTGAGAAACGATAGGCTCGTAACCTACACGACTTAAATTGGAGCTCATGATTGGATTTCAGGGAAGATGCAAAAAAATATCGTTTGTTTTTGAAAGTTGGTGAAGAATTTTAGACTTTCAATCTTTTTGAGGTGATGATTTGAGAAACGATAGGCTCGTAACCTACACGACTTAAATTTGAGCTCATGATTGAATTTCAGGGAAGATGCAAAAAAAAAATATCGTTTGTTTTTGAAGTTGGTGAAGAATTTTAGACTTTCAATCTTTTTGAGGTGACGATTTGAGAAACGATAGGCTCGTAACCTACACGACTTAAATTTGAGCTCATGATTGGATTTCAGGGAAGATGAAAAAACAAAAATATCGTTTGTTTTTGAAGTTGGTAAAGAATTTTAGACTTTCAATCTTTTGAGGTGATGATTTGAGAAACGATAGGCTCGTAACCTACAAGACTTAAATTTGAGCTCATGATTGAATTTCAGGGAAGATGCAAAAAAAAAATATCGTTTGTTTTTGAAGTTGGTGAAGAATTTTAGACTTTCAATCTTTTTGAGGTGACGATTTGAGAAACGATAGGCTCGTAACCTACACGACTTAAATTGGAGCTCATGATTGGATTTCAGGAAGATGCAAAAAATAACGTTTGTTTTTGAAGTTGGTGAAGAATTTTAGACTTTCAATCTTTTTGAGGTGATGATTTGAGAAACGATAGGCCCGTAACCTACACGACTTAAATTTGAGCTCATGATTGGATTTCAGGGAAGATGCAAAAAAAAAATATCGTTTGTTTTTGAAAGACTTAGACTTTCAATCTTTTTGAGGTGAAGATTTGAGAAACGATAGGCTCGTAACCTACACGACTTAAATTTGAGCTCATGATTGGATTTCAGGGAAGATGAAAAAACAAAAATATCGTTTGTTTTTGAAGTTGGTAAAGAATTTTAGACTTACAATCTTTTGAGGTGATGATTTGAGAAACGATAGGCTCGTAACCTACAAGACTTAAATTTGAGCTCATGATTGAATTTCAGGGAAAATGCAAAAAAAAAAATATATCGTTTGTTTTTGAAGTCGGTGAAGAATTTTAGACTTTCAATCCTTTTGAGGTGATGGTTTGAGAAACGATAGGCTCGTAACCTACACGACTTAAATTGGAGCTCATGATTGGATTTCAGGGAAGATGCAAAAAAATAACGTTTGTTTTTGAAGTTGGTGAAGAATTTTAGACTTTCAATCTTTTGAGGTGATGATTTGAGAAACGATAGGCCCGTAACCTACACGACTTAAATTTGAGCTCATGATTGGATTTCAGGGAAGATGCAAAAAAAAAAAATATCGTTTGTTTTTGAAAGACTTAGACTTTCAATCTTTTTGAGGTGAAGATTTAGGAAACGATAGGCTCGTAGCCTACAAGACTTAAAATTTGAGCTTATGATTGGATTTCAAGGAAAATGTAAACAAAAAAAAAGGATAATAATAGTGATATCGATTAATGGACTAATTGGTAAAGTATTTTTGTTTCTCAAACCCATTTTCTGGGAAGATTGTAGGTTATAATTTCTTGTGTATTATTCAATCAATTTATAACACGAGCGCTTTGGAGTATTTCGTTTTTTTATTTTTTTATTTGCAGGAAACCATATGGACGTTAGGGTTTTGACTTGCATGAACCTCGACCAAGGATACCGGAGAAGGATCTGCCGATACTGAATCTTGGGATGAGCAGTGTTTCCAGAATACCAACGAACACCATGCTGAGCATTAGGTTGCAGTTGAATTTGTGATTATTATTAATTAATAAGATATGAATCCAAAATAAAATCAGTAGTGAAAAAAGACACAAAGACAAAAATAAGAGTAGGGAAGAACGAGGATGTAGTGAATGAGTGTGGTAGAGAAGAGTGAGAGAGAGAGAGAGTTAGCGAAATAAGAGAGATCAGGTCAGCCGAGAGAGAAGTTGAAGATGTATGTGTGTGCAAACAAGAAATAAATCAGTCGTGTGTTTTGCTTTGGCCAGAAAAGACGCGTTTGTGTTTCTTATCCGAAACGGAAGATTTTCCGACAATTTGGAGTGAATACCGCTCAAGTCACGACAAACATATTAAGGTTAATGTTAACATTCCATAGGTCGCCTCCCTAAGGTGTCTTGATAAGGTCCAGTGTGTGACGATACACTACCTTCCCTTCACTAAGCAATCGAATCCAGAAGGGAAATGATTACCAGTTGTGTTGGTCCGAGTCGGGATTTGAACCCCGATCTACCGCTTACGAGGCGGAAGCGTTACCACCGGGCTACGTGGCTCGGTCTTCGATTTGCTACGTTATCATAAATCGGCTTTTTATGAATCTTTGTCCTCCGATTCCATAGCCCCAAATATCTCATTTTGCAACACTGTTTCCATACCAGTCTCCATACAAATTTGGTAACTGTCCATAGAAAAGTGTAATACAAATGTTCGAAAATCTGTATCTTGAGAAGGGATTTTCTGATCGATTTGGTGTGTTGGACAAAGTTGTAGGAATATTCAATTTGACAAACCAAAAAAAAAAAATATAAATATTGAAATAACGAGCCAACAACATTGAATTTTTGAAAATTGTCGATGTTTAGTATCGCAAAATGTTTTTTGCCTTTTTGTTTTCGTCAAATCTTATATTTTTGAAATCTAAAAACATGTAAGATTTGACGAAAACAAAAATTTTAGCAAAAAAAAAACATTTAACATTAAACATGCTAAAAATGATTCTAAACGCAGGGGAATGCATTTTAAATTGATTTCAGCTGATTGCAGTCCAAACTCCATTGAAATTTTGAGGTTTTTTGAAAAAATAAACCACCCAAATTGGGTCCTAAAGTTTTATGTAAATTTTTATGTACAACGGTGAAAAACTCGATTAAAAACCATTTCTGATCACTTTTTTTATGTTAACGCAAAAAAAAAAAATTACAAGACAACATTTTTTTAAGGATCAACTATGGTCCCCTTGGAACAAGCTGTCAAGTAGGACCTTTTCTGTCATGAAGGGCCGTGGAGGTTTTATTTTAAAATTGCGTCGCACCTAGCGTCGTCCGAGACGCCATTTGATTTTGCTAATTTCAAGAAATAAAAGAATCCTGCGCTCCAATTAATCGCCACATTGTAAAGCTTATATGTACCATCCATAAACCACGTGAACACTTGGGGGAGGGGGTTGCGGTTGTCCTTATTTTTTTGTATTGAATTGTCCACGACGGGGAGGGGGGGGGGGTTTGGGTTGAGATTTCCAAAAAAGTATCCACGTGGGTTATGGATAGTCCCTTACGAAAAGCTGTTGATTTTTTTTGCAAATATCAACACACATACACCAGTATTTCTTTGCGTTTAAGCTTTGCGTCTGTCATGCGCTCATTTTCTTCAAGCTTTTAAGACAATAGGCAAAATCTATTACTTCTTGATAGGCGCAACCTTAATAAATCAGTGTGCCTAACAGCTAATTTCCCATATATTGTACGATCAGTACCTAGCTGGACTCGGTCACTGGAAACGACCGGCGGCTCACTGACCGACGAAATAGGCGGCGGGCCAGATGCGGGCAGAAAAATGTCAAAATCTCTTCCCCCCTCATTTCGTCTCACCATCCAGATGCAGCTTTGTTGACAAACAAACGGAGCACGCGGTCGCATGATGGCGGCATCGAGCCAGAATTAGGGGTGATCATGTGATTAAAAATGAAAGTTTTTTCAAGAAATTTAATATTTTTCCGACCGAATAAAAAAATTGCGGGCATGTTCAAACAATTGGGTCCTAAAATGAGGCTTAGATTGCTGATATTATTGTTTACAGCGATAATGCTTATTTTTCTGAGTACAATGACCCTTTGAACGACCACATAGAGTTTAAAATTGATTTTTAAATCAATTTTGGAAAATTAACTTCGTCCTTCTTGACAGAAAAGCTCCTACTTGACAGCTCGTTCCAAGTGGACCATAGTTGATCCATCGAAAAAATGTTGTCTTGTCAAAAAAAAATTCGGATTAAAATTAAAAAAGTGATCAGAAATGGTTTTAATCGTGATTTTTACCGTTGTACATAAAAATTACATAGGGCTTTAGTACTCAATTATTCCTGATGTCAGAGAAGTGATAAAAAGCAAAATTTTAATCCATAATTTTCCTATCAATTGATTTTTTCACTCCAGCTGGAAACCCTAGGTCTATCCACGACCGTTTCCAATGACCGTGAGAAGATGCCAGAAAATCCAGCTACGAGTTAAATCCACAATAGTGAACCTTGTAGTGAACACTATTTATGGTATATTCAACTAGGGGAGCGTTCTTTTATTACGTAACGCAGTTGGGGCGGAGGGGGGGTCGGAGGCCGTGTCACGCTCCATTCAATTTTTTAAAGATTTGTATGGAAATTTTGTTACGAGAGGGGGGTCTAAAAAATCCGATTTTTTGCGTTACGTAATTAAAGAATGCTCCCTAGGCACACCGATTTTATTAGACTGGTTGCAACGCGGCTCTACTTTGTTCTAGCTGTTTCATTTTTCAAATAGAACTGAAACAGACCACCCGCAACGCGGAGTTGCAGTTTTATTTTTCGAGCAGTATTTTGAAACCGGAATAAAACTGCTCGACGAGTTTGTTTCAAACGTCAGACGATTTGGAACTGGAATAGAACTCAGTTTCAAAAAAAATCAGATATATAAAGATATCCTCGTATTCTTACACACACACTGTGATGCTGTGTTGATAATCATACGCACACAATTAAAAGCATTTTTTTTTGAAACAATATTTAGATCAGCGCGTTGCGAGCACCGTGTTCTAGTTTCATTTCCGCCAGTTCTAAAAATCTAAAACTGCTCGCAATTTGAAACAATTATAAAACTTCGCGCTGCAGACAGTCTTAGGGAATACACTCAAACCCCGATGGTTTGACACCAACTGTTGTCAAACGAACGGGGTCACGTTTTAGTTTGACACCCCTTTTACACGGAGTTCACACACACTACCAAACGTTTGTTTTGATAATGTGCGTGAGCGCCGTGTAAAAAGTGACAGTTCGTCAATTTTTAGTTTGACTTTGACCAACCAACGGGGTACAAACTAAAAAAGTGTCAAACGAAAAAGTGACCAACCACCGGGTTAGAACTTTGCCCGAATCCTGACAGAACGCCTTGACTGGGATAGAACAGAATGGCACAGCTCTGTTGGTCGATCATCGTCTGCATCGTCTGTCATTTTTTTATCAGAATCACCCTGTGTTTTCAAAATGGAAATAAACAAAGTTTGACAACGACTTGAGTGGTGGACAAGGAGATCAACGGAAGTTTTTGCTCGGCGAAGCGGATTGCGACAAGTAGCTGAACGACACCAACCAGCTGTGTCCAGTATGGCGAGATTTAGCATCTACGCGGAAAAGCATCTACGCAGCACCTACAATAACTGCTACCGGGTTGTGGTGCTGGAAAAGGTCTGGCCGGATCACTTTAACTTGTTTTTAGGTTTGTAATGACCACCCTCTTCCCTCTGTTTTAGACCGTCCCGTCGAAGAATTTGCTCAAGGTCCGCCTGATTGTATGGCAACGAGGCCTGCCTCGGATCCGGATTCGGATAAAGAACGCAGCGGAAATTGATTGCCGTGAGCTGGTGCAAATCGTTCAGCCACCGGCTTTCTTGTTGGGCATGCTGGGTGAAGCGGATGACAAGTTCGACGAGGTTGGAATTATTCCGATTATCTCGTCACGCACTGATCAGTGCCGTGGTGAGATTGGAGATCTGGTTTGTATCGATACCTCGGACGACGGTTCGTCCCTAGGGTTGATTGACGTTAACTACTGGCCGCATATCCCGCAGGACAAAAGCATCGTCCGAATTACGTTCGTTCATACGCAACCTGCCGGTCTACTCGATGACAAGCAAAATCCACGACCTGGATTCGACTGCCGGTAAAAATCCCAGACTGATCATCGAGCACCTGCAAGACTTGAGGTTCGCATAACTTCACCTGGAACAGCTGTTTGAAAGGAAGCCCTACAAGTACAAGTACGTCCGAAACGCAAACCCACCCCCCTTCCCTCACAATAAACCCCAAAATCAGATGCCGAAAAATATTGTCCCAAAAACTGCAAAATTTCAATGGAAAAACAAGTTTAATCAACTGAAATTTATTTAAAATGTCTTCCCCTGCGTTTAGAATCATTTTTAGGATTTTAAGGTTTATTCAAAAATCTTTTGAATTTTTGTAATTTTTCGATGTACAATACCGCAACAAGTTTTTTTTTCGCTCAAATTTTGGTTTTCGTCAAATCTTACATTTTTTTTAAAAAAATGATTACAAAACAACTGAACTAGTGTAAAATGCATTTTAAAACTCTTTTTGCTTTCCTCACCTCAATGAGGAAAGGCTATAAAATCACTCGAAAAATTAACTTCTTTATTCGACCTCGTAGACCTACCTTCACGTATAGAGCTATCTACGTGCGCATGTATTGCGTGTACGTACACATGGATTTTTAGGTTAAATTTTGTGGTCGCCAGCAAAAACAAATGGTAAGCTAGTGTGCGTGAGATCGGGCTTAGATAGGGGAAAATTCTCGTATCTTTGGCAGGTTAATCACTCGCTCCTAATTCCATCCAATTTGCTGATTTTCACTATTTAAACAACTTATTTTGCAAAACTTTTGATAGAAACTTGCTTGCTCACTTCTTGTTGAGCTATTTATAACTCGATTTCAGCTGAAAACGCTTTTAATGAGCTGTAATTGAATGTCAAAGTGCTGATATGGCAACATTAGAGGCATGCTGGAATTTCCCCTAACTCTATACCTATCGACACAGAATCAAATTCTGAACAAATGTCTGTGCGTGTGTATGTTTGTAAGTCCGTGCTCTGAAAAATATGCACACGATTATCTCCGGATTAGCTGAACCGATTTGGACCGTTTTGGTCTCATTCGATCCGTCTTGGGGTCCCACAAAACCCTAGTTAATATTATTAGGTTTACAAAAGTACTTCAAAAGTTATGCTTAAAAAAATGTTTAGCTAAACTTTGGAAGATTGTAAAAAGGGTGGTTTTTGTAAGAAACCCCGTCATGCTATATATTGGTAGAAAGGTATTTGAAAGACCTTTCCAATTCGTTCAAAAGATTGAAGATCTGACAACCCCATCAAAAGTTATGAGCACTTAAGCGTTATTTATACACATTTTTATCTCGGATCTATCATGCGACCCATCGTTAGATAGGTAATCAAAAGCCCTGTCCAACAAGCCCACAAGATTGAAGATCTGACAACCCTATCAAAAGTTAGTGTAATGTTAGTACTTTAGTGTTTTTATACACTTTTTTGAGGCCGGATCTCAGATATTTTGAAAATAAGTGTTATTTATACACTTTTTTGAGGCTGTGTAGTGTATTCACTTTATGAATGCGAGGAAGGCACCAACCACCTAAAGGTGGATTAAGTAACGTTTTTTACTTTACTTCTAGACCCGTTTTTCACTGATGTCGCAAATATCACTGTATTATCACTGACTGTAACGTTTCACAATGATAAAATAGTAGTTTAACCACTTTTTTCCTTAAAAACCCGAAAAATGAAAAAAACAAAAAAGGGCGAATCTGTTGTTTACTTCTGCTTTGTGGCGTATCCTGACGGGCGAAACCGTTGTTTTGGTTGAGTGGGTGGCGAATACGGTGGGGTGAAAATGTAGGCACGCTCTTCAAAAGGGCGTAATTTCTTTTTCTCAATTTTTAATAGCAAAAATACCTTAGAGCAATTCTCTGAGTTTTCGGTCATTCGATTTTTTTTGTATTTTTTAATCCGGCTGAAACTTTTTTGGTGCCTTCGGTATGCCCAAAGAAGCCAATTTGCATAATTAGTTTGTCCATATAATTTTCCATACAAATTTGGCAGCTGTCCTTACAAAAATGATATGTGAAAATTCAAAAATCTGTATCTTTTGAAGGAATTTTTTGATCGAATTGGTGTCTTCGACAAAGTTGTAGGTATGGATATGGACTACACTGAAAAAAAAATGATACACGGTAAAAAAAATTTTGGTGATTTTTTATTAAACTTTTTGTCACTAAAACTTGATTTGCAAAAACGCTATTTTTAATTTTTTTATTTTTGATATGTTTTAGAGGACATAAAATGCCAACTTTTCAGAAATTTCCCGAGTGGGCAAAAATCTTTGACCGAGTTATGATTTTTTGAATCAATACTGATTTTTTCAAAAAATCGAAATACGGTCGCAAACATTTTTCAACTTCATTTTTCGATGTAAAATCGAATTTGCAATCAAAAAGTACTTTAGTGATTTTTTGATAAAGTGCACCGTTTTCAAGTTATAGCCATTTTTAGGTAACTTTTTTGAAAATAGTCGCAGTTTTTCATTTTTTAAAATTGGTGCCCATGTTTGCCCACCCTTGAAAAAAATATTTTTGAAAAGCTGAGAAAAGCTGAACTTTGTTGATGCGACCCATAGTTGCTGAGATATTGCTATGCAAAGGCTAAAAAACAGGAAAATTGATGTTTTCTTAGTCTCACCCAAACAACCCACCATTTTCTAATGTCGATATCTCAGCAACTATAGGTCCGATTTACAATGTTAAACATGAAACATTCGTGAAATTTTCCGATCTTTTCGAAAAAAATATTTTCAAAATTTTAAAATTAAGACTAACATTTTAAACGGGCCAAACATTCAATATTACACCCATTTGAAATGTTAGTCTTGATTTTTTTGATTGCAAATTCGATTTTACATCGAAAATGAAGTTGAAAAATTTTTACGACCGATATTTCGATTTTTGAAAAATCAGTATTGATTCAAAAATCATAACTCGGTCAAAGATTTTTTGCCCATTCTGGAAATTTCTGAAAAGTTGGCATTTTATGTCCTCTAAAACATATCAAAAAATAAAAAAATAAAAATAGTGTTTTTTTGCAAATCAAGTTTTAGTGACAAAAAGTTAAATAAAAAATCACCAAAATTTTTTTACCGTGTAGCATTTTTTTCAGTGTAGTCCATATCCATACCTACAACTTTGCCGAAGACACCAACTCGATCAAAAAATTCCTTCAAAAGATACAGATTTTTGAATTTTCACATATCATTTTTGTATGAACAGCTGCCAAATTTGTATGGAAAATTATATGGACAAACTAATGATGCAAAATGGCTTCTTTGGGCATACCGAAGGCACCAAAAAAGTTTCAGCCGGATTAAAAAATACAAAAATTAAAATTAAAGAAAAAAGACCGATTCCGTAGAGAACTGCTCCTTAATTAATTTCAAATTGCTCTCTATGATGAAATTATTGCTATTTTCTATTACGTTTGGACAACATTGATGGTTTTCATGCTTTTTTGTGGAAATAGGAATTGATCGAAATTGCAAAATTATAAATGTTGATTTTCCCGAAACGGCAGGTTCGTTGGTTTCGCCCTTTTGAAATGTTGTTACTGTTATCAAAAGTTGTAGGATTGATGAGAGGTATCCAGAAATTTCAGGGTTTTCTCCAAAGTTTGCATTGAGAAGTTCAGCGGTTTTGTTTTTGTTTTTGTTTTTGTTTTTGTTTTTGTTTTTGTTTTTGTTTTTGTTTTTGTTTTTGTTTTTGTTTTTGTTTTTGTTTTTGTTTTTGTTTTTGTTTTTGTTTTTGTTTTTGTTTTTGTTTTTGTTTTTGTTTTTGTTTTTGTTTTTGTTTTGTTTTTGTTTTTGTTTTTGTTTTTGTTTTTGTTTTTGTTTTTGTTTTTGTTTTTGTTTTTGTTTTTGTTTTTGTTTTTGTTTTTGTTTTTGTTTTTGTTTTTGTTTTTTTTGTTTGTTTTTGTTTTTGTTTTTGTTTTTGTTTGTTTTTTGTTTGTTTTTGTTTTTGTTTTTGTTTTTGTTTTTGTTTTTGTTTTTTTTGTTTTTGTTTTTGTTTTTGTTTTTGTTTTTGTTTTTGTTTTTGTTTTTGTTTTTGTTTTTGTTTTTGTTTTTGTTTTTGTTTTTGTTTTTGTTTTTGTTTTTGTTTTTGTTTTTGTTTTTGTTTTTGTTTTTGTTTTTGTTTTTGTTTTTGTTTTTGTTTTTGTTTTTGTTTTTGTTTTTGTTTTTGTTTTTGTTTTTGTTTTTGTTTTTGTTTTTGTTTTTGTTTTTGTTTTTGTTTTTGTTTTTGTTTTTGTTTTTGTTTTTGTTTTTGTTTTTGTTTTTGTTTTTGTTTTTGTTTTTGTTTTTGTTTTTGTTTTTGTTTTTGTTTTTGTTTTTGTTTTTGTTTTTGTTTTTGTTTTTGTTTTTGTTTTTGTTTTTGTTTTTGTTTTTGTTTTTGTTTTTGTTTTTGTTTTTGTTTTTGTTTTTGTTTTTGTTTTTGTTTTTGTTTTTGTTTTTGTTTTTGTTTTTGTTTTTGTTTTTGTTTTTGTTTTTGTTTTTGTTTTTGTTTTTGTTTTTGTTTTTGTTTTTGTTTTTGTTTTTGTTTTTGTTTTTGTTTTTGTTTTTGTTTTTGTTTTTGTTAATCGAGTCTGGACTGTAGGATCATCTTGTAATCGTTTGAAAATATTCATTTTACAATAAAAAAACGCACAAACGATTGCTCGAAAGAAGTAATGTCCAAGTTTGGAACAGAAACTTATTTTTATCACTAATCTGCACAGCTAATGACCGTAAAAGTCGGCCACCCCACTGCAAGCTCTGGCCAGTTAACTTTGTAAAGCTGTTACAAGGCAGACAGTCGTAAGATTACGTGGCCTAGAATGGCACTCCTAGCTTAAACATTCAAAGGCAAAACTTTGCTCCGTGATAGCCATCCGCGGTGTTTCCTTTCTTGAAGGCGTGGTGCATCCACCATTACACCGTGTTACACCCGTAGTTGTTGCTGCTGACAGTACCCACCACTCCGGGCGGAAGGAAAGTTTGCATTCTGCAAAACTTTGTCCCTACAGCAGAAGAATAAGTAGCGCGCTGCTGAACAGTTGGTCCTTACGCCAGCTCAACTAGAGAGACAATAGCAAAGTTGTTAAATTTACATTTTCCGTTTTCCTGCTTTTTCACACGAAAAGGATGTGTCGTAGGGATGTCTCAATGTTTGAATTTTCCTGTTTTCCTTTCTTTTTTTTTTTTGCTATTTGAGAAGTCAAACTTTTTTTTTATTTCCCACAAACGAAATAGACATTTGAACTGCATCCAACTAAGAGTTGAGAAGCAAGCAGCTAATGAAGGACCCAAATCACGACACACTGCTGCTGGCGGCGGCACCAACAGCTTCCAGCGCGTGTTGGCCGACTTCCAAGCGGACTTGGGGTGCACGTGGCGAGGAGGGCATAAATGGAGCCAACTTTACGGTTACGTCCTTGCACTGGGCTTCCTGTGTAGATGCCACGTGGATCCAGTACGTACGTCCCCTTCCTGTTTGTCCACCGAAGAGGGTTGTGCGCGGCGTCGCTAATGCAAATACTTTTCCAGAGTGTCCACGGGAGTTTTACTTTTTTTTCTATTGTTTTTGCTGCTCATGTCCTGTCCCCGGGAAAATGGCATTCATTTTATGCTGTTTTTATTTTGCATTGTTTCCCGTTGTGCGCTGCGCCTGGGGAAACATCGTGTCAGATTTATGATTTTAACTAAAATAGAAAATTAAAGCAAATGCATCGTCACAGCTGACTCCCGTTTGCACCGAATGTATACTGAGTGTGTGTGAGATTCGGTTTAGTTTTGTGCTGTAGTTGCTTCCAAAATGACATTAGAGCACGCGAATGAGCAAGTTTTCTTCATTAGACCGCACATTTGGGGTTGAGAATGACTGTTTGTGAAGAGCTTTTAACATTTTTTGAATAAAAAGATTTTTTGTGGCAGTTCCTATTAGTTTCCATAGGATTTTTGTCAAGAGTTAGCATCAGTTTTGTACCTAGCTTATAAATTAATACGCATTTGTTCTTTATTGGCTAAAACATTTAATAAAACTTAGCACATTTTATAAAGTTTAATCAACAATCTTCTTGGAATAAAAATTGCTGCAGAACGCCAAGACAAGTTTTCCTTCGTGGAAATCATTATCACCGATTAATTCTGCCTCTTTGCTCCTTTGTCAGCGAAATCTGTGTGGGTACAAGTTGTTTCCACGAAGTTCAAATCAGACTTTTTTGTTGTTGCTTAATCCAACAACAAGAAAAACACTCAAGCAAGAAGTAACACCACTTGTCTCAATTGTCACTTCCACATTGAAACGTAACCTGCGCTAATTTAAGCATTACTTGCACCACCAGAGCCACCAATTTGGCGCTTGTCAAATGAGTTATAGGAAAAATGGTTATTAATTCCCTAACCAACAGCTTGCTGGGGGGCGAACCAAAAGCCAATCAACGTCAACCGAGCTAAAATTCATTAAAATCATAAATTATGCTTCTTCGACTATGGCGTATTAAGGGCTCTGAAGCTTTTTAATAACACTATTTAAAAAATTATTCTGTGAAATATGATAGTTATTTCAAATTTGGTTGCAATTTTATTTTTATAGTGTATTTTTTTAAGAGATAGATTTCAAAAATGACCAAAATTACTACAATTACTCTAGGATTTTTTTGCTTCACACGCAAAAACCCGCGTACTTATTGGCTGTGTACGACACACAACAGCTTGCTATTAGTCACAAACTTGGCGGAGGGAGGAAAAAAAAGCGTTTCGTCATGTCTCCAAGAGTCCGCGCAATACGATATGCTAAAGAAGACGGTGGTGACGGCGGTGGTTCGTTCCTAAAACAAACAACAAACGAGCTTCGAAATGAGCGCGCGCGTCTTATTTTTCGGGCGCGCAAGATTTATGCCCGACGATATTTTTCCGCCCGTGGCCACCCCCCCTCGCGTCAAGGGTGTAACACTTCAGTGGAGAGGGAGGAAACTTTCTGTTTTTGCATTTCTAATTTTCATCCTTGAGCTAAGAGTTTGTCCAAGTTTGACTTGGCACGTGCGGTTCGTGTTAAGATTGGTGTTAGCAGAGATGGAATTTACCAAACTGCTATTAATTTAAACGCGTTGTGATTCGTGAATGAATTATGTTATGCATTTGTTAAATTAATCAAGAAATAAAACATGTTTATCATGTTGGGCGACTAAATTAGTTTTCGTTTCGTTGGATTTTCACGATTTCAAATCCTTACCTTGCCAGAATTAGATCTAAAACACCACCAAAACATTCAAATCAGTTGTGAATTATAAAAAAAGATGGGTCCAAAATTTTAAAAAGAAGTCGAAATGGTTATTGTTATTTTTCAACATACAATAAGTTCAATTTTTTTCATAAATTTAAATATTACGCCTTTTTGAAATGTTAATATTGATAATAATTCTAAATATTGTTTTCAAAAAGATCGGACAATTTCACGAATGTTTAATATTTCAACATTGAATGTCAGTCCATTAGATGCTAAGATATCGAAAAAAGAGAATAAAGGGTTGTTTGGGAGAGACTTAAAAACAATAAATATTCCTGTTTCTTTTTCTTTTATCCACTGTATCTCAGCAACCAGTGGTCCAATCATCAATGTTGTAGGAAATTGTATTAAAATTGAAATTGTAGGAAATTTGCGAAAAAAACGTTACTTAATACAACTTTAGGTGGTTGGTGCCTTCCTCTCATTTATAGAGTAATTCCAACCCCCCCTAAAGTGTCCACATTGTTTATGGATCTCCGCTAACGTGATCGCAGCACCTAAGAGGTCCTAATAAAAATAAGTGATGAGTAAAAAAACAGACTATCTACAGATTTTTCGTCAAGATTATACAGACACCGCTGCTCTGCACGGAAATTCACTTCCATCCAAATATTCCCAAAAATTAGATTCTCGTGTGAAAGTTTGATTATCTACAACTTTGTAGAGTATAACAAAGCTGTAAAATTCTATCCTTAAAAGTTATTAGCGATCCAAAAAAAATTATTTGAATTTGAAAACGGTGCACTTAATCAAATAAACTGTCAATTTCTTCCAATTGCAAACTCGATTTAACAAAAAAATTAGGTTCTACAAAAATCACAATTTAAAAAAGTCAAAACTAGTCGGCAAAAATTCAATGAACAAAAAATGCGAATTTTCTAAATTGATTTTTTTTGTAAAAAAAATGTTTATTTTTTCGTGTATCTATTTTTCTCAATAAGAACTATGCAACTTAGCCGAAGGATGTAGATTTCAAGAATTTCTCAATCTAGAATTCCTCGGTCGATTTGGGGGATTCCTTTAAATAAGTAGATCGTCCATTGCTTTTATGTCAGGTTACTTACTCCACGCATTAGAGCAGCATCTAGTTTTTAACGTCTAGAAATATGACCAAGATAAACCACTATTGCCAAAAAAATTTAACAGTTTTTAAAACAAAAAAAAAGTTTGATTAAGATTAAACTCTTTTGCATTCGCCATTTTAATGTGGGTTAATGTAGATACGAAAAGTACATTAAATTGTCCTTAAAAATGAAAAATTTAAGGGGTCTTACCGCCCCTCCGTCACGAAATATAAAAAAAACGGACCTTGGATTCTTGATCAGGGGCAAAAATTACCCCTTACGACAACGTTTCACGCAAATCTTCTCGTGCGTGTCTTTTATCACCAAAAAGTGATAGGATGACATGAATTTTGATGATTTTTCTTCCGTAAATAAATAGAAAAAATGAGTTCCGATCTCTCTTGCAAACCCCACAGAGGTGAAAACTGACTGCTTAGTAAGCATTCGTGTAAGTACAACTCTCTTTTTTTACGATGCATTTTCTTAGGAGACGGTACAAAATGAAGATTTCACTGGCAGCTAGAAGACTTTTTTGCCTTCTCTTTTCAGCAGACGCGAAAGCAGTGTTGCAGTTTTTGACCGAGTTTGGCTCTTTCCCTGAAGGGAAAGCTCGATGGAGGTGAGAGAACATGTTGTAAATTATGAACGGGTTTATTATGGATTATGAGCATCATTTTGTCGTTGTCGTGCTCTCTTGTCGCCATGATTTTGGACCAAATTGAGTTAAGATCGCAGCTCACAATTTCTGACCTTTTGACTTTTAAAGAACTCCAAAATTCGATTTCAATACCGAGATATTTAATGAAAACAAAAAAAATCCGTGTGTTGTTGTCTTGACACGCCCTAGAAATTGCTTAAGTATGACAACTGGAAAAGGGGATTTCAGGTCTGAACGCGTTTGACACACGTACATGCCCGACAACCGTAATTTTTTTTAACTTTAACTCGAGACTCCGGCAACCAAATTCTACTACATTTCGAAACGATCAAACATCAAACGATCAAACAGTGTGAAACGATCAAAAAGTGTTTGTTATTGTTTACATTGCGTTTTTTGTTTATTGTAGGTCAAACATTAATACACGTTTTTCTCGGAACGCCATGAAGCGACGTGCGGCAAGATGGCACGACAGCATCGATTTCACTGTGAACTGGAGTTTTCGTTTCAGCAGTTTACTCAAGGGGCACGATTAATAACGATGGAGGTGATATCTTTATTAAAATGCACTCTTAACCTGAAAAATGTTCAGGTGATGTCTAAAATATGCTTTTTGCAATTCCGTCGTGAAACTACTTACTTTTCCTGTCATTTTTGAACGATGAAAAAGCCTACTTTTCTGTACCAAAAATAACAGAATCGAATAGTAACACTTTTCAAAATAAATGCTGAAAAGTTGTACTTTTCAGCACTGAAATGGGTGCTGAAAAGTTTAACTTTTCAGGACATGTTTCGAAAAAGTAACACTTTTCAACATTTTTATGAATTAAACGATTTATTGACAAAATACATGAAAATTTGACTTAAAATTTCACTCAATGGGTGTTTTTTGGAATTGCAAAAAATCTTGCACTGCAGCACTGAAATGGATGCTGAAAAGTTGAACTTTTCAGCACTTGTTTCGAAAAGTATTACTTTTCAACATTATTTTGTTTTAAACGGTTAATTGACAAAATACATGAGCATTTGACTTACAATTCCACTCAAAGGGTGTTTTTAGGAATTGCAAAAAATGTTGTATGGAACTCGTTGCAAAAATTGATTTTTTCAGCACTTGTCATATTTATCCAACTCGGTGAACCTCGTTGGATAAATGTATGACTCGTGCTGAAAAAATCTTCTTTTTGCAACTTGTTGCATAAACTACTATTTTGCAATTCCGTCGTGAAACTACTTACTTTTCCTGTCATTCTTGAACGACGAAATAGCCTACTTTTCTGTACCAAAAATAACAGAATCGAATAGCAACACTTTTCAAAATAAATGCTGAAAAGTTCTACTTTTCAGCACTGAAATGGGTGCTGAAAAGTTTAACTTTTCAGGACATGTTTCGAAAAAGTAACACTTTTCAACATTTTTATGAATTAAACGATTTATTGACAAAATACATGAAAATTTGACTTAAAATTTCACTCAATGGGTGTTTTTTGGAATTGCAAAAAATCTTGTAAGGAACTCGCTGCAAAACATGATTTTTTCAGCACTCGTCGTATTTATCCAACTCGGTGAACCTCGTTGGATAAATGTACGACTCGTGCTGAAAAAATGCTCTTTTTGCAACTTGTTGCATAAACTACTATAGCACCATTGTTACGAATAGTAATACAATGTAAATAAGGTTTGTTTTAGTCTTATTCATAAGCTTTATCGACTTTATTTCCGTATTAAACAACAACTTCTTTAACAATTTCCGAATTTGGATCCTGAACCGTCTGTTCATCGTTAATCGTTTCCTCCTCACTGTTGATCTCGTAGCTGACTTCTTCCTCGAAATTCTCCTGCTTTGAATCGTTCTTGTACAACCTTACATTCACGTTCTCTGCGCTGGTTGCTTCGTCACTTTCATCGACAAATCCACTCTTCAGGTTGTACCGGTTGTACCAATCGTTTTCGTCGTCGTCGCGATTCTTACGCGGGCAATCGTCAACCCTTCCGGCGCATCGTTCAATCAGCGTGCGGGTAACCTTCATCTGCGCCACACTATCGTGCAGGAAATTCGCCAGACAGTTCTCCACACGGAACATGCTCACGTCGACGTCCAGCTTGATCGCATTGTTGATGGCCTCCAACTGAGGCTGGAGAATCTTTACTGTGTGGTTGAAATCCTCCCGATTCTGTCAATTGAATGAAAATGTTAGTGAGTTGGCTGGTTAAAACTCGAAAAATTTACCGTTTTCAAACAGGCCTTGGCCTCAAGGTAGTGTGAACTATCAGTGGCAAAGTTTGTATATCTAGCACATCCTGCGATGTTCATTACAAGTTGGTCATAGGTGATGTTCAAAAGATCAATACTTGATTTGACTGCTGCAACAACTGCGGTCCAGCGAGGTTGCTCCATTGTGGTGCACGCGAAAATACGTTCAGATAGTGCACTGAATGGCATCATTACTTGGGGTGTAAACTGAGTGAAGCATGGGTCAGAGTCGGGGCCACGTTCCAGGACAATGTCAACCAGCTTGAGTGCTGTGCGGGACGCTGAATCCAGAAATTTTTCAGACACTTTTTTGGCTGAGGCTTCAATATTTTTTACGATGCGACGATAGTATTGTTTAATATCAGCTACACCGGTGCTGTTTTGATCCTGAAGAAATTTGAACAACTGAACGTACTCATGGTCAAACTCTTTCGCCAATTTGGAAAGCTTACGGCTAGTATCGAAAACAGCCAGTTGATGGATGGACGTACTAAAATTGGCTTTAATAAATTCTAGACCAGAAATGAAATTCGTGGTAGCAGAATCTCGAATCATAGCCGCAATTTGTCGTAGACCATCTCGGTTAAACTTTATCATATCTCTCGTCGAATTACGGGCAGTGTCAACTGTAATGAGCAGTTGCGCAGCCTGGCGAATGCCATCAACGGCATTTACCGCAAGGGCCTGAGCTTCCGTCACTATTATAGATATTTTCTCCACTCGATTCGATAGAACTCGCACCAGCTGCACCATATCCTTCTGACGACGGCAAGAGTCCTTAACAACCTTTTCAAGGCGTTCTATAATTGTTGCAATTTGATTGGCCTGATGAAGAATTCCTTTAGCGATTGTATGCACATCATATGCCACAGTACACCCCATGTGATCTCGGATTTCGTTGATGAAAGGCTCGAAGAACTCTGGTGAAAACTTTTTCAGATTTTTGTAGGGCTTTTCAAACAATTCGAGCAGCTCAGGAACTGGCACAGTCCTATCCGATGCCATGCGCTCGATTGTTTCCATGAAATTTTTCACCACTGTAAGGGCCTGAGTTCCAACACTCTTAATGCTTGTCACTATAGTCGGAAGTCTATCGGTTTGCCCTGCGAGATCTAAGGTGAACGCTTCGACAAAGCTAATTGAACCAAGAATCTGCATCTTAAGGGTTTGAATGTTTGCTGCCAGTGGGGAACTATCCACAACATCGAAGAAATTGCAGGAACCTGGTGCTGGTGGAGGAGGTGGAGCAGCTCTGCTAAGACCTGGATCAGGGAGTGCCTATCGAAGGTAATAATTAAATTATCAAAAAAAACATAATTTCACAAAATTAGTTCGTACCTGTCCCTGCACCAAACAAGCCGCCAAAATAACCAACCAAAGCTTAAAGCTTGCCATCGTCCCTGTCTGCTGGAAGGTGTTCCACACCCAACAGTTAAAACTTCACTGGCAACACGCGCCAAATTTCCTACTATTTATTCCCAAAACATCCAAAATCACCGTGATTCTAACCTACTTTTGATAATCGTGCAGTTTGGATCGGAGCATCACTATTAGCAAAATTCCCGTTACGATCAAACGAATTAAGTGTGGAAGACGGTTCAGAGACAGATCTTGAACCTATAATATATCAGCTGTTTTGAGCAGCCATTACCATTCTAATTCCGCGGTTGACTATTTTCAAAGCAAAGAACTAGTTTCGCATGCGTCCAGTTTCGCCAGTCATGCCGGCTACCCTTATTTGCATACGAATGAGCTGTTATCGCTTGGGAATTTATGGGATATAGAAACTAAGATGCTGCGATCGTCCCATAGTTATTTTAACGAACATCGAACAACAGTTATTTTAGGTGGATCAGTTGGTCAGGGCCATTTTCACCAGAAAAAGAAATTAAATCTATTTTAAAATGTTGTGTGCTGCTTTCCATTTAATCGACTGACAAACTTGAAACCCCCTGCCCAACCATTTCCTTCTCGTGACTGTCTTCCCCAGAATCATTCCGGTCGCCCTTTTCTCCACTGCCAGGACCTTTTTGACCGTGATCGATTCCGTACCAGTCGGACTCATTGTGGTCGTCGCAAATCTCCTCCACAGGGCACTCGTCGATCTGCTTCATGCACGCTCGAAACGAAGCCCGCGTACTCCTCAGCTCTGCGACCAACTCGCTCAATCGCGTCTTCAAGCAATTCTCCAAACGAAACATACTCGCGTCAACGTCCAACTTGATCAGTCGATCGACCTGCTCAAACTGAGGTTTTAGGATGCCGACGATGCGATGCATGTCGCATAGATTCTGAGAAATGGAATTAGTTTAGTATATTTTTAATCAGGTCAAACAGTAGCTTACCGTTTTCAAACAAGCCTTTGTTCTAGCAAGAAATAATGCATCAATTGAAGGATTTAGACCACCGGTACACGATAGAGATCTTGCGACGGGTTGTGGTAGTGGCGGCGGAGGTGTTACACAACTTGCGAAACCTGCACATCGGGCGATACTTGCTGCCACCTTATTGGTGCTGGACTGAAGAAGGTTCACGCTAGCGTTGAACGCTTGAACGGTTTGGTTCCAGAACGACTTTTCCTGGTCAAGGCATTCGGTAACGCTTGATGTGAACTTTGAGTATGTCACTACTAACGGATATTGATGCTCCGCCAGGCACTGGTCGGAAAATCGACCTTCTAGGAAAAAGTCGATAAACTCTAGCACTGTGCGTTGTGCAGTGTCAAGCAGTATTTCCGTTGTTTTGTTGATTGAAATTTCAGAGTTTACAACAGTCTTGTTATAGTATTGCTTGATTTGATCGATGTCTGAATGGTTCTGACCATGCAAATAGTGATACAAATGATTGTACGACTCTTCAATCTCGTGAGACAAATGGCCCAATACTCTGATGTTCTTATAAACCGACAACTGTCCAATTGATATACTGAGATTCGTCCTGATACTCTGCTGTCCTGCTACATACGCGTCAAGGGCAGAAATACTCGCGTTGAGAACCGCTGATCGCGTTGAGTTTATGATTCCATCTACGGCTTGCAATGTACTATTCACTAATAACGTCTCAGCTGCGAGAACGTTTGCAACTTGAATTCGATCAGCCAACTGCACAACAGATTGGGTAAATTGGTTTGCAATAATTTTGGTCAATTTGATAACACGATTCGAAATAACCATTGCCTGGCGTTGGACGTACTCTAATTTATCTTTGCCACTCTCGACGGCTTCGTCGATGCGGTGGATTGCCTGAGCGATGTACTCAATCTGGTGGTTTATGCTTTGAAAGATCGATTCAAACTCGCGTGATGGTGGACACCCAATCAGCACGTCGAGCTGACGAGCAAACATTGATTCATCACTTGCGAAAAACTTTTGCAACTTCTGATAAGGTTTCTCAAAGTTCTCGAATGTCTCACGAGTGGGAACGTTCCCAGTTGATACGATGTCAGCCACCGCTTCGACAAAATTAATCAACACGTTTGCTGCTTTCAACGGAAACATCTTCATCAGCTTGCCCAGCTCGACAATCGTCTGTGTATTTCCAGCTGAAAAACTGAAATCTCTGACATTCATTCTGTACGATGCCAAGATCGCCCTTAATTCGTTAATGTCCATTTTGACCGTAGTAGCGCCGAAAACACCATCATAAGACACCGAAACTGTTTCTTCCGAGGAGGTTCCACCAGCTGCGACCTAGGTTTAATGATGGTTCAACAAAGGTAATCATATATTGACTTCACATTACTTACCTGCCCAATAACTACAAGATATACCGTCAAGTAGATCGGCAACAACCTGAACGAGCCCATCTTTTCCAGTCCGTTTGAACGCTAACGCAAAACTGACTTTCTTTTGCAGCACGATGCATTTATTTATTCCAAAAATTGAGACAAATTTATTCACTTTCTATTTTCTATTTTTTAGGCTACCTCGTTCAATTTGCATTCAAAAAACCAGCTGGATCCAGATCAAAAGTACTCCCGTTTGGCTCAAATTTGGTATGGGAAATTTTTCAGCCAAAATGATTGGACCCGTTCTCCCTATTTGAAAAACGGGTGGTCCAAAGAATAGTTTGGAATTTTAGTGAAAATATCGAGATATTTCAAAAAGAAAAACATTGCTGATTGACAAAAATATCAATTTAAAACATTATTTGCTGACTTAAAGGGCTCTAAATATCTATGTACAGGATTCCAAGATATAGCTTTTGAAAAAAATATAGCGAAATTCGCTTCATTATTTGAACATAAATCATATAATGCACTCATGATCATAAACACGTCCTGAAAAAAATAGAGAACTTATTTCGATATAATTGAAGCGAGGTATTTTTATATTGATAAATCTACCGAAATCCGTTTTTTCGTGAATGAATTATATTTTGAAATCCTGTTGACAGATATTCACTATTTTTGGATATGTAACGTAAAAACATCTTGAAAAATCATAAAAAAAATATTTTCAGCTCTGAGCTCTCTGGTCCCAAGACCTTTAAAATCTTAAATCCAGGGAGTCATTGGATTACCCAACACATCAATAAAGTAGTCTACCATACTCACTGAAGCTATGCGGCATGGTGTACTAAATTTGATTACGGCAAAGGTGCCTTAGTGTAAAAGTGAGTGCCCAATGAATTCTGGAGTTTTTTTTTTTTTTGAAAAGGTCCAATAAACCAAATTTCCAGTTTTTGCTTTTTGGGTGTTTTTAAAACCGCATTGAGTCAGGGGTATTAAAAAACACCCAAAAAGCAAAAACTGAAAATTTGGTTTATTGACCTTTTAAAAAACTCCAGAATTATTTCCTTGTAGAGCTTATTCTTTTAGTTGATTTATACCCAACAGATTATTGCAAAATGTCGCAAACCTACACAGTAAAAAAGTGTAAATTTGGAAGGAGTAAGTTTGGAAGGTTGAATATTTCCTCTTTAATTTTGTAATTTTACCTCAATTTAGACTAAAAAAGTGGCCAGAAATTACAAACTTTTCTGACATAAAAGATGTTTTACTATTGTTCTCCAGAAAATATGTGCACCACACCAGCTAACTGGCTTTGATTAGGAATAATTAATCTGCCATCGATAAAATTAAAGCACTGCCTAAGACAAGAAATAAGCTATTTTATTGTCTGTGACGATCCTGCGATTGATAATTTGGAAAACAAAAGTCACACGGTAAAAAAATGTGAAAATTTTGAAGGTTTAATATTACCACTTTAATGATGTAATTCTACCACAATTTAGAGTGAAAAAGGGGCATTACAATAGAAAAGTAAGTTAATGAATTTTAGATGGAAAGTTACTATTTTTCCTGACATAAAAGATGTACGAATTCCTAGAAGTTAAATTATCATCATTTTTATTACTGTAAAATACAATATATTTCGTTAAAAACTCATTTTTGAACAACTCTATTTCGGATAGAACCAGTAAAATGCTCAAACAAAATAATATGGGTATAATTATTTTGGCCGAGAAACTCCCATGACAAATTTAAGCCAAATCGGAAACCGCTGAATAAAATTCGATAAAACAAAAAAAAATACAAATATGGCTTCATTCAACATATTTATTGAGATTAGTTTAACATTTCCTTTCTTAGCTATTTGCTTCCTCGCTGTCAACACTCACTTCCTTTCCTAACGATTCTTGACCATATTCTTCAGCTATGTCTAGTCCAGTCCTCAAAAACGGTGCTTGCAGCTCGTCATGTTTGGAACCAACCTCATGTTTATGACCGACCTCATGTTTCTGGCCGACCTCATCCCGATACCTCCAGTACCACTCCCCTTCATCGTCCTCGTACTTCTCCTCAACCGGACACTCGTCGATCCGACGGGCACACGACCTGACAATGACTCGGGATGCCTTCAGCATCGCAGTTATCTCGTGCGTCACCGTCCCCAGGCAGTTCTCCAAACGGAACTTGCTCGCCTCCACGTCCAGCTGGATCAGCCGGTCGACCTGCTCCAGCTGGGGCTTCAAGACGCCCACGAGACGGCGCGAATCTGCAACGTTCTGTGGAAGGGAGTTTGTGGAAATGATTAGATTTATGCTAGTTAGAAGGAAAAAACGATTCTTACCGATTTCAAACAAGCCTTGGACCGAGCGAAGGATATTGGGCTTTGTGCAAAATTTGGGTCATTACACCGTGCGATACTTGTTGCTACTGTGTTGCTCGATGTTTGTAATAGACTAACGCTACCGTTGAACGCTTGAATGGTTGAGTTCCAAATAGAATTTTCTGCTTGCACACACTGATTTACACCAGCTACGAAATCGACAAACGCTTCCATGAAATAACCTTGGCCGCTGCAGTCAACCATTCCATTAAAATGGCCATTCATAACCAAATTAAGATATTCAAGTATGGTTCGGTTGCTTGCATTAAGCACTATGCTCGTCATATTTTGAATGATATTTTGGGAGTTTTCAAAAATTGCTTTGTAATATCCGTTGATATTACCAAGATCTGATTGATTTTGTACCCGCAAAAAGTGATACAAATGGAGATAGTTATGCTCAATGTCGCGAGATAATTCGGCTAACCTCATATTTGAGTTAAAAACTGATAACTGAGTGATGGCACTACTTAAATTAGCCCTTATAGAATGCTGACCTTCGATGTATACATTTTGTGCGGTAATATTCAGTGCAGTTATGTTGGCACCCATCGCAAGGATGGTTTGATTGACAGCTTGACTAGTGGCATTTTGATACATGAATAGATAGCTTTGAATGGAGTTAATATACCAAATGTTATTAATAGTGTTCCCCATTGAGCCAAAGATTTGAATTTGAAATATGTTCCTTATCTTCACAACACGGTTGAAAACTATGGTTGCTTTGCGTAGAACCAAGTCTAATTTATTCTCCTTATCCTTTACTGCTTCCTGAATACGACGTATTGCTGGAACTATGTACTCAACCTGGTGATCAATATTTTTAAAAATTGCCATAAAATCTCGCGCTACAGGACAACCAATCAACTCCCGCGTTTCTTGAACAAATTTGGCTGCATCACCAGTTAAAAACTTCCTGAATCTTTTATGTGGACGCTCAAACTCTTCGAATACTTCATCTTCTGGAATGTTTCCGGTTGAAACAATATTTTCTAGTGCTTCTAAGTAATCAATTGTAGCGTCAGCAAACTTGAACGCAATTTTTCTCAACAAGATGTTAAACTCATTAATTTTGATGGTTGAACCAACAGGGAAAATTTGAGTTCTGAGAGCATTTCGACTGCTCTCAATACTGGTCCGTAACGCGGCTATTTCCGGTATAATAGGTGTTCTTCTCCAAACACCTTCGTAAATAGAGGTTCCTGGTGGCCCCGGTGGTCCCAGCATCCCTGGAGGCGGTGGTGGCCCCTGTGGGGCACCTTGAACCTACAAAAAAGTGATTTAAAATTACATTCATTTCGACAACTTTCTCGCAAGACTCACCATCTGTCCCGTCAGCTGACATGCCGCAAGTATGACCACTGATAGCTTGAAAACTATCATTTTTTCCACAACCTTCAAGTTAGGCCTAACCAATTTGGAAGTCAACACCAAACTACCTTCCGCCACCTTTCCAGTGGCTCTATTTATCCTGTCAATGGGTGCGACAAACTTTCGCTTTGGCTTGATAACGTACCATGAGCAGATAGCGAAACTTTCGCCATACTAATTATGCATTTGTGATCATGTGTGGTGACGATCTGTTTGTGGGAGCATCTCTGTCGAACTTAATGTGACTTTTTTTTAACAATTTATTTCCTTTTTTATTGATATATGAAATGGTGTAACGATATCAAAATAATTTAAAAAAAAAAATAAAGAATTTATTAAAACCCAGGAAGAACAAATCTCACTCCCGATCCCGCTCGAACCGTTCCGCGTCACGATCTTCTCGATTTCTCCGGGGACACTCCTCGTTTCGTCCAGCGCAGACATCGATCACCGCCCGAGTGTTTCTCAGCAGCGCCATCAGTTCGTGCAGTCCACTGGCAAAGCAGTTCTCCAGGCGGTATTTCGCAGCCTCAACCTGCGGATCGATTAGACTGGTGAGCTGCTCGAACTGAGGTTCCAGGACATCGTCCAGGGCGTTGAGGTCTTCGAGGTTCTACGGGGGGGAATAATCAAATGTACTAGAATTTATGGTTGGATTTTTTTAAGCAACAAAACGAACCGTTTGAATGCAGTGTTTTGCCTGCAAGTAGTCAGATGTTGACGAGGCAAATTTTGTGTACGTGACGCATCGTCCGATATTCGCGGACAGTTCGTTGCTGTTCAACCGTAGAAGATTTCCAAAAAATATCTACAGCATCTGCCAGCGTTGACCAGCGAGGAGTTTCTCGATAGAAACAAATCTGAATCAGAGCTGTAAATGACTGATAGAAGGCGGGAAGTGTGGTAGAGTGAGTTTTGAAGCAGGTATCTGCGGCTGAGCCTCGTTCCAGAATAATGTCGACCAACTTGTAGGCGGTACGAAGCATTGCTCCGAAAAATATCTTTGTTGACTCTGTAACGGTTGCATCCACGTTTTCTGCCATTTGCTGAAAGTTATTTTTGACACTGACAACTGTTGATCGACTGTGACTTCTCAAAAATAAATAGAAGCTGTGATAGCTGTCATCAAAAGATTTAGACAAAAGGAGAAACTTTTTCGAAGTGAAAAAATCTATTAACTTAACAATTGCACCGCCAAGATCTTTTCTAATTCCTTGTTGAGCATCTTGAAGCCGGCCTAATGTTCTCACTTTTGCCGTATTCAGAGCAGTTCGTATTCCTATCCTAGAGGTGTTTATAATTTTGTTCGTACTGTTTCCATAATAAAAAAGTTGTCTCAAAAACGTATTCGCAGATTCAATTGCTACAACAGAATCATCAACGGTTGAAGCAAATTTTGTAACACTAGATCTCATGTTCAGAACATTGCTGGTCAAAACATTCACAATTTGAACCATTCTTCCCTCATTTTCTGTAGTAACATTACTGTTTTCATTCTCCGAATTATAGGCTGATTGCTTCAATCGCTTGATTATTTTAGCCATGTGATTTATTTGCTGGTTGATGTGACCAAGGCTCGATTGAAATCCACTGGCCGCTGGACATCCCATAATTTCCTTCATTTTATCGACAGACTCTTCATGATCTCGCGCGACATACTTTTCAAGTCTTTTGTAAGCTTTTCCATACTGTTTGAACAAATCTTTGATTGGAATTGTCTTATCAGTGGCTAGGTTGGTCAGTGCAAAGTTATGACTACCAAACAGATAGAAAACTTTATTGACGATCGTTGACAGAACTATTCTAGCTCTCCTCAAGTCATTCGTTTGACTATTTGGTGTTAGTTTATTCAACCTCGTCTGAACATCCAGTACACTACCATTCAACTGCTGGAGGTTAAACACGAAATAAGTATTTTGAAAAACTTTGATCATCGTCTCTGAATTAATCGCTTCCGAGTTGACCTACAACAACTCAAAAATTGTTAGTGACAAATCAACTTAAGTAACATGTAATTCTTACCAGTCCTCCAACGAGCAAACAGACTAAGGTGCCAAACAGCAAACTTTCACTACTGGCCATTTTCCAAGCCGGCGCAAATCAGTCTCCAACCGATGGCAAGCAGACATGATGGTCACTAACTCCACACAACTGGTCGAAGATGCTATTTATTTTGGTGAACCGTTTTATCACTTTGAAATGTTGGGTGAAAGTATGCTAATTGGCTAGTTTGCGCGCTGAACAACATTGGCTTTGCCTTCAAAATCACTTCAAGAGCCTGATGCCTAAGTTACCGTCATCTGGTGCGAATCGGGACTACGGTCCGAATAGGGACTGGGACTTTTAGACCAGTTAAAAGCTTCATATTTGGAAAATGAGGTATTATTTTTGTTGTTCTGTGTTGTTGTCCTGTTTAGCTGAAACCAATCGGAAATATTCAAATATTCTGCAGCAACAAGGTCAAAACAACGATACCAATTCACCCAAGTGACACGATTTGTCCAAGATAACGGTAATCGTATTTCCTTTTAATTATTTTTTAGCTAAAAATAAAAAAAATAAAAATTCTGATTCATATGATAAACACCGAACCAAAAACCAGTTTTAAAAGAAGTAAAAGATCATTCAACTTATGCCCCTTTAAATATTTGCATAAAATGCTAATGAAGATACGAACCGCGAATATGCAAAGTAATGGTGATCAACGTTAGAGAACAAATAAGTAGAACATATTTTCATTTATTACTTCATCATTATTTAATTTTATTATGTTGTTACAACAAAAAAATTAGAGGGTTTGTCTAATATTATTACACAAATATAATTTAACTACCACATTTGTGATCTGACGAATTTACGCTCTCTTCGGTATTTGTACAATCTTTTGAAATATTCAATGAATACACGGTTTCAACCTTATCTTCAACAACTTCTGGAACTGATTCCTTGAGTGTACCTTCAGGTAATATCCCAAGAACTTCACTGTCAGTTACATTATCGTTGATCTCGGATGTACCAATTTCTTGACTTTTATCATTGACTTGACTTTCAATGTCACTATCGGTAGATGACGCTTTACCACTTTGACTGATTGCCGCAATGCCTTGCGCTCCTTCACTGACCTGCTGCTTCCGGCATCTTCTATGACCACACCGACCATGACCCTCCAACTTGTGCTTCAGCACATATCTACTGCCCCGAGTGTTGACGTTACCCTCCACCAGTTCCCACTGACACGACTCCAACTGCCTGATCGTCGTCATCCCCGCAGATATCCCACCGATCGTACCACTCGCCCTCTTCGTGCTCGTAGTTTGCCCGCGCACAGTCGTACAGGATCGGACCGGCGCAAACCTCCATCGAGGCCCGCATGTTGCGCAGGTTGGCCGTCATCTGGTGCAGCTGGGACAGCAGGCAGCTCTCCATGCGGAACTTGCTCGCCTCGATGTCCGTCCGTACCAGCTTCAACACGAGCTCCAGTTGCGGGTCCAAGATGTCCGTGAGTTTGTCCATATCGTTGAGATTCTGTAGGTTTAGGATGAAAGCTGATTTCCATCAAGTGTTGAACACATTGAATAATCTTACCGTTCTCAGACAAGAATCCGCCTGTGTGTAGTCCGAGCCAGAAACGAGGAAGTTTGCAAATGTTGGACACTTTGCAATAGGTCTATTCCCGTACTTGCAGAATTGCAGAATTTCTGCAACTTCTGCAGAATTCTGCAGCCAGCATAAGTCACTTTTTTGCAGCACGTTCCCGTACTTTTCAGCTCGCTCTCTTCATCTCTCTCTTTTGCAGAAGTTCTGCAACGAGAGAAACCGCAAAACTTTTGCCTGGGTAGCGCGTTCCAGTACTTTTTCTGCAATATTGTACACAGCTGAGTGGATTTACTCAAATTGGGTATTAAAGTTGTTTAATTATTTCAAAATATTAAAAATTGGTTCACAAAAAAAGTAATTAAAAGAATTCTTAAGTTAAGTTTACCTCTATAACGGGGATATTATTTTGTATGCAGTACAACATTTTATTTAAAAAATCAAGGAAGTATTATTTATTAAGTAACTAGAAATTAATTATGCTTAGGTAGAAATAAATTTTAGAAACAACTCAAATTTTTCACATCAGGTAAAAAATACGAATGAGAGTGATTAAAATGATTGAAATGATTAAAAAAGACAAACAAAGGTTTTATATAGAAGGGACCAACACATGTTTTAATTGCGGATGTTTGAAAGATTATTCATAATAACATAAATAAATTATGACTGGATGTCACACGAAAGAACAACGGTGACACAGCAAAATTGACAAAATTTAAAAAAAAATGTATTAAAAACTCAAAAAAATTGAAACACTTAAATTAAGAAATCTGGTAATTACAAAATCCATAGATAAAAATATTTAAAAAAAAAAAACTAATATTTTCCAATTGAGAAACTTTCAAAAAACAGATATCAGATATTTGAGAATTATAAAAATGAAAAAAAAAAGAATAATAAAACACAAATTCAAAGGTTACAAAATCAAATAATTATAAACTAAATATTTCAAAATGTTTTAAATTTCTAAAAAAAATAATTTTAAAAATTCAAAATAAAAAAATTAAGGTTGAAAACAAAATGTAAATAAAAAAAAAACAAAAGTTTGAATATTTACGAGTTCAGAACACCAAAAATTCAACAGCTACAGTTAAAAATAATAAAATGGAAAATTTAAGAAATTATGATTTCAAAAATAAGTAAAATTAAAAATTAAATTCTGTAAATCAAAAATTTTAAAACTCAAACATAAATAAAATAGAAACAGTCCAAATTCCAATCTCTAGATCATCTAAATTTGAGTTTCTAACCTAAAATATGACTCAAAAAAATGTGTGTTTTTTTAATGATTCAAGATGGCGAAGAATTCAAGAATTTTTAGAATTTAGGAACTTAAGAATTTAATAATTTGAGAATTTAAGAATTTAAGAATTTCAAGAATTTCAGAGTTTCAGAATTAAAATTTCGACAAAATTACATTAATATTTTTTTTGTTCATATAAGAATACAAATTGGTAGCACCGTTAAAGGTACAATTTTTCAATTGCCAATTAAATTTACCTATTATTTTAACACATATATTTAGTATATTCAAAATCCATTTAAGATCAAAAAATATTATCCTAAACAAATATTTATTTGAATTTATTGAACTCAAAAGAAATGTGTCTTTCAAAAGTTTTTAAAACAATTTGTGTTTATAGCACTTTTTTTAGTTGAGGTACTAGCCGTGCTGTAATACTATGGCTTAAGCTTTCAATGTTTTATCAGGTAAAAATAGTAAGACTAAAAAATCGCTTTATCATTTACATGACTGAACTAAGCCTGAAATCGTTAACATAAAAAAATCGTTCTCAATAAAACCAGACATAAAAAAACTACACCTAAATCATTTTTATTACAACTACACTCAACCCCGGTTGTTGGTCACTTTTTCGTTTGACACTTTTTTAGTTTGTACCCCGTTGGTTGGTAAAAGTCAAACTAAAAAGTGACGAACTGTCACTTTTTACACGGCGCTCACGCACACTATCAAAATACACGTTTAGTAGTGTGTGTGAACTCCGTGTAAAAGGGGTGTCAAACTAAAACGTGACCCCGTTCATTTGACAACAGTTGGTGTCAAACTATCGGGGTTTGAGTGTAATAATAAAATGCTTGATTTCACCCTACTTGCAAGTTTTATGTAAGCGTGTACTCAACATCCATCACACCAAATTGCAGTAACTTTTCAACAAGAAAGAGAAGAGAGAGCTTGCAGAAAAGTACGGGAACGGTTTTGCTGCAACTTCTACCTCTCTCACTGCAGAAGTTCTGCCTGTGAGAAAAGTTACTTTTGTTGCAGAAAAGTACGGGAACGCTCTGCTGCCGTTTTTGTGCATCCCTGGATGAGGTTAGTAATCGCCAGATAAGGAGTCGACATCATGCTCGAGAAGGTCGTGAAACACGTGTCTGCGTACGGACCTCGCTCCAAGACGATGCCAACAAGTTTGCTGATCGTACGGTTCATGGCACCAAACAGCACGTCCGATACCTGGCACACGATTCCGTCGGTGTTTTCAGCCAAACTTTCGTAGCTCTTTGAAATTTTTCTAACGTCGGTAAAGTTGTGTTTTCGCAGAAATTGGAACAAATTCAGATAGCTTGCGTCGTATTTTTTGGCAACTTCGGATAAACTTTTACTAGAAGAAAATATGGACAATTTTGCGATGGCATTGCTAAGGTCTGCCTTCATATTTCGCTGGACTGTGTAGTAAGCCAATAGTGCCTTCGACTTTGCTGCCTTCATCGTTGGCTCAACTCCACTTCTCGCGGTTTTTACGGTCATATCAGTGTTCCTTTCAACCGACAAGATCTGTACCATGAACGCGTTGGCCGTTTCAATTCCGCGCACCATATCCGTAACGGTCATCGCAAACTTGTTGATGGCAATGCCTATTTTCAAGACGCTGCTCGACATGACGTCAACTTGGTAGATCATGATTCCCGACGTTCCGGACGGACGCAGAAAATATCTAGTACTTGCGTCAACAACCGCTTGCTTCAGTTGTTGAACAGATTGTGCAACGGTTAACAGATGTTGGGCGATTTCAATAAATTGCACCTCAATCGTCGCCGTCACTGGACAACCCATGTGCTCAACTATCTCAGTCAGATATTTAGGAAAATCTTTTTGCGCAGTTTCACCAAGTTTCTTGAATGTTAATTCAAGCTGAGCGAATAGCTCTTCAGCAGGGATTGTCCTATCGGTTGCCATACTGGTTAGCGCTGAAGTAAACTGAATTCCAAAGTCGATCACATCCGAAACCAAACGAGTCATGAACTCTCGAGCTTCAACGAGATTTTCGGTTTGTCCAGAAGCCATAAGTTTGTTAAGGTTGGTCTGAATTGCAGACACAGAAGTGTTCATTTGATTAATATTTGGAAGCAGCGTGGAACTTTGTGCGATCGTGAAGAAAACTGAATATGACCTTCCAAACGGATTGAAGGAATCGTTGGTTGTAGCCTGAAACTGTGTAACAAAATTTAAGTACCCAAGTAGATTTCAATCACTCACTCCTTACCAATCCTCCCTGTATGAAACAGGCTACCACAATGACCACCGAAAGCTTGGTGGCGGTCCCCATCGTTGAAACACTTCACAGATTAGAACAAACTTCAGCTCCGGACAGCAGAACAGTTTACCCAACACTAGTCACAGCGTTTAGCAGCGATGATCTATTTATTCTAAATGTCTCAAGAAAATTACGCATTCTAGCTTGTGGTAGGCTCAGTATTTTACTTTCGCAATTGTGAGGATCTTAAGCTAGATTGCCAGCGACAATATAGTGTAGGGGCCATCCATAAACCACGTTAACACTTTTTTGGAAATTTCCAACCTACTACATTTTAGTGAACAATTATCGATGCATATTTTTGTAGTCGCCTCCAGGTGTCCACGTGGTTTATGGATGGCCCCGTACATGTTTTTATTACAAACGAACTATTTGGCTAATCGCTATACAGAAAGGTCACTAACCTTCCGAGCAATGTATTATTCATGCTGTGTGCTTACGCATTTAGGCATCCTCTTCAGTGGGAACAGTTACTGTTGAGTATGTAGAATGATTCGTTTTTAGCTGCTTGTAACAAATTTTCAATTAATTTTGAAATTTCAACTCTACTGTAAAGCAGAGCTACGAAGTCGGGTAGCGTTTAAAGCCATTCCGGCTCCAACTTCTGAAAATTTAGCGACTCAAAGGATGTGATTTTGTGACTGTGATTGTGACGTTACAACAGTGATGTTTACATAAAGGGTGAAAATTCTCAATTCTGTTTCTTTGTGAAATATTTACCAATTTCGATCTACCCAGTTGTATTAGACAGGAAATTAATTCTATTTTCAGGATATGATCAGTTTTGGAAAAATGATTCCTGACCTCCTGACCACCGGAGTTATTTCGAGTTTCCGGAGGTGGCTTTTAGGTTTTGTTTTTGCTGTCATAAATACTCGAGAGCATGATATTTTGGTTTATTGAAGTTATTAAAGGCACTCCACATATTCAAAACACTTTTGGTATAATTTGTCATTCATAAAACATAACCAAGCTTTAGTTTCATTGATTTTCGAGTGTAAAGTTATTATAATGATCATTATAAAAATATGTACCGTCATCAGAAGTGACATTGGGTCAGGGTACTTCTGGAGAGAAGCAAAATTTGTTTACATCCGTAAGAAAAAAGTGTTGATATAATCGTAAAATTTCACATTCGGTTGATACATCAATCAAAAGATCACAAAAAAGCTTTCACATGAAGGTAAAAGCAAATCATCAATTTTCTATTATTTTTAGGTCTTTGGCCGATTTGTGGACTATTCCCACTGTACTTCATTTGAGTCAAAAATTGGTTTTGTACTACAACATTATTAATATTATTGTAAGCCTTAAACCATATAGAATCCAATCGCAACATCTTTTTTGTCATTATCGCACTTGTAGTCCAGCCCGGAGAATGTGTCTTATAAACCCGAGCTATTTACACGCAGCTGGAGTATTACATTTTTGCAGACATATCCGACTTCACTAAATGTTTTTGCGACTCAGACTCTACAACCCAGCTGTGGAATTATCTATTAGACAAATTTGCAAGACATAGGACCATTCAATAGCTATTGAAACATTGATGTTTAATTCAAGGTATTTCCAAATTTGTATTTATTAGATTTTTCATTTCTCGTGCATTAAAATAGCATTACTGCTCATCAACACTTGCCGCAGTGGTTGCAAACGCCTGATCTTGCTCTTCCTGTTCTCCAACCACTTTCACAGAAATATCAATCTCTTTCTCTTCCTCGACGGTAACCGGACTCTCAAGGAGGCGTTTCAAAATTCCGTCAGCAACCGGAACAACAGGCTCTTCTAAAGCATCGCCCAGTGGCTGTTTAGCTCCAAATCTCCTGTTGAAAATGTCAGATTCACTGTCGCTGTAACCCTTCAGCTTTTTGCGATCGAATTGTTCCTCACTGTTTTCTATACTGTATTTTTCATTGGAAAAGTCCTTGTTTTCTTCGCTGCTGTTCTTGTTGCTTCCTGGCTTTTTCTTATCTTTCTTGTCTTTCTTGTCTTGTTTGTTCTTGTTCTCTTCACTATTTTGCTCACCGCCTCCTTTCTCTTCGCTGTCTAGCTCTTCGCTTTCATTCTTGTTTGAGTCATTTTTGTTCTTATCATTTTTATTGTTTTTGTCTTTCTTGTCCTTCTTGTTCTTATCCTTCTTGATCTTGTCCTTTTTCTCCGAACTGTCTAGTTCTCCGCTATCACCTTCCCCACTGTCCTGTCCTTTTTTGTCGTTTTTGTCTTTTCCGCCATCTTTTTCGGAACTATCCGACCCATTACCGGTCTTTTCACTCGTGTCCACCGGATCCACCGTTTCTTGCACACCAAGGTGTCGATCTTGGGCTTCCTGTCGATATCTTCTGGGAAGCCTGTCTTGTCGTACGCCTCGGCACTGTCGATGGCCTCGTTGCTGACACTTTCGGAGTCCGCGTCCGATCCCTCACAAACCTCTCCCAGGTGGCGGTTGTACCAATCGCTAGCGTCATCTTCGTAGCCCATCCGGGGGTGCGAATCGAACCGGCCGCTGCACTCGTTCATCGATTCCCGGGTGCTCTTGAGCAGGGCCGTCGCCTCGTGCAGCTTGGTCACGAAGCAGTTCTCCAGCCGATACTTGCTCGGTGCGACCTGGGCCTTGACCAGGTTCACAATGTTCGTGAAATGAATCTTCAGCTGGAAACTGAGCTCGCGCATGTCCTCCAAGTTCTGGAAAGATGATTTGATTGTAGGTATAGGAGAAATTACAGAAATGTTGGTTATGTGTTACATACCGTTTTCAAACATGCTTCAGCCTGGTTGTAGTCGGGACTGGACGTGATAAAGTCCTTGTAGGTCGCACAACGGGCAATGTTCATTGCCAGTTCTTCCGAGATGGACTGCAGCAGAGTGACCTCATCCTTGATAGCAGTGGAGATTGCCATCCAGCGAGTCTTCTCCCGAGTCGTGCAATCGCTGATCACAGTGCTGACTGATTGATATTTTGAGGGCACTGAGTACGTGTACGTGGTGTGGCAGTAATCGTTGTAGAAGCTACTCTCAAACACGACATCAGCCAGTCGCATGTAGGTGCGTCGCATTGCATAGAAAAAGATTTCTACCGATTTGTCGTGAACGTTTTCCAGATTTTCCCAGATTCTGAAGAAATCTTTGCCAATGCTCGATGCATCAGTACGGTTCCGTTGGCGCAAAAAGTGATACAGCTCATAGTAGCTGTCGTCAAACTTGCGTGCATATCGGTTCAACTTCTTGCTCGTGGAAAATATCGACAATTTTGAAATAGATTCGCTTAGACCAGTTCGGATTTTGCTCTGAGCAGCAAGGAACTTATCCAAGGCATCCATTCGAGCCTTAAGTAAATCTTTTTTCAGTTCAGCTCTTGCGGTTTTCACACTTGTGCGGGTAGAGTTTCTTGTGCCGATGACTTGGGTTAAAAACGTGTTGGACGTTTGCAGACCAGTCACGATGTTTCCTACTGCAGTAGTAAGATCAGCCACGGCAGTTTTAAGCTTCGAAATGCTGCTTGCGAAAACCGTTACCAGCTGTGAAATAGTCGCACGACTCTCACCCTGAGATTCGTCATGTCTGTTGTGGAGGTGGAGAACTGACTTCTTGAGGCGATCCGCGTTGGCAGCCACATTCATGAGCTCCTGCTTGATTTTGTTCCACTTGGTTTCAACGTCCCGGGCTACAGCAACGCCCAAGTTTTCAAGCAATGCTTGCTTGAACGCAGCCTCGTCCTTAGTCATGTAGGTGATCAGCTTGTCGTAAGCCTTTTCAAACTGCTGGAACAACTCCTCGATAGGAATAGTTTTGTCAGTGGCTAAGTTCGTGAGAGCCTTAATGAACTTGAACGCATATTTCAGCGCTTTGCCCAATGTTTTGGATATGAACTTTGCCGTTTCTGTGTTTTCCTGTGTTGGTGCTTTGAGATTAAGGTTATCAACGCTCATTTGCATCATAGCCAACGAAGAGTTCAACGCGGCGGTATTCGATGACAGCGAGGAACCTGCGGCTGCGTTGAAAAATACCGCTGCACTGCTTGACGATGTAGACGTAGATACACTTCCACCAAGGGACTGCAATAAAAAAACATTGTCACTTGAAGAATACTCCGGGGGGACAACCTTCCTACCTGCCCGCCGTGGACGAGGCACGCCACGACGATGGCAACCGCTACCGTTTTCACTAGCATCACTGCACTTCACCAGCCACTCGTTTCTTTTAGGAAATTGCGACCAGTCCTGGCCAACGCAACAGCTGACCCGTTACTGAATTTCTCCATCGGGATAAGGCTTATATTTATTTCGAAAAAGTCCGAAAATTTCTACCCTAGAAGATCGCTTAACCCAGAACCGGTATCGTTGGAATATGAATCGATGATATTCGCCAGCAAAATTCCCGTTAAAATGGATCAAAATATGCAGATTCGTCGCGCCGAAACAGTGTTGCCATTTGTCGTTGAACCGGGCAAAAGCGGAAAGATGGCTCGCCTAATGCTATTAAAAATACACCTAAGCATTTGGCAGCTCTGCTCGCGAAACTAGTTCACTACTACTAAGGGGTTAAACGTGCGTCATTTAGACGCCTATTAGCATATGGATGGAGCAAAGAAATTTTAATATTTTCGGATCTTCTTTCCTCTGGTTATTTTAAGTTTTACAGCAAGTCACCGTGACTCCGAGATCAACGTACGAATAATATATTCAGCGTAAAAAACTGATTTTCATTTTGATATAATTGCATCAAATTATTCACAACTATTCCTCGTAACTACTAAAACTAACCAAACTGTACCAGAATTCGTAATGGTCGATGTTCCAACTCCCACACTCCTTCTTCCCTACTTACTCGGGGTACGTTGAAACATTGCACAACAAACAAGCAATTACTGTGTTGTGCCGAGGTACACACGCACGCACACACACACAACGATGTCAGCTCATCAACGTCAGATTCAGTTTTCTGTCCGTCTGTCGGGCTGTGTAATGAAAAGTGAAAAACACTACTGGCGGCTCCAGTTGAACGCCGAGAGTGCTGAAATGGAGACAGGGAAAAGCGGGGGTAGTGGCATTTTCATTCAATTCAGTACCAACTTCGCTGTTGTTGTAGGGGACCAGTGATGGAAATTTACTTGAGGGCAAAGTATCAGATCAATTTCTGAACCGTAATAAAGTTTTAAATTTTCCATCACTGACAGCTTTGCCAGTGACGATTTGCCCCGATCCATTCGCACCTAGCCTTCAACAACCCAACTTCATGCCATCATCGCCGGTCGTTTTTCCTGGCACGGTACACCAACCTCGTAATGATTGTAGTCAAGCCCTCTGACTCGCCCTCCTCCCCTTTTCCAAATGTTTGCAGAACTATTCATTGACTAGCTTTCAAATCGCTCCCCTTTCTCCGTTCTGTGCTCCAGCCGGAAAATAAACCCCGTGTTCCGCGGAAAACATAATTTGAAATATTGTTTCACATCCTATTACGGCACCGGCCGTAATTGCAAACATGGCAGCTGGGGAAAGGATAGGATGAGCCTGCTGGAAACATCGAATTGACTTGAACTAGCATCAAATTGAGATTTCGAATTGTTTGGGTTTTTGTTTCCACCATTATTAAAGTTATCATGTCGACGCTGTCGATCCATCTTGTCGCATGTCACTTTTTGACATTCCGAGAAAAACGCGTTTTAATGTTTGACCTTGAAAAATAATACAGAATAGAGCACGCAACGTAAACAATAACAAAAGCGTCTTGTTTGGTTGACCATTCTGTGCATAGTCAAGAAGTTTGGTTGAATTTGGTTGCCGGAGTCTTGAGTTATAATAACACATGTTTACGGTTGTCAGGCATGTACGTGTGTCAAACGCGTTTTGACCCGAAATCCCTTTGGCCAGCTTTCGCACTTACATCAATTTTCAGAATGTGTCAAGATAGCGCCACGACATTGAAACTTATTCCATATAAAGAGTGACAACAATGCACGGAGTTTATTTAGTTTTCGTTAAATATCTCATTTTTTTTATCTACGATGCATAACATCGTTTTTTTATTATTTTTTTAATTGAAACCATTGAATAAGGTAATTGTTCTTGAAATATTTGGTTTCAAAATATAATCTCGTATTGCTAGATAATGGATAAACAAACTTTATTCATAGTTTGATTTCATTCAAACAAAAAGTACTCTTCTCAAACAGCCAGAACGAAGCTACAAACCCATTCCATAATAAAATCAACAATTCAATTTGTTGCATTTTTATTCCAATCTCGTTTTGTCGTGGCTGCACAACGTTTAATGCTGTGTGCTCTTCTATTTTTATGAAATTCCAGACTGAACTGCATTAGAATTTTATTTTCCACGACTTTCTCCACGTTTTCACTCGCCATCTGCGCCATAAAATAAAAGGAAAAACCTACGAATCGGCGATAATGTGGTTGGCCAAAATCGCCCAAAACCACCACAAACTCTGGTATAAGGTACTTACCGAAGGTGACACTTTCATAAATAACCCAAGAGGTGCTAAATTTAGTGGTGAAATTACTTTCGTCTTCAAGTGTCTTCGGCGGCGAAAATTTCTGATGGAAGGCGATAATTTGCCATAACTTATGGGTCACGGGAGAACCATTGTCAATAATAAAGTGCAGCACTTTGGGCTGCCATCGGCGATAAATTTCCAGGCAAAAACGAAAAGCCATCCAAAGATGCTTTATTTAAGATTAAACGAGCAGCAAAAAAACCAAACGTCCTCCTAAATAACGGAAGTGCAAACGCGAAGCAAGTGTCACAAATGGTCGCATAATGCTGCCTAGAGTGAATGATGAAAAATAATTGTTTGTCCCAGACAAATTGCAAAAAGCAACGCTTGTAGCTATAATTCACCAACTTTCTTCCAGCTATTTTTTCTGCGAGTGGTGGCTTATTAAAAAGCAGCAAACTACTTTTAAACAAGTTGGCGCTTTTTTTTGCTTGCTTGCTTGCTTGCTCCAAACGGACAGTTGGCTCTTTTTTTAATTTATTCCTTGGCGAGTGTCCCCTGTTTTTTTGCTGGCCTAGCGCTATTGTGCTCTCAACACTTTTGCTCGTGTGTCCCTCAAGACAAACAGTTGGCATGAATCTGGATTCCGAAAGTGCTGTGTCTTGGATGGGGTGAGATTTTTTTTGTTGCTGCCACACGTTGGTCAGATCCAGATTTACTCCATTCTGCTGCCGGATTGTAGGAGGTTTTGGGCAATGGTGAACAAAATTAAGGATTTGGAATCTAGGGTTTTTTTTAATGAGGTTGAAACAGAAAAAAATATGTTTAACCCTTTTCAACTTAAATTTTATAAACAACATAAGCAACTAAAGTTCATTGCAATTGAGTTCCGTCAAATGTTAGAGTTTAAAAATTGTAAGTCTTGACTATTTTTTTTAAATTTTGTTTTTGAAAAGATAAGAAAATTTCACGAATATTTTATGTTTAATCATTGTAAATCGGACCATCCCGAGCATGGGTAAATAACAAGGGAAATGCGTAATAATACCTTTCTCTGGTATCAATATTAAATTTTGGTATTCCTGGACCCTTTAAAATTTGTCTTAAGGATTATGCAAGAGCAAAATGTGCTATCATACCAATTAAAGGTATTGCTTTGATATTGCAAAATTGCAGAATTTGTCAATGGTCGAACACCACATATTGGGATTATTTTGGTATTAAAGTGTTTTTTCAAATTCCTCAGAAACTATGGGAAAATTTTGACCAATTTTGACAAAATAATTAATTTTGCGCTAAAATGATGTCTCAAAGCCATTGCTTTCATTGAAAACCGGAAACTTCAAACTTGATTTCAAACATTTTTGATATACCCCCTAAAAAAATGACTTGACATTGTGGAAAAATTTCTATGTCAGGATGCCACATTTTGGTATTATTTTGGTATTGAAAGGTTTCATAAAATTCCTCTGAAACTATGGGAATTTTTTTATAAATTTTGATGAGATAATTAATTTTGCGCTAAAATGACTTGAAACCCAAAAGTGATAAAGCTGATTTTCATTTTTTTATATACCCACTAATATTTTTTTTAAAACGTTGAAATTTCTCTTAGTTGGGATAACCAAATAGGTACTTTGAAAAATGAGTTAATCGACAGATTATAAAATTTTGGTAAATTTCAATCCAGTTTCATTTTAATAACACTTATTTTTCAATCTTGTTATTTTTTAGAATCTTCAAGAACTTTAAGCACAGGCCGTTCATCAATGACAAATGCATTCAATGTGGTGAAGAATATCACTAAGAACAACATGGAATCATCAGGTGAGTAGATGTGGCTGTTGCATATGGATCATTTCTGTTTTTTCACTAACTGCAACTGTTGCACTAAAAATGGTATGAAAATACCAAATTTTGGTATTTCTTGTGCAAATACCAGCGACCAAAATGTGCTCTTGGTTGCCCAGTAATAGATGGTAAAATACCATGAAATCATACCAATATCATGTATTTGGAAGACCACAGGAATAACAAAATCTGATTTTCCAAGGGCGCGGGAATACCTAAAAATTAAACCATGGCAATACCAAGTTTTGGTATTCAAGCAATGTTCAAAAATCCAGAAGATCTCAACTTGGTATTGAAATGGTTTTATTTTGAGGTATTATTTTACCCTTGGAATAACATGGTTTGGTATTGTTGTGCCCTTGTTGTGGGTTGTTTGAGTGAGGCTTAGAAAACTTCAATTTTCCTGTTTCTTTCTCTTCAAGTCTCTGTGTCTCAGCAACAGAGGTCCAATCTACAATGACTCTTAGACAATTTTAAAGCTAATTTTCTGAGCCTTTAAAAAATATTTTCAAAAATCGAAAAACTTCAAATATTTCGCAAAAATCAAACTTTTGGTGGCTATATCTTGAACACGGAGCCTTTCATCAAAAAATCTGTGTTGTACTTTTCGATTGCAAAATCAATGTTACATTAAAAAATTGGGTAATTTTTTTGTAAAATTTCCATTTTTATCCGAAAATCACTATTTTTTCAAAAAATCATAACACGGTGACAGATTTTTTGACCATACCTTTCTATGGCTCAAAAGTTGCGTGTTTTTTACCCTAAAATATATCAAAAAATCTCAAAAATAAAAAAATACGTATTTTGGGAATTTGAGTTATTGTGAAAAAATGTAAATAAAAAAACCGATGAATTTTGTTTTAGCTTAGCTTAGCTTGGTTGACCGTACTCTAGCCGAGCATAAAGCTCGCAATAGCTAGGTTGGCGCCGATAAGGAAAATAAATGCGTCAGGAATGTGCCGAATGACACATCACCACTCATTTGTCCTTTTGGTCGACTCCTCACGATCAACGGGGGAGGTGGGGAGGGATTTGATGATTGGATACCCTATAGAGATGCCTAAGAACATAGACGACCTCCAAGATATGCGGATTTGGAAGGGGAAAGGGTTTCATGGGATACTTCACCGACGAATGAAGTAGTGGGCATTGGTTGATAAATATTATGAACATTAAAATGCAGTAATATAATAAGATATAAATTAGAACGCTCTCACCAAATTCAGTTCCAGGATCATCCAACCAGCTCCCGACTGCGATGTAAACCTCTTCCGTAGTACATTCCAAAAGCTCTGCACTTATGATGCCATTATTCAATTATAATGACCAATCACCCCATGCACACAAACAGTGACACAAAAGAGACGAAAATTATCACGAAAAAAAACAGGACTGCGCGTCCCCAGAAGCACTGCAAATGGTCAAATGGTTCAAAATGGTCCTCAACAATACCTATTTTTTGCCGAAGACACCAAATTGATCTGAAAATTCGCTCAATAGTTACAAATTTATGAATATTTACGTACCATTTTTGGGCTTCCGCCTCGTAAGCGGTAGATCGGGGTTCAAATCCCGGCTCGGACCAACACAACTGGTGATCTTTTCCCTTCTGGAATCGATTGCTTAGTAAAGGGAAGGTAGTGTATCGTCACAAACTGGACCTTATCACGACACCTTAGGGAGGCGACCTATGGAATGTTATCATTAACCCTAACATGTTAACATTAAGTTGAGAATGAAACTGCCACTGAATCCGCTTTGTAAATGCCGGCCCCGATACTCTTCAAGGGTGTTCCCCTCAGGAACAGGGAAAGATTTACTTTTACTTTACTATTTTTGTATGGACAGCTGCCAAAATTATATGGAGACTTGTATGGGTGAACCAATGACACAAAATAGCTTCTTTGGTTATAGAGAAGGCCCCCACAAAGTTATAAAAAAACAAAAGGGGTTTGTATGTTTTCTTCAAGAGCTGTCAGTACTTTACAGAACATGTTTTTTTTATAAAGTGATGGTTTTGGAAAATATTTACTCATGCTTGGAATTCAGTTTAAAATACATTAATCTATTATTTTAAAAACAAAACTACATAATTTTGGAAAAATAGGAAAAATTCAAACTTTGAAGAGATTTATCCAAGATTCATATGTATTTTAGTAAAAAGCACATAAACTTAGTCAACCAAACAAAAACATTGATATTTTATCTCAAAAACTATAGAAGTAACCTAAGTGATGGTACATTACACGTAGAAACAACATTTGAACACATTCAATCTGATTTTGACAAGATAAACTGTGACTATCAAGTCACCCCGGAATTCGGAATAGTAAATATTCAGGCATTTTTTTAATCACAAAACAGTGCATGGACCTTGTGTGGCCGCTGCTGCTGAATGTTTCATAAAGATTTTTCATTATTTTAAATTTGGGATAAAGATTTTCAAGACATATCCCGTGTGCATGACAAAGCCCGGGTTATGATTTTATAATTTAGCTGGTAGGCATTTTTCCTGAAATTCGAAAATGAGTTTTATTTCAAAATACATTTTTTAATTTCTTAATACTTTTAAGAATGTTTTTTAAAGCGATCATTCATGTTTTGCAATCAATATTTTGCAAAAAAAAGGGAACGCCATCGAAAATAGAAATTCAATTATGTAAAAATAGAAATTCAACAAGTATTCAACATAATTTGAAATGAGTCCAAAAATTGTAATAACAATTATAAATGTAGAAAATAATCAATTGAAAATTTTCTGATTGTTGAATTTGGCAGCCATTTTTTTTGGGCCATTTTCAAATTTTGGTTTATTAAGTGAAAAAAATATCAAAACTTTCTTTTATTGTCCCCTAGAACATATCACAAAGGAAAATCGAATTTCAAATGAATTTAAACAAGTTTATACACATCCTTGCTCATCTATTGATAAGATTACTGATCAAATGATTGCAATTGAGGGTTATAAAATTATAAGAAATGATCGAAACAGACATGGTGGTGGCATTTGTGTTTACTATCGTGACACTTTGTCCTGTCGTATTGTAAATAAATCCATCTACGATGCTGATTATGGCCGACAAATTACAGAATTTCTTCTACTTGATTTTCGTCATGCTAATGAAAACTTTTGCTTGCGGTATATTATAATCCCCTAATCTTAACTGTGCAGATATTTTAAAAGCCATTTTGAAAATTTTAGCGTTAAATACAATTCTACGTATTTTATAGGTGATTTCAATACCAACCTATTATATAATTCATATCGTTTGCAACACCTTCGAGAAGTTGTATCTAATTTTTGTTATTCTTTCATCAACTCCGAGCCAACTTATTTCTACAGTTCAGGTTGTTCTTTACTTGATCTTTTTATCACTGATTCCCCTCACATGGTTCTTAAAAATGATCAGATCTCTTTACCTGGAGTTTCTCATCATGATATGATCATTTTTTCTTTAAATTACTCTTTATCTAAAACCTCTAACAGTACCGTACAATTTCGAAATTACGAAAGAATTAATTTTGCTGAACTCCAAAATGCGTTTTATGACTTTGCCTGGGGTGACTTTTATAGTATTGACAATCCTAATGTTCTTTTAGATTTTTATGAGAAACTTAACATATCTTCATGATCGGTTTGTTCCATTAAAGTCAATGCGTATAAAACATGAAAATTGTTGGTTCAATTCTGATATTGAAAGAGCCATGTTGAACAGAGATCTTGCCTATCGAACTTGGAAATCCTCTAAACTTGATAGTGATAAAGTGAATTATAAAATTCTTAGAAATCGTACCAATTTTTTGATAAGAAAAGCAAAATCAACTCATGATAGAAAGAAATTCAACACAAATCTTCCAAGCAAACAACTATGGAATGACGTTAAAAAACTAGGACTCAAAGATGATAATCGATGTAGTAATATTATTGATATCTCTAGTGAGCAAATTAATGACTATTTCGTTTCTAATTTTACCATGGATGATTCAACGATACCCACTTTTGCAGCCTGTTCAAATGGTTTTACCTTCAAACCTTTTCTTGATTATGAAATTATTAATTCGGTTTTTTCAATAAAATCCAACGCTTTTGGCCTAGACGGTGTTCCGATCAAATTTATACAAATTATGCTTCCACTAATTTTACCGCTGATTAAACACCTCTTTCATAGCATCATTAAGACCTCTATCTATCCCCAGGGCTGGAAAACCGTTAAAGTGATACCTATTAAGAAAAAAGGTAATTCCTCTGCAATTGCTAACCTTCGACCAATTAGTATATTGAGTGCACTCTCAAAAGTTTTTGAGAAACTTATTAACACTCAAATTTCTTCATTCGTCAACGATTTGAAGCTACTGCATCCGTATCAATCTGGTTTTCGTAAAAATCATAGCACAGAAACAGCCTTGCTGAAAGTCCATGACGATATCGCTTTAACTTTAGATAAAAAAGGAATTGCAATTCTGTTATTAATAGACTTTGCTAAGGCGTTCGATCGGGTATCACATCGAAAACTTGTAAACAAACTTCGTTCTGATTTTCTCTTTTCTGAGTCAGCTGCAAAACTTATTGAATCTTACCTTATACATCGCAGTCAAGCTGTCTTTTGTAATGGGATATTATCAACTTTTCAAAATATTGGATCTGGTGTTCCTCAGGGTTCCATTTTAGGACCGTTACTATTTTCTTTTTTTATTAATAATTTACCCTTAGTTTTAGAACATTGCTCAATCCATTTGTTTGCTGATGATGTTCAGATTAATTTTTGTTCTGATTCCGTTTTTGATTTGTCTGTTATTAGAAATAAAATAAACAAAGATCTCTTAAATATTTACAAGTGGTCTCAACACAATCTTTTGCCAATTAATCAGTCCAAAACTAAAGCAATAATTTTTAGCAAATTGCGATCTTCTATTGTTTATCCTGCTTTACTTTTTGGAAACGAACAGGTCGAATTTGTAAATAGAGTTAACAATTTAGGTGTTATCTTTACATCTGATTTAGATTGGGATGCCCACATAAACAGTCAATGTGGTAAAATCTTTGGAGTGCTAAAACGCCTTAACTTAGTTACTAGACATTTTGACTCTGCCACGAAAACAATGCTTTTTAAGTTCTTAATATTTCCTCATTTCATTTATGGAGATTTTGTATATACTAATGCTTCGGCCGCAGCTATCAACAAACTTCGTATCGCACTTAATGCATGCATCAGATATGTCTACAATTTGTCTCGTTACTCCAGGGTTACCCACTTGCAAAAATCACTAATTGGTTGTCCTTTTGCCCAGTTCTATCGATTCAGATCATGTTGTACAATACAGAAAATAATATTCACTAAAAAACCTAATTATTTGATATCTAAATTAAGACCTTTTCGACAAACGTGCACATTAAACTACTTGTTACCTCATTTTAATTCTTCTTATTATAGTCAGTCAATGTTTGCAAGAGGCATTGTCTTCTGGAATTCATTACCAGTATCTACCAAATCGTGTACCACTATTGTGAGTTTTAAGCAGAGTTTATTAGAAGAACTCAATCGTTTAGACTAATTAGTTAGGGAATGAGAGCAACACAAAATTAGCAAGAAGCTTAAACAAAAACCACCTCACTCAGTTTGAAACATTGTTACATTTTAAAAGACATGAAGTCTTACGTTACTTAATTGAATAAATAAATAAATAAATAAATAAATATAAATATGGGATTTAGCAAAGTTTGTTTTTAAATTTCAATTTAAGATTTATTAAAATACTTGAAAAAAACCATCAGAAAATATATACATGCTGTGATTATGATGAACGATTAGGAAAAAAAATCGAGCTTAAATCATTTTTTTTTTTTTTTTCAAAAAGCCCACGCCAATTTCCTCTACTAAATGCAAAAAGAATCCGCACAAGTAACACCCACAAACCTCCCCGCACCAGTCTTAATGGTAATGGCTTTTCACTGTAAATTAATTAGTTTTGCATGCTGATAAACACGGCGACATTTGCACTATTAATTTCCACGCAGTCGGATGGCAGCTTTTTCCCCTCAACCCAGGAAACCGAGTGAGGGGGGAAAACTGTTGTTGGCAGCTGTCTGTTCCAATCTACTGTGAGCAACCACGGAAATTAGCATCATCTCTCGTGGGGACGGAACCGGGAAAGTTTGATCGTTTCTCGTTGAAGGAAAGAGGTTGTTGGGATCGGAAAGAGCAATGTTGAATCAGACACCTTCCACCTCGGTGGAGTTGAAAACTTGAGCAACTTTTCAACTGCAAAAATCAATCTCCCGGAGGCGAAAGTTTTCCCGATCGAATCACCGCGGAATCAAATTAACATCGTTTTTCACTCGCAACGTGATTTCTTTCTCTATTTTTTTGTTTTCTTTTTATCCGGGTGCAATCGCTTTGCCAACCAGCCAGCCACATATTTGCTCTGTTTTCCAATCTCTAATCGATCTGATTTTCCTGAAGCATCCTCCTCGGCTCGTTTCTTACGTTTCCACTTGGGTAACACGAAAATTCAATAAATGATTCGCTTCTTGCTCAACTTTTCGTCGTCGTCCTGATATTGTCTTGAGTGGGGTTTTTTGTTTCGTGTTTTCTTGTGCATGCCTGCCGGTTGATCCTTTTCCCTCTTCACTTCGATTGCTTTGGAAAGTTTGTTTGAGGAGTTGCTTGCATGTTGTCTCAAACAGCAAAGTGACTGAGGTGGAAGGGGAAAAAGAGGGGGGGGGGTGGAATGTAGAAAGTTTTCTTCTTTTTGTTATCAACCGAGAAAACTTGGTCCTTGATGACCACCCCATCAACGGTGGTTCGTCCCCGGGGTGGCCGAAACCGGCAGCTGTTGTTGTCCCATGCAATGAGGGACAAGTGTCTCCAAGTGTTGGATTTGTGGTTTCTGAAGTTTGCTTTTTTATCGTCACTTTGATTTGTGTCAAGCGGTGCAAGATGAGAACTTTGTTTTTATTTCTTGTTTTTTTTTTTTTTTTTTGAAAGTTGGTAGTGACATGCTGAGCAAAGATGTTGATTATGCTCATTTTTGAAATTTAAATTCAACACACGCAATAGTCTCATTTTTTATAAGAACCATCCTTAACTAATACTATTGACAATTTCTTAGTTGATGAGCAATTATCTAAGAAGCCATTTTGTTCAGCTCACAATGCCTTACCTTTTGATCTTCACAGAACCCCAAAATTCGATTTCAACCCTGAGATATTCAACGAAATCCAAAAAAACACCGTGCATTTTTGTCACTTTACATATGAAAGTAGTTTCGACATTGTCATGCTATCTTGTCACTCCCAGAAAATTTATGTAAGTGTGACAACTGACCAAAGGGATTTCAGGTCAGAACGCGTACAAGTTAGACTACCGTAAACATTTGTAATTATTTACTCGGGACTCCAGCAACCAACTTTAACCAAACTTCGGGACAATGTTTGTTATTGTTTACATTGCGTGCTTTCGTTTTTGTTTATTCAAGGTCAAACATTAAAACGCGTTTTTCTCGGAACGTTGAAATGGCGGATGAGACAAGATAGGACGACGACGTTGACTTTATATTATTGTCACTTCAACCAAACAAAAGAATCCTACCAATGAAAATTTAATTCCAGACATAACTGCAATTTTTGGGGTTTTGTGTGAAAAAAGTAAATTAAGGGCTGATTTTAAACTAATTTGTTATAAACAGCTTAATTTAAAAAAAAAAGTTGAAGAACTAAACAAATCTAGATAAATTTAATATATCATAATATTCATTTTTTCTTGAATGTAGTTATTGATTTTTTACGCTTGAAAATTGCAAATTTCACGGGGACCACAATTTCAAAACACGAAATTTCACGCAAATTTCGCAGAACTTTAAAAATGTTCAAATGACTCTGAAAATCCTATGTTAAAATCACAGAAACTACTGAAGCATTCATTATATATTTTTCTTCAGTAAACAAAAAAAAATTACTTGATTTGAATGCGACACAAAAAAATTCACCTAATTTAAAAAAAAATCCTCCTGGCTTAGGGATGGGCTCTACACATATTTTGAAACAAAATGTAGGGCACGCGTATTCTCATTTACTGAACTGCTCTTTTAATATTCGACTAATAAAGCGTAAATGTTCGCGCTAATTTGCTTCTGTTATATTTTTTTAAATTTTATTGAATTTAATATCAAAGCAAGATTTAACAATCTTCTGCGGTCAAAATGAGTAAAAAAATTAAATTTTCTGCGACATTTAGCCAATTAAACAAATTTTTAACGGGTTTAAGCTCACTTTTCAAAAACTAAATTTAACAATTTGCAAAAATATTATCATTTTTAACAAAATTTAAATTTTTTATTCTAAATGAGAAAGGAAAACGAAAAAAGTAATATTTTTTTACTTTCACTGGAATAATCCACCCAAATAAACAAATAGTCTCAAAATTAAACAGGCCCAAAATGAAAATTTGATATGTTTTTAAAATATGGTTCCAAAGATAAAAAAAATACTCTTCATTTTATTTTAAGCTTAAATTCTTTTTAGTTTCTTCCAAAACTAAACCATTAAAATAAAATAGTAGTAAAATTTTTAATACAGCGAATGAAAATATTACTAAATTTAGTTAGTTTAAAAAAGCTCAAATACTGAATATTTCTTCAAATGGTTCGTATCAACTTAATGTACATGTATATTCAAGCTTTTTAATTGAAAACTAATAATGTTTAATGAAATTGTCTTTTTGGATGAAATATTTATTAAGTTATTGTTGTTATTAAAAAAAAGGATTTGAGAAATTGGTAAATTTCCCGAAATCGTCAAAAATTACTAACCCTATGTTAGTAATTAAACCAGGGTATTCACTAGCTTAATTCTACAGTAGTTCATATAGTTATTTTGATTCGTTTTTGAATTTTATTAAATATTTTGAGATAAATCGTTACATTTTCCCACAAACATAAAATTTCACGGGAAAAAGCCAAATTTCGCGGATTTCTCGCTGTCCGCGAAATCGTGAAATTTCACTAACCCTTACAATTTTATAGCAAATTTTCAGAACCTTAAAAAAAGTTTTTATGAAATGGTCAATTATGGTCACTATTTTTAAAAATCGAAAAACTGCAAATATATCGCTAAAATCAAACTTTCGTTGGCTATATCTTGAAAACAGAGCCTTTTATCAAAAATGTGTAATGTACTTTTCGATTGGAAATTCAATTTTACATTTAAAAATGACGCCAAATTTGTTTTTGCATAAAATTTCGTTTTTTTCCAAAAATCACTATTTTTTCAAAAATTGATAACTCGGCGGCAGCTTTTTTGACCATGTTTTTCTATGGCTCAAAAGTTGCGGGTTTTTGTCCCCTAAAATATATCAGAAAATCTCGAAAATCAAAAAATACTTTTTTTTGGGAAATTGAGTTTTTGTAAAAAAAATGTTAATAAAAAAATCGGCAAATTTTTTTTCCGTGTACCTATTTTTTTCTCAATAGTCCTCAATAATACCTACAACATTGCCGAAGACACCAAATTGATCTGAAAAGTCATTCAAAAGTTACAGATTTTCGAATAGTTAGGTACCATTTTTGTATGGACAGCTGCTAAAATTGTTTGGAGACTTGTATGGGTGAACCAATCACACAAAATAGCTTCTTTGGTCATAGGGAAGGCCCCCACAAAGTTTGAGTCAAATAAAAAAATACAAAAAATAAAAATTGTCGAAATCGGCCGATTTCGTAGACAGTTGCTCAACTCTGGAGCAACACGAGATTTTGCTAATTCTAAGCCTTCAGCTAACTTTTTCACATTTCTCTTTGAAAAACAATAAGGCCAACTACCTTTCAACATTGCTGATTTTGTCTAGAATTTTCTGAATTCCTAAGTTCCATCTAACTCTTTTATGGATAGAATTGCTCCAAAATAAAATAATCAATCACTGCTAAGCCCATTTGTTTCACTTGCTGGCGGTACTTAATAACTAAGTGTACAATAGTTTCTATTAAAAAGTGTTTCAAATAAACAAGCATCAAACTTTTCTTCATTCCACAAACTACCAATCTAAGACAAAAAAGGTGTTAATTAATTTCTCCCCCACGGTTGACGCTGCCAAAAGGGCACAAAATTAGCCCATTCAAAGCGGTAGTTAGTGGGGTAACTTAAGAGCCAACGGCGTGCCAAGCAGTTCCAATTTAACTTTTTAGCACTACAATTTAATTTTACATCTTGTTAGGACCACTGCCAAAGTTCCACCGTCTGTCGCCACGCGGAAAATTTACATACCGGTTCACACACCCACGCACCATCCCTCGCCCCCACCCCCTCGGGGACACCATCGTGGCGGCCACCACGGCCACGGTCATTAGAAAAGATAGAGACCTCGCAATCACCTCATTTTCCGGCGCCGTAAAATGTTTCTTTTATAGGGTCATCCCCTCCTCTCCGCCACCACCCACTTAAGAAGGGTCCACGTGGTGCGTTACACTTCCTGAAACTGAGTAGGGCAAGCCCGACTTTACTCATGTGGAATAATAATTAAAGGTTATTACACACAGCACCACTTTGCCGCCGATGGGCCAGAAATTCCAGCTTGTGACGGTCCTCGGTGACACCACCTGGTGACGTGCCAAAGTGGTTTCAAATTAAGTGGTAAACTTTTGACATCGTACACCTCGGGAGGGCTTGAAATGGGTGGTGATATGTTGCCGGAACGTACTGACTTGAAAATCTGATGATTATTTCACTAGCCGAATTACTTTGCTAGGTTTGAACGCAAATTACTTAACTTCTCAGACGTTTAAGGTTTACAATTACTATTTACAAATTACAAGTAAAAACTGAGAGCCTTAGAGAGTCACAGCTGGATAGGCCTGCTGTCGCCACCCGCCTTGAGAAAAAAATGTCTAAAGAGCTTTAACCCAGGAGGAGTGGGGGCTCGTCAACCCCAGGAAAGGTCGTCGCAACCAATTAGACCACCCCACCAATCCCCCAAGCAGGCAGTCAGACAGGTGTGTAAGTGGTTCGACCCTTTTGAGGGAAGGCCAGCCGCGCGCAGGTCGTGGAGAGAATCATAAACAGACACCGGGTACGACTATCCTACTCCGACGCTGAAAGATTCGAGTCGAGTGGCCTTGGGACCTTGCTGGAGCAAACAAAAAAAGAGCAAGAACGGGCTTCAGCTGCCACTTGGCGAGGCCATTTCCCTCCCCACCGAGGGAGTTGGATACACCAGAATGTGGACCGAATTCCTAATGAGGTTGCATTAATATGAAATTTCATTACAAATTAGTTGGTCGGAAACTTGGGCAGTAATTGAGTTTATCTTCAAAAATCTTGTCGTCGAGTGGCTTGGATTTGATGAATTTACGGTAGAGCGTCCAATTTCCCGGGGTTACAAAATTCCCGGGAAACGGGAAATTTTCAACAAATTTCCCGGGAAATCCCGGGAATTCCCGGGAAATTTTAAATTTAACGAAAATTATTCTAATCCTGTTTCTGATTAATCTTTTGCAATGAAATTGTATAGAACAGCAACTTTAATGGTCAAAATGAGTGTGAGGATCAATTAATGGCTTGACTGCTTGTAAAAAATCATGCAACTTTGAGAAAATATATAAACTTTCTAATTTTGAACTCTTTCAAATCGTCCCAAATGAAAGAAAATATTATTAGTATTTTTGTTGAGAAGGATTTTTTTAAATCAAATTTGGACAGTGAAAATCAATGCTCCACAACCATAAAATTGCTTTTAAATTTGTCACAGTGACAAATTAATTTGATAAAGTTAAAATAAAAAACCAAAAAATTCAACTTATGAATAAATAAATAATCATTGAATTTACCATAAAAATCTAATTTCTAGCGCTTTTTAACTTGAAAAACTATTTTTTAACTTGAAAATTTTATAGGAAGTTGTTTTGAATGGTTTTTCATAGTTTTATGGTATGACTTTAGTTAAATGGTTTTAAGCCTAATAAATCAATTAGATTAAAATAATTTTGAGCATTTAAAAATGGTTGAAATTCAACAATATTTTTCCATATATAACGTGCTTCATAAATTTATAACTTCAATCTGTAATTTCTCGAATACTTAGAAACAAATCCTTCTTACACAAACCTTTTTTAAAAATTTAATTATATCAGTTCAATTTCCATTCCATGGTAAAAAAGAGTCAAACAAATCTCAATGTTGATCTTGGCCGGAAGATGTAAATATCTTATTTTCCAATGATATTACCAAAAAAACATTAAAAAAGGCTGTCAAAAATAAAATAGTTTATATTCATTCCATAACAGCGTAATTTTTGTTGCCCAACATATAAGCAAACAATATTCCTTATGGCGAATGCTTCAGAAATAAATATTATCTGAATTAAACCTTGACATGAAATTTACAGACAAGCTGATTAATTAATTTGAACAGTAGATGGAGATAAAAAAAAATCAATTCTCCAATTATTATTTTTTGTATAATTTCAAAACATTGGTGCCAAAAAAGTAGGAAAATGTATACTTCTGCTTGTATTTCGGGAATTCCCGGGAAATTTACAAATTTCCCGGGAAACGGGAATTATTTTTTTCCGGGAAATCCCGGGAATTCCCGGGAAATTTTTTCCCGGGACGGGAAATTGGACGCTCTAATTTACGGTCAGTTGGATGGGATGTTCTGAGATTGAGAAAGCAAAACGAAAGAATTTCAAACAAGAATTATTTTTGGCATTGCTGTAGAACTGTAAAATTTAATTGCAAGGTTTTTGAAGAAAAAGATTTAAATCAGAGTTCTGTAATCAATCTTTCACCGGTGTATGTATATTTTAGTCCATTCCATTTCTTTATTGAAAAAAAATTGCTGAAAAAAAATTTGGTGCGGTTTTGTATCACGTAAACGATAATTATACAACCAGGGGTTTGCACTATAAATAGTTTTGAGCTGTTTATTCTAAAAATTACTTTGAATTTTGTTTGAAAAAAACATTTTGTTTGTCCCTTGATTTTCGAATCGTTTCTAAGGATGCAACAGCATAATGGGTGTTAAATTTATCATAATATTGTACCGATTTTCAATACGCAGGATTTTCAAGAACTTAAATTTTCATATAATTTTATACAAAATATCGTATTTTTGAAAGATACTAAAATTTTCAAAATATATGAATATCAATCAATGTATTTTTCTTTAAATAGATTTTCAGAACAATAAAATTTAAAAAAAACTTAGTTTAGTACAAAATATATTTTTTTTATTTTTTTTAACTATAATCGATATGGGTATAAAACAACGCAGAATGTTGTATAATTTTAAAATTATAAGAAATTTCAGTGTGAATTAATCATTTAAAAAAACATCCTTAGTGTGAATCTATTAACATTTTGCGTCGTAGCAAATTCTGCAATTTTGAATATTTTCAAAATTCAATCCAGTATTGATTATCTCAAGTTGGATTTTCTGAAGGTTTTCAGTTATGGGACTTTGAATCACGAACAAAAAATATCTAATTGTAATTTAATATTCTCTTACAGATTACCTATTAAATATCCTGAGGCATTTTCTTAATATTTCATCACCGCCATTTTGGCCGCCATCTTAGATTTAAAAATCCTAACCCACTGCCAATAAAAATATATTTTTGTTGATTCGATTATCCGAATTGCAATTTTGACCAAGCCTTCGGATGATTGAGTCTGGACTTAAATATGATATTACGTGAAAATTTATGTATTCTAGGCTATAAACTTTCCAATATACAGTCTTAATAACATTCCATACAAGATTTAATACAATTTTGCGAGTAAAATAATCTTACAAAAAAGGACATGTCAATGTTCAAAAATATGTATCTTGAGGAGGGATTTCCTAATCGATTTGATATCTTCAGCCAAATTGTAGATTATGAGGGCTTTTTAAAAAAAACTTATTACTTATCTATTCAAAGTTGAACTCCCATTTTTTTGTTTATGAAACTAACAAAGGCATTTTTTGCGCTAAACTTTAGAAAAGTGCTAATGTTAAGAAAGATGCAACTCTGCATAATTTTTTTTTATATTTTTTTGTTAAAATATATCAAGTTAATAACAATTTATGTTTCTTGTTCGAAAACTAATCTATATTTTGCATGATGAGTAATTTTGTTATATTCGTTGGGCATTAAGTTGTGTCAGAAACAACCGCACTATTAATATTCTTGTCTGTCCACATTATTATATTTCATCAGGCTGCTAGTATCCTGTAGATGTGATATCTCGCCTAATACCCCCTCACCCACAAACCCAATGTCACCCCTGATGACGGTGGAGTATTTTAAAAAATTCAGAAAAATTTGAATTTTCAGATGCTTTTTAACCTAAAAATGGTGCACTTGATAAAAACAATGTAATAACATTTCCAATTGCAAATTTGATTTTACATCTACACAGTTAAATATTGTGAAAATTTGGACGGTGTAATTTTAGAAGGATGAATATTACTGCTCAATTTAGTCTGAAAATGTGGTAAAATTACATACTATTTTTCTGACATAAAACATGTACCCCTTCCCAGATATATTACATTAATGTGTATAATGATTTTAAAATTTTAAATGAGTTTTGTTTAAATTTCTTCCACAAATCCATATTTTTTTCAAATAATGAATATTTGGTTATACATCCCGAAAAATTGCATGAAGTCTCTATATGGAAAAACTAATTGAAACATAACTGGCAATATTCAATTCATCACCAATTCAAAATTTCAACTTGAGTCATTCTAGTTTTACTTAATTCTAGTTGATTTGATTGATCACTGCACAGTAAAAAAAATCATGGTAATATTACATCGGGAAGAGGTACATATTTTATGACAGATAAAATGTGTAATTTAACTTCTGAAAATGTGTAATTTCACCACTTTTCTGGTGTTATGTCACTTTTCAGTCTAAATTGAGATAAAATTACACCATAAAAAAGGTAACGTTCAACCTTCCATAATGATACCTTCCATATTTACATATTTTTTTACAGTGAGCATTTGTTTGACTATTAAGAAGTTTTCCCATATTAGTAGACAAACTGCACTTAAGAAAAAAAAATGAGACATAAAATAAATATACGTTTCATAACATTCAAGATAACAATTCAGTCTATTCCGATCAAAAACTCAGCTAAATAATACACTGCACTAACAGTGCCTCATATCTGCTATCATTGCCGCCAGAAACAATGTGTCATAATTCAATCCAATCCGGTTAAGCTTATTCTGTGTTCTGGGAGACCCTCAGCATGTGTGACCTCTTGCCGCCATGCTCAAAACCGGTCATCTCTCTGGTGACGGTTTTTGGTCCAGCTGTGGACCGGTCGTTCCTCCCCATGCATGAGTCCACCGGCATCTGAACTAATTTCGTATTCATTAGGTGTAGAGACACAGGGAGCTCGCTCGCCCACAACTCAAACCAAATTATTGAAACAAAATACGTGTATCAATATCTCGTTTGTGGCTTGGGTTTGATTGGGCCCACTCACAAACTTTGGGTGCAGACATTTTGGGACTATTGGGGTTCTGACTTAGTTTTTCTCAAAAAAGATTTAATTTTGCATCGAAGGCTAGGATAAAACTTTCAAGACTCAATGTGTCCAACAACTGAAGTCGGCAAATCCTGAGTCCAACAAAGTTGATAAAGCGTGGGAGGCTTACGACTAGTGGGAAGATTTTTTCGCAGGAGCCGTCATTCAAGTCCCTCCACCCTTGGTATGTCGCCTATGTAATGTAGGGGGTGGTTTGTGATGTACAAACAAACAAATACAAACACAAACACACGTTCGAGCACAACCGGTGACGTTGTGCTGAGAGCACTCCGATGCTGCATTAATTATGAGCCGGAAATTTATGTTCGATCGAAACAGGTAATGATGCCCATCTATCTCACTTCCCTGGCCACTGTCGTCACGGTTAATTTAGTGCGAAATGTAATAGGTTTTCCATGTCCCAAAGTCGCAATCCGCACACGGCCCAAACGAGGTGGGCTCGACTTTCGAAAAGGCGGCTCTCGTCAACCTACGACGGATTCGTCGCAGTGGAAACCTACGAGGGATGGTCTTCGATAATGGATTTCGATGAATAATTTAAATGATTTCCCAAAAAGACGCACTTAATCTGCAACGAAAGCAACGCCAAAATGATACGTAATCTGTCTACAAACTTTCAAGTGAGTGGTCGCTAATTGTTTCCACTAAGACCTTTCAATTAAGAGTGTCTGAGTACCAGGAACCATAATCCACTGAGCAATCGTTCATAGCTTGAACCAGAAATGCAAAGTCTGTACTTTCTCGGAAGAGCAAATAATAGTCCAACACTTTTCCAATTTAAAGTTTCGGGCGATAAAAGTGAGTGGGTTTCATTGTCGGTTACCTTTGTATATGGTTTCATTAGAGCCATCATCATACGTAATCCTGTGGCACTGTTACTGCTTTTAACAATCTTCAACATTCTTCATGAATTCATATATCAAGTAATCTTCAAGTAACGCAGCAACGTGATAAAACTGATGATCAACCTCAAATTCTATGCCATAACATTCAACGGTTGTCATGCAAACTTGTAGTAAAATAGTCTATCCGATGTTTTCAGACTCTACGTGACAGAATTTTAGAATTCCGTCTCGTGATTTTTTCAAGCCTACCCCAATCTAATTCAATTAAAGCCGCACACATTCTCATTACCTTCTCCAGCAGCGGTGTGAACTAACCAGCACTGACCATTAAAGTGTCCATTTGAAACCCATTAACGTCGGTAAGTATTTATTACGCTATAAATTATTTTATACCTACTTGGTCCCCTTAATTCCACCTCCAATCCCAAACCGGTTCCATCTTTTCAGTCCCAACGCAGCAATGTTCTAGCAGAGGTTCCTGGAACGTGTCATATTGAAAATTTATTGCAGGATTTTCGTAATAATAACTTCACAGAATTTGGCACGCAGCGCGATTCTTCTACGAATTCGAATGTCGATGCAACATTTCAAACTGACCAGAATCGGCGTCAAATAAGCTTATTTTATGATCGAAATCACTATGCCATTAGTAACCTTAACGTATCAACGTCCAGTTGTACAACCTGATCCAACTTATTCCATGCAACAATAAATCATTCTGTGCGATTGTCCTTTGAACGATGCGTGTCACTAGTCTCACTGGCCGGTGCCCATCCAGGACCAACGTAGTTAATCGCCGGTACTCGATTCGTCGGAAACAGGCAATAATTTGTACTAGTGATTTGAAATCTGATTGCCTCCCTGCCTTCCAGCTGGCCACTTCAAAGCTTCACGTGGTCTGCTCTTTGCCGGATCACAACCAGAAGCCACAGCCGGAGACAACCTGTTGATTGGGAAATTTGATGGAGGGCTGTGTGGGACTGTTGTTAAATCCGTGTCCGACATGGTGCCGGCCGCCCATGTTCCCGGTAGTAGCGGCTGGGGGCAAATACGATGGCCATAAATTTACTTTCGATCTAGCTGTAAATTAACCTCGACATTAGATGAAACAAATTCACTCCTGGTTTCACCCCGTGGTTCATGGTGGCGATCATCGTGGGAGGTCGTGCAGTCGTAAATTTAATTTCCGAGAATTTAACGCGTCGATAGGCATCAGAGATTGTAACGCTAAATTGGTACTCTAGTTTATAGCTAAACGGTTTCGGGGTTTAGTTGGACATGATTGTAAACCATCCGGTACATTATCCCATTAATTTTAATTGAGTCGAAATAAGCGGTATTTTGCTTATAACAAATCGATTTTATAATATCATAAACAAAGTTATTTATAAAAAAATCAAAAGGCGTTCATGTACCGAGCCTTTTAGACGGGAGGTCTATGATTATTGTTGTACTAGTTCTCGAGCCATCGTTGTCAATCTGATTAACATCATTCAAACAGTTTTTTTAATTGTAAAAAACAAAAACAAAAACAAAAACAAAAACAAAAACAAAAACAAAAACAAAAACAAAAACAAAAACAAAAACAAAAACAAAAACAAAAACAAAAACAAAAACAAAAACAAAAATTTACTCAAAGAAGGTGTAAAACCAAAACAAAAACAAAAATTTGTTTAAAGTATGTGTAATTTAGAGGTGGCTTAATTTAGTATCATACAAATTGTATACATTCTTATAGAGTTTTTTTTCTGAATTGCAAAAGATGAAAAACTATTTTTTTATCCATCACATTCATCCAACTCTTCTTACGCTGATCGAATCCGAAAAAATATTTATCAACTACTCAACTACTTTTAAGTGGTTTTGAATTTATTATTTCCAAGATTGCTGCCGAATTGGCGGTAATGAAATATAAAAAAAAATGTTTATGTTTTGATTATCCATAATACAAACCTTTTGATGATGGAGTTTGGCTTTATAACCTTTTAAATTATACTTTTTATCGCTCTACAATAAAATAAATATAAAATTAATACAAACTGTTTTAATTTTCTTCCCTCTGCTGCCTGAATCCATGTGAGCCAATGTTTGCACTTCTCCCCACGGGTAGTCAAATACACATTAATAATTTACGCCCATTGTGGCGCGGCAGCTTTCACAGCTCATTGAAAGGAAATGTCACAGTGACACAGTTTCACAGCCGTCATGAATACTTAAAACACACGAGTGGAAACGTCGAGCTAAAATAGGGAGCGATATGTTCATTCAAAAACGTAAAAGTGCCTGCAGCAAAGGCCCGTTCTAGAAGAGGCTTTCCACACATGTAAAGGAAAAAATATTAATTATGTTCATTTAAATGAGAGGTAATAGTTTGCGTTAGTGAAATCTTTAATATCTTTAGAATTAAAGGCATTTTCTTAAAATAAAATTCCAAAGGAAACTTACTTAACCCATCGGATTCTTCATTATTGCATAACGTCTATGTTTACGCCTCCAACATTCTGTGCACACGCACCAATAAAACGAATAAATTGTTGTTTAACTTTAGCTAAACCTACACGCTCAAACACACGCGTACGCAAACATATTAGCAGTCTAAGCTCACGCATAATACGTATACGCACCGAGTCCATTTGTTTTATCTATAAACCCAAAGTAAAACATTCTCTAGCCCTGTTTCGAACCCCCAAAAAGAGCGCGGGGGTTGCAAAATAAGCCCACCGTTTTGTTGATCTATGAGCCTTATGTCGGGTATAAATTCTCGGTGGAGAAATTCAATGAAGCCTTCTTTCCTTACTTCATATTTCTCCGGGCAAAGTATGAATTGTGAGAATGTGCGTGCCTACTTCCCACTCCCACACAAGCGCGCGCGCCTAATTCAGTGAAACAAGCCATATTTCAGATAACGTGCCTCCGTCACATGGCACGTGGGGTTGTGTAGCCTTCTTCCCGCCACCAAACGCCAAGATTCAGGAACCCCAGGACCAAAAAGGCGGCGGGCGCACACGTGGGCTTGTCTATGACGACCGAATGATACCGCCGCGGAATGTGTTGGAAAGCCCCCCAAGGAGGGAGGGGCGACACATTCCTCCCAACGGTGTAACTGTACGGTTCTTTGCTAGGATTTGAGGTTAGATTTTCTTGGAAGAAGCAGACATTGGCCGGGTGCGAGGTTGTGGGGCCGTCGCGTAGACATTCAAGCCGCAAGCAGCGAGCTATCCCTTTGTACTGCGGGAAGAAATGAAACGGATGCACTATGGTAGGATTGGCAAAATTTGAAGCATGCAGTTATTCTGTAGAATGACGCATTTTTTTTTAAATGTTTTATTTTGTATTTATGATGTAGAAGAATCTTTGTTCATGCAATTTCTTTGTCATATGAAACCATTTTATCAAAAATTGCTGCAAATGGCTTCGTCAACATTTTTCTCGATTTTGTTGCAAATGTTTTCAAAATCGAATTTCTATCCGTGTATGTGTGTATGTGTGAGTGTATGTACTTATGTATGCAGTGACCAACAAACTAGCTCATGTTTTTCGGCACTGGCTGAACCGATTTGACGCATACCGGATACATTCGACTTGGTTTAGGGTCCCATAGTTCGAGTTTTATACATATTGAAGTTCCGATAAGTATTCAGCAATTTACCACGAAAACAGCATGGAAAAAACAAAAGTGCTCGGATCAAGCTCAAATTTTGACTAGGTGTGCCCTAGAGGAAATAATTAGACCCGTTTTTTTGTTTGGCCATTAGGGTAACTTAGGCCTGTGTTAGGGTGGTCCAAAAATGGCTATTTTCGTCAATTTTAGCAAAAACCACTTTTTCCCCGCCAATTTAACAAATTTTAAATGTCTTCTGCCCAAATGAAAGGTAATAAGTTAACCTTTCAAAGAAAAATAGCTAAAAGTTCAAAAAATCTAACCTATCATATGAAAAGGTCGTATAAAACTTTAAAATGCCGTAAATCCGGATTTTTCGACGCGCCGCGCGCAAAAACGTAAACAAATCGGAATCGCAAAAAAAACTACTTTTTTCACTAAACTGCGATAATTTCAAAATATAAGCGCTGACTTTTAAATGCTTGGGACGCAACTCTTGGAACCCAAACATGCCCAATCTTTGAAGTCTTGGGAATCGAAATCTGGATAATTTTCTTATGTTTTTGAAAATAATAATTTTATGGTCAAGCTTGATCATGACATACAGCGTAAAAAATCCATAGGGGCCATCCATAAACCCCTTGTGCACTTTAAGGGGGGAGGGTTGGCGATTTTCCGTGCTCCATATTTTCGACTTTGTTTCATGTTTTCTAAAAAATCATAATTTTATGAAAAATTGGCAACTCTGCCAAATGAATTTTGATCAACTTTTGCCATAGCTTAAAACATGTCACTTTTTGTCATCTCAAAAACATTTAAAATAAAGATTTTAAGAAAATATATTTTGTGCGGTTCAATTTATTTTTCGAAAAATCGAATTAAAAAGATAGGTTATTTTTGACAAATGTAATTATATTTCATCTAGGAAATCCAAAGCAAAAACCATTGCCCGAGACTCTAGCTTAAGCAGACAATCTGTTCTTAAGGCACAGATTTTTGTATATTTGAAAAGAATTTTGATATGGACTGCTACCAAAACTGAATTAAAACAAATATGAACTAACTGATCTAAATCTAATCTAATCTAATCGAACACAAGCGCAGCCAGTCCGAAGAAAGCATCCTGGAAGAACTTGTGGTAAGATTACGCCTCAAGTCCTTTCTTGTCAATATTAATGATTACAGTACATCCGAGTTACCCCGAAAATGTATAGCAAAAATTAAAGCGGCCAGGCCTACTGCGTTGCATTAACCGCAGAGACAGATTCTGTGAACGGATCACATTTCACAGAATCATCAGGGGGAGGAAGGATGCGTGGACATACCGTACCAAACGCTCCGAATCAGTTGTGGTGTAGTGTGTAAGTGTAAATTTGGCAGATAATAATATTTAGGGAAGGGGGGGGGGGAGGGGAAGGGGAGGAAATGAGGATAGGAGAAAGGGAAGGTGGGAAAGGGATAATATGGATATATCATTTGATCAATAGAATATTATTTAAAATAAGGGAAAAACATGAATCAAATAATGATAGATAAAATGGATAGATCTCACCAAATCGAGATTCAACAGCTCCAGCAGGGTGCCACTTGAATCGTAATTCTTCTAAGACTTCTGGACTTGAACAGGATTACAGTAAAGTAGCGGGCAGCAACAAACAAGGTTTCAAGGTTTCAGTTCTTCCAGCAGCAATCCTGGTACTGCTCGACCGGCAGCAAATGCATCGGACGCCGCAAGTTGGTACTAATCACCACACGATGCATTTAATTTGCTACTGCTGGCCGGATTGGTAGATTGGAATAGGAGCATGATCACCACTCCATAAAGTGCTCCAGCTGTTGCTAATCCTGCCTTCTTGTTCGTGTAATCGTCACCCCCATGAAGAGCATCACGCCGACGAAAAGTTGAAATCTGGGTTTTGATATTCCACTAACACTACCTCAACCGCTACCACCATTAAATTTGTACAGGAATTCCGGTTAAAAAATTGAAATCGAACGTTTAAAAAAAAATCAAATTCCAAAAATATGACAGCGGAAAAAAATACGTCTTTTCACGCTCCCAGATTACTTCGATCTTCCTAAAAAAAAACAAATATGAACTAACTAATGATGCAAAATTACTTCTTGTGTAAGAAAAAAATTACATACACAGTTTCAACCAAATAAAAAAAATTAAAACTAAATATCAACACATAATTCAAGGATAAACGTTTTATGGATTATTCCTTCCTAAGTGACCACACCTCGACATCGACCTTCACCAAATCTCCTCATATTTGGTTTAGGGGTGTACAAATTTTGTCAGGGGTGTACAAGTTTGTCAAAATTTGGTGGACATTTGGTGTACCTCCACGTACAGTGTTGCCAGATTTACGTTGGAAGTTTTAAAATGTAGTTTTAACCCTTTAGACGAGCAGCGGGAAAACTCACATTCAATTGCTGACAGTTGTTTACATTAAATTCAATTAATACCTCATGCCCCATACAAAAACAGTTCATCAAAATGATTTTGACAAAATAAATAAAAGTAATTCCAAATGATTTCGGTCGTAATAATATTAAGTCAATAAAAAAGGGTTTATGAATATAAATATTTCTGAATGCTCAAGCCAAACTAAAATGTCAAAATCATTAGGCATAATAATGTCACATTTTGACCACTCATTTTCATCTCCCACCGTGCCAAGAACTACTGATGGTTCCGCCGGGAGCGAAATCTCGAATACCAAGGACGCGCAGCATCAGCAGCGGGAAAGACAAATGTGTATGATGCTAATTTATCATTTGCCGTACAAAAGCGCCTGGAAAACGGAACCCGGGAGGGATTCGTTCTGGCCGTGATCTTCCGACGAGGATTCCTCTCTCTCTCTCTGACAGAAGGCACAGGCTTGTTCGTCTTGATTTCCCGAGGTTTGATTTAGAAATTGGGAGGGTGCTTTAAAATGGCTTTAAAAAATTTGCGCCAAAAAGATAAATGTAAGGCTCCGACCTGTCATCGAATGGCGATAAATTGTGTGTCACCTATGCGTAGTCGAGCTGTCGTTCTCAAAATTGTGCGTCTCGTCACAAAACTCTGACAGCTAATCTCTCGGCACTGGGTGGCACCACTCACTGTTGATTAGCTTGCGGAGTCACCTGACGAAGATGCGGCCTGACAGCGTCACAGTGTGGATAATCTATCTCTTTTTTGGGAGAGGAAATCTTTTCTTCAAAACAATGAAGGCTCAACTCACACACACACACACAATGAGTGACAGCACATCGAGTCCCAGTTGTGCGTTTTCTAATTTTCAACTCAGCTCTCACAAAGATTTGGGGTGGTACACACGAGCCTTCGCACAATCACCGTTTTCGAGTGCTGGTCTATTCATGAAAGGTTCCTTTGCTTTTTTATACTGTAGTACTATTTTTGATGGAGATTGTATGAGATGTTTTTTTTTTTTTTTTTTTTGCAATTAGAATTAGAAATCTGTCTAAAGTTAAACTTCTACTTATTTGAATTTGTTGTTTTTTATCGATGCAATTAGCATGACTTTTTACTGTTGACTAAAGAGAACTTATTTACTAATTTAAGAGATCTTCTGACAAATTTAATGCTGTTCCAATAATCAAACGAAACGAGAAGCAATTCCATTTCGAATCAGCAAGATGAAAGCCAGCAAACCGTTTGACACCGAGACAAGTGGAATTAGATTAGATGTTTGGCTTCGGGCTTTTCCCGGAAAGGGTGTCTGTGGTGAACAGCACGAAGGCATCTTCTGGGAGCTCGGAGACATTCCATGGAATGGAAGAGGCAAATGAATTTCCAAAATATTCTGCAACACAAAAAAAAATAATATTTTTCCTTTGAATATACTTGCCCCATGCTTTCAATCTTCGGTGCCTCCCTTTGGGTCCTGTGAGGGAGGTCAAAAAATACTAGCATCTGTCTGGCCTTTGTGATTGTGTTGAATTTTGAAATATGGAAAATACGTCGAAGGTTTCCTAACTCGACTCAACCGTATCTACCTCTGGAAGTGCACACCGGGTTCTGAAGAGGTTCCCAGTTTTTTTTTTCCTTCTGCTCTCAACCAGCCAGGCGTAGAGTGAGCCGAAGAAAATTTGTAGATCGTTATGAATATTCCTAAACGAGCCACCGCCTCGTTTCCCATAATCCCAAGCATTTATTGTCCCACTTCTCGTGTTTCTCCAGCACCACACATCTGCTCTATGTCATCCGGCAAAATATACGACCCAGATCAAAGAGTCCTTCCTGAGGAATAACTTTCCCCAGCCCCTACCCACCAAGACTCCTCTAACTCTTGCCGCTAGGTCGGCACTTCAAAGCATCCCAAAATTTTTGACATCAATTTGCATTGTTGGCTTTTTGCTGTTCTAGTTTTCCACATTGGCATTAGAGAACGTTGAAAATTTATAGGGACTGTCTGCTGCTTTCTAATTCAAACCTAAATTGAAACTCATTCGGATTCTTCAAACATACATTTCCAACCTCCAAGCAGAGAGATGAAAATCATCCCAGGAATATCAAAGAAAGAAAACGATTGGTTTTGTTCTGCACATGAAAAATATGCAGTTTTTTTTTCTTATTAACTGTACCTGCTGTCGAAGACATTTCTCAATTTACGCGCACGTGCCACCCGAGAACCTAATTTGGCAATAAATCTCTCCACCACGCCGTAAAGTGGCGGTAATGGTAATGTTGTAGTACGAGTGTTAAACGCCCAGTATTAGCACCGCCATTTTTCCCGAGGCGTTTTCCCAAAAAAAGCATCTCTCACAAACAGCCAGCTTCCGCCCAGTCTTCAGGAAAAACGATGCACACGTTTTAGTACATATTTCGTGTCCCTCTGTTGCTGCTGCTGCTCTTTTCCGTAAAGTGGTTTTATTACTGCCGTATGGAAATTTGCGTGCCATCACTCAAACACCTTCGTCCTGGATTTTTGCCTCCCATTTTTTTTTTTGCTGATGCCGCCTCCCCCGCCAGGCGTGACATCTTTTTAGCACCGCCAGAAATGTCTCATCTTCACGCGGAGGTGGTCGCGTGATGGAATATTTTCTGTTCTTTTTTTTTTCTCACTCTCACAGTCGGGGGTGGTGGTGTAAAAGCACGCCCGTCATTAGCATGCGTACATATTAGGGTGTTTCATCCAAAACAAAAAGTTCTCAGAATCAGGCAAACCGAGGTTCCACTAGTAGAGGATACCCATAGGAACTCTCATGCCAAATATCAGCCCATTTGGTTGAGAATTGGCCTGTCCCTAGCGGTTCAAAGTTTACATGTAAATTACTATGGGATTTTTATGCTTTTCGTTCAATCGTTCCTACAGGTCTGGGGACAACATGGATTCACTCGGAATAAAGACAGGTGTGTAGGGGATGGTCCAATGAACACATTCCAGAAGGAATTAGGCTTGTCCATTCTGTCCCCAAGTTGCGCATTGGATCGACGTCCGGTGTCTCCAGAATCATCGATTCGCCCTTCAAATGTACGCATTGTCCTTAGTATGCTAAGACGGCTAGGAGAAAATTACGACGCCCCATGTCAGACGGTGAACACGTGGCAGATCATCTACTCGAGTTTTGGCTTAGAAACATTCTTTAAAGTACTAAAATTATAATTATTGTTGTTTCTGGAAGAATTTCAACTATTCTAAATAACGTAAAATGATGATTTTGTGTTAATAATGCAATCGATGCCTCTCCACGTGTTCACCGTCTCATATGGGGCGTCGTGGTTTCCACCTAGCCGTCATAGCATACTAAGGAAATGCGATGCTTTTGAAGGATGAATCGTTGGTTTTGGAGACACCGGACGTCGATCCAATGCGCACCTTGGGGACAAAATGGACAAGCCTAATTCCTTCTGGAATGTGTTCATTGGACCATCCCCTACACTCCTGTCTTTATTCCGAGTGAATCCATGTTGTCCCCAGACCTGTAGGAACGATTGAACGAAAAGCATAAAAATCCCATAGTAATTTACATGTAAACTTTGAACCGCTGGGGACAGGCCAATTCTCAACCAAATGGGCTGATATTTGGCATGAGAGTCCCTATGGGTATCCTCTACTAGGGGAACCTCGGTTTGCCTGATTCTGAGAACTTTTTTGTTTGGATGAAACACCCTAGTACATATATCAAATTTAGCACGTCAGCCCGCCACCACCACCCCCACCCGTAAGCGGCACCTTTCCGGGGAAAAGCGTGCATAGATGAAGCTTGCACCGAATTTCTCCACAAGAAAGTGACACATAAATTATCTGGGCCGCGGCTGTGTCGATGAAAGGGAAGCGGTGAGGGGATTTTGAAAATATTGAAGAAAAAAGGTTACAAAAAAAATCAAACTGCAGAAAAATAACTATGTATTTCAATATTTTTTCTAAAAATTAGAAAATCTAAAACTGCAAGAAAAAATAATTTAGGCTCTGATAAGGAAACATTTTTAAGGCTGCTAAAATTAATTAAAACATTGAAAAATGCTGTCATTTCAAAAATGAGACTAACATGCTTAATTCTTTTTCTTGAATTAGGATAAAACTCATAATTCCGTCAACTGGGGCGAATCGAACTACAGCAGTTTTTAAGCTTGATTTTTTTTTTGGAAATTATGCGTTCTGTCAAGATGACGTTACATACCTTCATAAAGAATATTTTATTTGGAACATAATTTGAGGTTGATTGCCGATTCAATTGCAGGTACATTTTCTTCATATAAATACCTTATTTGGCACCTAAGTCAGAACTGAAGCATAAATTTAAAACACACACTTCTAGAGTTTTTTTAAGGGTCCTATAAACATAAGGAAGACAATAGTTTATTGGACCTTTTCAAAAAAAAACTCAAGGCTTCATTTTTGTATGAATAGAATAACTGAGGAATAAGGCTAGAATGAAAATCCAACATGACCGATTTTTCGGCTCCTTTTCAAAAAAATTCCAAGTTTTTTTCAGCGTTTTGGCTGTAGTGGCAAAATAAAAGAAGAAACCCCCCAATGTTATTACATATTTGGAAAGATAATTGATTTTCCTACAAAGAAATATCATGCAGAATGAACCATATAGTACCTGTGCTTCCCCTGAAATAAAAATGTAGCGTGACGGGACAACATCGTAAAACTGGACTTTTAAAAGGCACACTACAAAAATCACTACAGTTTTGCCAGTTTGATTTTTGAAAACTTTTGCTCTTCTACACATTATCAAAAATTAAAAAACGAATTTTTTGCTCCTTGAACTGAAAGAATTGGATGAAATTTGAGTTTTTGCCAGCCATTTCTTTTCGTGAAGGGACAACGAAAGGAGCAGATTTATGAAAAAACTCCTCTCCCGTACAATGGCTCGCAGACCACTTTTGTTCAATGTTCTTGGCTTTTAAGGTAAGAAAACGTATTTAAAGCACATTTCAATTTTTGCATCATAATAAAAACGATTTTCTTCATATAAAAAATCATATTGAAAATTGAAAAATGTGACATTTTGGTGTAGCTTCGCTAAGAATCGGTCATATCAATACACGATTAATAAAAATCCATATCTGGCACTTTTTTGTAAAACTCACATATCCTTTTTAAGACTTTGAATGTGTAGCCATTGCAAATATTTTTTGAAGTTTATGTCCCTCGACGCTGGCCAAAGTCGAGGGTGGCATAACAAATAAATGAATAAATAAGTATTGACGAAATTTTTCACATATTTTCAAAATGGTTTTGATTCAACCCAGAAATGCTAAATATGGTTTGAAACGCAGGAAAAAGCATTTCAAATTGTGTTTAGTTGATTAGACTCCTATTTCCGTAGAATTTTTGAAGTTTTTTGATAGAATGATTTTTTTGCCCCTGACAGTTTTTTTTACAAATTATCAGCATTTTTTCTTGACATGATCTTTAAGTTTTCAATGCGTCGATTTTTGCATTTACTTACGCATTGGCTGTTCAAATAATAAATAAATAAGGGTTTCTTAAATTATTCTTTTTTTTTCATTTTTGCAGTAAACAATGCTCATGCTAAATCTTTTGATTATCTAATTATTATTATATGTTTTTTTTTTTTCAAGTATCTACGGCTTTAAAAATATTTTTTTCAAGTTCGGCATTTTGTTTTTTTAAATAATTTATGACAGTGATTTTTTGCAATAACCACTATAATTTATCGGAATGAGGAGAAGAAAGACTTCTAGTTTTTTATTGTTTACTTTTCAAAGATAATATTTTGTACTCTGCTAAATATTAACTGCTCATTGAAAAAGTTAATTAAAATAAAACATTCTCAGTTTTAAATGCATTTCATTTGAAAAAGAAGATATTTAAAATAATGTTGTGAGTTTTATCTTTGTTTTTTTCCAATTATTTTTATTAAATATATGTTCGTGAATAAGATTCGTCTCCCTGGGTCCTGCCTCGGTGGAGTCGCTGGTAGGTAGTTGGACTAACAATCCTAAGGTGTAAAAAGAGGTTTGCAATTGCCTCAACAATCAAGCCTTCGGACACCTAGTTCCAAGTAGGAATCTCGCAATCGAGAACGCCAAGGCAATGCTGTCTAGCGAATATTTGATTTGTTGATTGATTTTCATTAAACCTTATTTTGTATCATATATAAAACAATATTCTACATTTCGTCGCTTGTGTGCTATCTTGTGACTAGTCTGCTGTAAAAAGATAGGACGTGTTATTTGTTTCCTAGTAAATCTATTTTTTTTAAATTTTGTACTAAAAACACTCAATACCGTAATCCCAATATTACCCCTGATGACGGTACTTGTAATTAATAACCTAATTTTTAATGTTTTTAGAGTAATATTGTAAAATAAATCTTATAATGCTGTCTAGAGGTGGGCAAACCCGTTCTTTTTTAGGAGCCGCTCATTTTCGTTCGCTCTTTAAAAAGAGCCGCTCTTTTGAACGGTTCTTTCGCTCTTTTTCAAAATTTGGATTAAATGGTTTTTTTTTTCAGGAATCGTGTGATTTTATAAGTTATTTCACATTATACTTTTATAAATTAGGCCGTACCAAACATTTTTTGAAGTTTACTATGTCCCTCAACTCTGGCCAAAGTAGCAAAAAAAATAACAAGCCATGGTATAAACATTTTAATGAAAAAAGAGTTTTAAAATGCATCTTATACATCCACAGTTGCATTGCAATCATTAGATTTAAAAATATCGAAGTATTAATGAACCGTTTTTCAGCCAAAAAAAACTTTTTGCATTACTGTGCAAACGGAGTTTCACAAAAATTCAAAATATTTTTGATCGATCCCAAAATGCTTTTTATTTTTTTCAGTTGATAAGACTTCTATTTCCATTAAAATTTGGAAGTGTTTTGAAAAAAAAATATTGTTTTGCCCCCTGAATTTTTGGACCGATTTTGAAGGGGAGGGGTGACATAAAGTTTGAAAAATGTTTGTAACGGCCATATTTGATGAATAAAATAAATAAATCTGAAAACGAGAAGATGCCCTTGAAAACCATAGGTTTTGGTGGTCTCTATGTCAAGATTTCTACTCAAAACTAAACATTCGAGTAATTGAATAGCATCCAAACTGAAATCTAGGATGCTGGAAAAATTGATATTGATTTAAATATTGCGTTTATTTCTGAAAGACTAATGCTGATATTTTATTTGGAGAAAATATTATGTGAACTCTTCTCTACATTCTGATTTAATAGATAAGGTCTATGAACGCTAACGTTTAATCGGACAAAATGATTATTTTTTTCCGAAATTTCTCAAATATTCAGTAGATTTTTGGTAATATTTGAAAAATTATGCAATTTGAAATGCTCAAATTTGTATTCCGGTATTATTATTTGTATTCAGTTGTACAATGAAAAGTTTACTTCATTTTGTTTTGAAATTCATTTACTTTTGGTATTAATTTTTCTAAGCATTGAAATTTTCCAAAACAAATTTAATACTACATTTTTTGGAAATTCAATAACTTATATAACAAAAATCATTCCATCTTGAGCCGGTTCTTTCAAAAGACCGGAATTTGAAAAAGAACCGCGGTTCTTTTTTTGTGAGCCATGGTTCGTTCGCTCTTTTCAGTGAACCGGCTCTTTGAGCGGTTCGCTCTTTTTTTGCCCACCTCTAATGCTGTCTGATTTTCAGTTTACTCATTTAAAAAATAGTATTCTAACGTTTTAAAAGTTATATCTTGTTTTCATTCTTAGGCCGATGCAATATTGTTTAAAGACTTTGTCCCTCAGCTCTGGACGGGGTCGAGGGGAAGGAAAAAACATTTGTCAACAACGTTTGAATGGAAAAAAAGTTTTGAAATGTATTTTACACTAGTTCAGTTGTTTTGCAATCATTAGATTTTAAAAAATGTAAGATTTGAGGAAAACTAAAATTTTAGCGCTCAAACTGTGCGAAATCGTAAATCCCTCAATATTAAATTTCGAATATATTTCAAAAATTGTATTTATTTACACTTATTTCAAAGTGATGTTATGAAGCATAAGTACCTGCGCACATTTCAATTTAGTTACAGGTATTGCTGAGGTTTCTAGCCAACACGATTTTTACTGTGATTTCAAGTAAAACAAATATTTACTAAAACCTAATCTTTTCAAATAATTCTACCGCAAATTAAAAAAAACTTCCATGGTAAACACCGAACTCCCCACCGTGGTGCATGTTGTCTGAAGGGTCGAAAAACTGTTCTGTTGGTTGTACCAACAACCTTCCCCAACGAGAACAAGAAGAAGAAAGAGATTCCCATATGCCAAAGAGGCGCGTGTGAAAATAAAAAAAAATAAGTGTCAATAAAAAGAATTTCGTGCATACGAATAAATTTATCTGCACGTCCTCGACTTGTGAGGATGAGCTAGGACCCTCCCTGCTTCTTCGCCATGTGTCGAGTAGGGGAATGGGGGTGGTTTCCTTTGCATTTTATGTCAATTTCTGTGGGGCTGTGAGTGAGAACTTTGGGGAGGTGCGTTTTTGCCCGTTGCATAATGGAAATCGGCTTCCCCAGAGCGGCACACACGAAGGAGGACGAGTAATGTTATTGCAAACATATGTAAGGCTCCTAAAACTCCCCCCGCCCCCACCTCCCAAAGCCACAAACAAACATCGGCGCAGGCAGTTGACGGTGATGTAGGAGTATGCGGTTATGTCAACACTGCGAGAAGAGAGAGATGCAAAATAAGACAAGACAACCTCCCCTTCCCCGAGGGGATTCCCGAAACGGGCACGTGCTGCCACTCTGGTAATGATAACATTTAAAATTGTGGTAAAATTGTTTTACGTCCTGACACACTGTAAATTTGTCACAATTTATGCGCGATGGTGTGAATTTTATACGAGCTGCGGTCTGCCGGAAGATTACTCACTTTAAGATGGGAACGTTTTTGTGTTTTGTTGTTTGCGGTTAAGAACCAAAACAGCTGATGCTTGATGATGTGAGATGATGTTTCTTTGCGATTATTTCTCTGTATTGCTTAATTAGTAAAAATGATAATATAGGGAAATTACATTTTTGGTTATTATTAATCCTGTCCTGTCCAATCCTGTCAAAAGATACAGCGTCCTCAAAACTGGTCTAAAACGTATTTTTAACTCGGATATCACGTTGCACATTTGTGCTTCAAAGAATATGGTACTGTGAATGATTTATTTCAACATTATCATTTATATGTTTCTGGATTGTAAAAATCCATGAAAAAAATATTGAAACTATTTTTTTTTCAAATTATTTGTTCCACAAGTTTTTTTATTCATTGAAAATGAATTCCTAAATAAATTTAGGAAGCCAGGTTATCAAATAGTTAAATTATTACAAATAAAAAAATCAACTAATTGTCATGCGAGTAAAAACCTAAAACTCATTCAGCAACAAAACGAAACCAAACATCTGACATCACGTACGCCAGAACCGCAAATTTTCTCCCAATCTCTTTTCAGTTGCTCGCCACATTTTTGAATCCGCGATAATTCCCCGAGAAAATTGGGCCTGATCTGTTCGAATAATAGAATTATAATTTAATCATCGTCAATTTTTGCATGCTCGTGTGCTTTTGGACAGAGCAGCAGCTGAGAATGATAAAAAAAAAAGTTTGAAATTTTTTTCTGGCTTGCTCGCAATTGTGGTCCACAATAACAATTTTCCTCGTCTGCTGCTCGTCCTCGTTGTTGGGGGGAGGCTAGTGGTTGCTGTTTTTCCCGATGATGACGGTGGTGGTGGCCACTCTGGGCTATTATTATTGTTGTCATCTCGTGACAAAGGACAAAATGAACGGCAGCAGGATAGCGAAAAAACGAGTTCGGTGGGCAAAACTTTTCCAGCCCTGATTCTATCTTTTTTCTCTCTGCGTTCAATCCATTCCCGCATTCGTTAGTTTGAGCTGGTGAGATTTGCCAGCAAATTTAAAAATGCCCGACAGGACGGACGATAAAGTTTTGCGCGCCATTTTTATTTTCGCTTCTTCCAGAGAGGGACACAAACGGCCAACTTCCACACTCGGGCCGGGACATCATCCCGTCATCGTTACGGTCCAGGCGCTTCCCGATATTTTACAGCGTCAATTGCGAGCGAAAAAAAAACAAACTTTTTCTATGCCCCGAGCTAAAACTTTTGTATCACATTTAGTATGCCGCGGTGTGTGTGTGTATGTGTGTGTGAGATGATCACACGATGATGATGATAGGCAATAAATGTAAATTGCTGATAAGAAGGATAGGACAGAGGAAAAACCTCACTGTTTCGTGCCTCGCCGGAAGCAGCTCATTTGAATGCTGTAACGGTGGTGAAATTTCCCTCCCTGCCTTTGAGCACACAAACACTTTCATACGACGTGATTGGATGGGGGGAAAAGTTTAGCTTGTATGAAAATTAACTTCAATTCAATTTTCAGTAAGTAGGGTTTGCTTCAGATGAGTTGAAGAGACTCTTATCAGAATTAGGAGGAACTGTTATGCTTGATTTCAATAATTGTTATCTTCGAAAACTTAAAAAGGGAGAAAAGCTAGTAAAAATTTCCATGAATAATTTTTTAAAAGGATTGAGATCCCTACCTCATATTGAAAATGAAATAAAATTTCAAAAATTACAGTTTAAATTTTTGTTCAAATAAAATGTATCACGTCAAAATATTTTTTGAACATTTTTAACAGTTAGGTACTTTTTGAGAAATTTGAAAATAAATTCGAGAAGGTAGATTTTTGGAGAAATTATTTTTGATCAAAAATTTACTTCAACTTTAGACAGCTAACGTCAGGGATGCTACATGGATTTATGAAAAGTCTTTGAAAAAGACTATGTATGTATGTGTTTTTTTTTTTTTTTTTCTTAATTTCAAATATATTTATTTACAGAAATGAAAATCCATCAGAAATCGCATTTTATTCAAAACGAAATAAGATGCGATTGATATTTAAACAAAGTATGAATTTAATGAAGTTTCTAAAAAATCTGTGCTGCTAAAAAAATGTCTGGCACAAGCATAAATGTCTGTCAAACACAAACATTTTTGTGCATCTGGAATCATTGGCTACCGTCATCAGGGATGGCATTCTGGGGGGTGAGATTGGGACAAACAAAATTTTTTTTCTGAAATCGTGATATTTTTCAAAAAAAAAAAATAATTGAGATGTCCCCTACACAACCCTCTAAAGCATGAGCATGAGCATGAGCATGAGAGACCACCCATGGTTGTCCTTCTCCGTTGCTGAACAGGACCGTAATAACCTATCAGAACAACCGATCCTACGCCCCAACGTTCTGGTGATGTTTCTCTTATCAACAGCATGCATGAATGCGATGAAAAGATAAAACATCAAGATCATCAAAACTAGAACTGCTGCAGATAGGTCACAGTCGTTGGCCACCAACGGCGCCCGCCATGTCAGTTTGTAGATCTCGAGGAATGGGACGGGAATGTTAGTTAGCACAGGCTGCTACCAAGGGTGGGTTCTATACGATATCCACACCCCCGCGTGTGCCGGAAAACTACTTCTACTTGGGATTTTGTTAGTAGGGAAGGGTGATGGTCAGGATTCATCATAGAAGATGATGATGTGACCCAAATAATCGATAAGTTTTGTTTAATGGGGTGATGTATTATTCCCAAGGCAAGCAATCGGATGCTGCTGTTGAGACTATTCCCGTTTATTTGTGATTTATTTACGATCAGATGGATTATCTTAGACAGCCGGCTGTGGAAAGATAAAACCACAAAGAATGTATTTAACATGTAAGATATTAAACTTCTCGTAAAGTGTTTTGTTCGAGTGGATTATAGACGATTTCAAGTTTTGAATAGTTATAAGAATAGCGACCGATTACTGATGAGTTACGAAGCTACAAGAAGGGCTTGGCAATCGCGTAGGTGAAATACTAGTTATCGTGCTCTCCGGGCTATAATGCTGAGAGTTTTTTCACGCGTTTTACGGGAAACGAATTTTAAATTTATACCTCGCAAGCGTATAGCGCACCTACAAAACACATATTTTCAAATCGTAGAAATAATACTAGGAAAAACGGCTATATCATTTATAAAACACGGCGACGAACGCGCATAACAAAACTGACCCGACGCGTGGCTCGGACTTAACTATCGGACTAAATTTGTTTATTTATGGACATTAATATAAAAATCGACTACACGACTACCGAAAAACGCTACCCGATCGTATTTATATCAGCAGTAAGCTTGCCCTGAAACCAAATATTTCATTAGTAATTTTCATACTCTTTCATTCATTCATGCACTCAGCCAATCACACAAAAAAACTAATTAATTTGAATTGCTGATTTAGATACTTAAAATGTTCAGTGGAGAATTTGCCTAACGTTACGTAATTTTGATGTATTTAAATTATGTTTTAAACGAGAATCATGTTATTTATAACAAAGATAAGACCTACGTAGATTAACATGCTGCTGTTAAGAGCACTTATGTTTATTTATTTTTTTTATGTTTTATATTATTTGAAATGGTTAATCTTAGGCAGCCGGCTGCGGAAAGATAGGTCCAAAATTTAATGACTTTAGGTTATTTTTATTATTTTCCTGTTTTTCCACATAATTTATATATTTTTGATTTCGGAAAAAGAAAGTATCGATCACAAAATTCGAAAGAATCGATCACAAAATAGCAAAAACCCGAAACAAATTGAAATCAATGCTACTTATTGGAAAAATATTTCACACCGTACAGAAAACCACGCGCGATTTAATGTGAATAACTACAAACATTAGCCTTCTTTAATACAAAAATTTATGTTTAATTCTAAAAAGTCTACAGAAGGTTTGTATTTGCTCCATATGGCAACACTTCTGTGGAGCGTTTACGATCCACATGATCCACAAATGTCAAACTCCCAATCTCACTCACACACTCGTAAAGCAATCAACATGAAACGAACTCACCAAATTCAGCTTCAGTTGATTCTGGTGAGATGCTGGCCTTCTCGTTGGCCTCGGCATCGGGCAATAAGCAAGACACCGAATCCAGTCCCCCGGTCGTCCAGTGACAATAAAAACAAAAACCTCCACCGCACAACTCCGAGCCCAAACATTCACTTGAAAGCTCTGATCCACGAGGACCTACGCACACGCACAAAGGTCATCTTTTAGCCAAAACTTTGAGCACGGGTCAAACACACCGAAGCGACATTATTTTTTGATGTCCCCTACACAACCCTCTAAACAGAATTAAGTTAAATCGAGAAATCGTGAAAAATTGCTAAATGCGTAAACAAATATAATTGACATTATTTCACCCTAGTTTTTTTTTTAGTTCTGAATTCAGGGTTTAAAAATAGTGAATTGAAATGAAAATGTAATCACGATATGTAAAATGCTTCTACTAACAACACAAAGAAAACATTTTTTTGATTGAAACAATCTGAATCAAGATTTGCATGTTTATCTAAAACAAAGATGGCCGCCAAATGGCCGATCGGAAATGATGCCTTTCAGAGCCTTAACTGAACAAAAACGAACAAAGAGGCAAAGCAAAACAAATACAGTTTTCACTCGACTAATATTTTACAACCGCGAGTCTTCACAGCAAACCAAGCAATCAAATGACAAAAATGACAAAAATGACAAAAATGACAAAAAGGACAAAAATGACAAAAATGACAAAAATGAAAAAAATAACAAAAATAACAAAAATAACAAAAATGACAAAAATGACAAAAATGAAAAAAATGAAAAAAAAATAACAAAAATAACAAAAATAACAAAAATGACAAAAATGACAAAAATGACAAAAATGACAAAAATGACAAAAATGACAAAAATGACAAAAATGACAAAAATGACAAAAATGACAAAAATGACAAAAATGAAATGACAAAAATTACAAAATTACAAAATTACAAAAATTACAAAATTACAAAATTACAAAATTACAAAATTACAAAAATTACAAAATTACAAAATTACAAAATTACAAAAATTACAAAAATTACAAAATTACAAAAATTACAAAATTACAAAATTACAAAAATTACAAAATTACAAAAATTACAAAATTACAAAAATTACAAAATTACAAAAATTACAAAATTACAAAAATTACAAAATTACAAAAATTACAAAATTACAAAATTACAAAATTACAAAATTACAAAATTACAAAAATTACAAAATTACAAAATTACAAAATTACAAAATTACAAAATTACAAAATTACAAAAATTACAAAATTACAAAATTACAAAATTACAAAATTACAAAAATTACAAAATTACAAAAATTACAAAATTACAAAAATTACAAAATTACAAAATTACAAAAATTACAAAAATTACAAAAATTACAAAATTACAAAAATTACAAAATTACAAAATTACAAAATTACAAAATTACAAAAATACAAAAATTACAAAAATTACAAAATTACAAAAATTACAAAATTACAAAAATTACAAAATTACAAAATTACAAAATTACAAAATTACAAAAATTACAAAATTACAAAATTACAAAAATTACAAAATTACAAAATTACAAAATTACAAAATTACAAAATTACAAAATTACAAAAATTACAAAAATACAAAATTACAAAAATTACAAAAATTACAAAAATTACAAAAATTACAAAAATTACAAAAATTACAAAAATTACAAAAATTACAAAAATTACAAAAATTACAAAAATTACAAAAATTACAAAAATTACAAAAATTACAAAAATTACAAAAATTACAATAATTACAAAAATTACAAAAATTACAAAAATTACAAAAATGACAAAAATTACAAAAATTACAAAAATTACAAAAATTACAAAAATTACAAAAATTACAAAAATTACAAAAATGACAAAAAGACAAAAATGACAAAAATGACAAAAATGACAAAAATGACAAAAATGACAAAAATGACAAAAATGACAAAAATGACAAAAATGACAAAAATGACAAAAATTACAAAAATTACAAAAATTACAAAAATTACAAAAATTACAAAAATTACAAAAATTACAAAAATTACAAAAATTACAAAAATTACAAAAATTACAAAAATTACAAAAATTACAAAAATTACAAAAATTACAAAAATGTTAAAAATGACAAATATGACAAAAATGACAACAATGACAAAAATGACAAAAATGACAAAAATGACAAAAATGACAAAAAAGACAAAAATGACAAAAATGACAAAAATTACAAAAATTACAAAAATTACAAAAAAAAACAAAAATTACAAAAATTACAAAAATTACAAAAGTCACAAAAATTACAAAAATTACAAAAATTACAAAAATTACAAAAATTACAAAAATTACAAAAATTACAAAAATTACAAAAATTACAAAAATTACAAAAATTACAAAAATTACAAAAATTACAAAAATTACAAAAATTACAAAAATTACAAAAATTACAAAAAAATACAAAAATGATAAAAAATTTTGAAGACAGGTTTTGAAAAAGTTTCTTTTGCGTTTCTTTTTGTTTCGTTGTCCGTGTCTGTCGCGGGTGACCATGAACGGCCATGATCAACGACGACCAACTCTTTCAAAACTTTTTTTCGTAAGATCGCGATAACTCGTGATGTTTATAAGCAACCCCCTTATGTCTATATATCAAAAATTGTAATTGTCTGCTCTACAACTTTGTAGAACATTGTTGCACTCTAACAAATAACCCTGCAAAATTAGAAAAAAAACGAAATTTTAAAATGAAAAATTTTGTTCTAAGTGAAAAAATTACCCTTCTGGGTCAATGAAGATTTGAAAAGTTCATTAAATTTCCCATAAAATGACATGTTCCAAATTTTTTTACAGTCGAGTAACGAAAAATGGGAGAATTTTTAAAACTTTTTTAGTGTTTTTTTCGATTAAATATACGTTTTTTCGGAATTCTGAGTACGCCATCAAATCGAGCGTCTAATTTTACTTAAAAGTCCCTGTGACACCAAATTTCTATCTCATCACCGTTTCAGACCGCAAATTAGTGAAAAACACCTCTTTTTTCGCATGTTCAAAAATGGAAGGGGTCGTACCGCCCCTCCGTCACGAGATATCAAAAAACGGACCTCAGATTCGTGATCTGGGACAAGTCTCACGCAAATCGAAGAAGGGTCGGGGCAACTGCTGTGTGAGTTGGCGTAATATTGAACGAATTTGATGCGAAGGCTCATTAATTTTTTGAAAAATGTTTTATTTTGAGGTGATGCAGTTATGTTTAACAATCAATTCAAGATTTGAAATTTCTTGTAAAAAAAATGACGTCAAATACTTCAACAATAAACTTCAAATCAATCCTCTCGACATCCACTTGAGCGTTCGTTTCCTGAATATGGCAGTTAGTCAAATTGCGAAAAGAAAAATTGAATTCCAAATACCCGCACCAGATAAGAACTCTTCGCACACCTCCGACAATAAACGCCACAAGAAGCGTTAAAAAAATATTCTTCCATCAATATCATCAGAGCAGATATCAGACTCTGATTGACGCGCGAAGGAAAAATATTATCGCTGAATTTGAGCTTCTCAGGAAAAAAAAACGAAAAGTGAGAATCGTTTGACGTTCAGGCGCGTGACGCCACGTTTGCGAAGCGAGTGTCAAAATCATGACGTCGCACGTGGCCCACACGACCAACACGGGCCTATCCCCGGGGGTTGTTCGGAAAGCTGCTTAAATTTGAAATTTCATCAGTGGGTTTCGGGTTGGGAAACTTTAAACGTGGAAGATGTGTTATCTGTACGATAAACTTTTAGCTCGGAGGGATTCTCGGGAAAAGGGCTCAATATCGGAATCAAATCACGCCCAACCCGTAAACATTTACACAACAGTCGGAATGGTTTGCACAATTCTTGGTCGGGTGGTTTGCTTGTTCTGCCTGTTCTGCTTACTGATGAGGATGGGTGCGCCTGTGGTCAGTTGCTCTGGACTAATCTAAGATCTCCCGATTGCGCTCATGCTGTACTATCTGCGCCCCTAGATGATGATTATAATTGTTATTACTTGCACTCTCGTAACATGAGTAAGGACGGCAAGTACATCTTTGTTCTGGTCCTAGGTTTTATGGGGATCTCCCCGCAGAGATGCCATCCAGGACTTGAGGGGTTCAGCTGATGTATCGCTCACATTTCGTAAACAAGTGAAATTTCAAACTACACCAGAGAAATAGTGGCAAATGAAGATGACATTCCCTTCCGTTCCGCTGTACCCTTGAATGCCGGTGCCAGTTACGGGCTTCCATCCAGAGCTGGAAATATCTCCATCAGGGCAAGGAGATCCATCTTCGCAACAACGGACCGAGGAAACCCTTCCACATAGCAGGAACGGTGAAGTTTCCCCCGAAAGGTAATAGAATAATATCGTATTACTATTATCTGCTTGTACTTGAGCCCGTATATACGGTGTTATGAATACTTATCCGACAGAGGCTCCAAAGGGAGGAAATGCGAAAGCTTCTTCTCGAGTGCCATCACATCCGGTGACAGTTCCAGTCGGGTAGAGAGTGGCTAGACCAGATAGTTAGTTGTAACATCCATTGTTGGAAAGTTGGAGCGGTGATGAAGATGTTTGTGCCCTTGGGGACTCTCGGTGTGATCCTGTTTGGAAACTTTGTTCGGTGGCCTCGGTTTAACTTGTGGGTAAATGTTTGTGATAAACTTGCAAAACAAACGTATAAAAGCTCTGGAGCTGGATCTCCCAATTAAACTGCACCGTTTGATTGATAGCACAACTCGACATTTTTGAGATTGATGTCAGTTAACCATTTATGCTCAAAATTGACAAATTTATTCATTGGAAGACAGTGCACTTCAAATCAATTCTGTAGTACCTCTATTCACACCGTCAATTTATTTGAAAAAAAAATATAAGAACAAAATCAAACTTATACTATAACAGTGCCAAAATGAATATGCATTGCATTGAAAATGATAAATTTTTAACCATCGTTTTTAGATTTTGACATCGTTAGCTTTTTATCACAGCTCTTTGTTATTCAATAGATTCTTCCCAAAAACAAGACGTCCCCTCTCCACAAAAAGCACATGAGATTTTCTATGTCAGGAAACCACACTCTGTGAAAGTATTCCATTTGTTGGTCCATTTTTCCTCCCACTCTCCTCCAAATCGCCCTACCCTTCCACTTGTTCATGCTCCTGAAAGTCATAAAATCTGGAAAATCTCAAGACCACTTTTGATGGATAGTCACTCGATGGCTCGGACTATTTTGAGGTGATTTTTTTTTTGTTCTTCCACTCAAAGTCCCAACAGTTCCCAGTTCCGGAGCGGGTCCACTAAAAACCATCAGCACACAGGAAGTGATTTTCTGTACAGCAGCAGCACACTTTGGAAGATGGCAGCGAAAGTGCAGAACATCCGGCGGGGTCGGTCCTTAATGTGAGAGCTGCTGCTCCGGGAGGGGAAACGAAAAACGAGAGCACTTGGGCGTTTCTTTTTTTGGCTCGAGTGGGTGGAAATTTTGACTTTTGATAAAGTTTAAATTAAGCAGAGAGAATTTGAGTGACACTTCATGGAACAGCGATAAGGGTGCTTGCGAAAGATTTTTGATTTTTAAGGGCTCTTGGATACTTCCAATAAGAGTCTTCAGAGATTGATCTTGTTTAAAAAGTATATTTTTTGAATGACTCACACTTGTGATAAAATCTCTTTGATAACATCTACAATTCGAAAAAAGACCATCACAAGTTGAAGCAACGATTGATCTTTAAAAACACAAATGAAAAACTCTACAACCATCAATCACCACCCACAATCGAAGAATTTCAATAAACTTGTCACTGTTTCACCTAAACAATCAACACATCACTTGTGTTTTGCGCTGTAACAGCAGCAAACACTCAGTCAGTCACTCCCGACCCAGCCTGTCGCGGATATTGTAAGTGCACAACGACACTGTAAAAAATCTCTTTTGCGTTAATGGTTTGCTTAAGAAAACATATCTGCCAAAATTTATTAAATTTTGTTCATTTATCCTCACAATTATTTTTAAAATTGTTTTTTTTTAACTCCACTTATATCCTTTTTCGCGAAAACCCCGTATCACCTTGCCCACCCCCTCCTGCTGACTGACTGGCGCTGGCACGTGCAACAATTTCATCAATTCACCGCTTTCCGGCGATCCCACTGGAAGGTACAGAACAATTTTATCCCGGTCGTCGTCGTTTCTCGTGGCTGACACGCGCGCGCTTTCCGATGAAGCTGCTCGTTTTACTGCCAACATTGCTGCATTTTTCACCGTATTGTGGAGAATTTCCGCTCCCCGCCGCTGAATGCACTCTTTTGGAGGTGGACACGGTGGTAACGCTGGCTGGGGCAAAGTTGGAGTTGGTAAAACTTTGAAATTTAAACTCAATTTGACATAAACTTTGAAAAATATTAGCAACGGCCAAAATATTAAAAAAGATGCTTGATTTTTGTTTTTACAAACATGTATGTGAATGGGTATGTAAATGTATGAAATTCTGTATCTTGAAAAAGGATTTTCTGATCTAGGACTTTTCGGATAAAATAGGCGCACATTTTTTTTTTTCAATTTACAAGTTTAAAAAATTGAAACCTTGGTCAAATGTTCTTAAAGCTTAACTTTTTGAAAAGATCTCAAAATGGATGATTATCCTCATTTCATGTTTCAGATCAAATTATAATTTTATTAATTTTTTTTTTCGAGAAGATCCGAAAATTTCTCAACAGCTTCATTTTTTCACATTGAAAATCGGACCAATAGTGTCCGAGATATTGTTCGTTTACAATTACAGGCTTATTAAGTGACACTTAGGGAAATTTATTTTAAAGCATTATTTATGAGGCTGTATTTCAGAAACCAATTGTCCGAATATCAAAATTCCACAGAGGAAATTATTGAAAAAAAAAATTCTCAGCTTCTAAAAACACCATTTTCAAAAAAAAAATCAGGAATTATTTTTGATACTAAAAGGGCAAAAAATAAATATTTCTAAAAGTACCTACTTTGACTTTAAAATAGTACACCTTATCAAAACAAATTGCAAAGTAATTTTCAATTGCAGATTCTATGTAACCTTAAAAAAAATATGTTCAATTTTTGCTCAAATTTTTTATATTTCCAAATTGACAATTTTTCCTATATTTCAAATATCCTAAATCAAATTTTCAACATAACGCATTATGGATCCAAAAATTGTATTTTTCTAGTCTCCAAAGTGGTAGATATTGCTTTGGATTTCTCAAATTGTTATTAATAATTATTTTGTTCTTACAATGTCGACTTTTCGACAAAAATAAAATATTGCGCAAAACCACATGGCATCAAATGAGCTTTCCAATGTTAAAAATAAACATTAACACTTTTATGATATTACATTTTGATTTACAATTGGACCAATGGTTGCTGAGATATAAACCCCGAAAGAAAAATAAACAAATAAAATAGCGTCATTTTTTAAGTACAATTTATCAACACAAAAAAATGTATATGAAAGCTTGATTTTTTTTTTCAATTTTTTAAATAATCCCATACATATGAAATGTTACACCTTAAAGTGAGAGGGATGTTAGTAAACAATATATTTAAATATTATTTAAATATATGATTCTCATATTTCCTGGAAATTTTGAGATCTTTTTTGCAAAAGATTTTGAAAAATGAGGAAAAAAAGATTTCTAAAAGAAATTCTAAATTTTCAAGTAATAGACAAAGATGAGTAAAATTTCCCAGAATTTGAGATCAATACTGCCAAGACCAATATTGCCAGAAATAAACCATAGTTAGCAAACTACAGGTTTTTTAACCTCCTTAATACCTCTATCACAGATTTTTTCCTTATTTGCTACAATTTCAACATTTCAACAGATGGGATTTTCTAAATATCGTATAAAAATGATATTCAAATGATTAACTTCCATTATGAATTACGCACAAAAATCTAAATTTATAATCACCATGTTGAGATTTGAAAGGAGAGAGAAAAAATATGATTAGGAAAAGTAAATAAGTAATTGAAGTTCATCATTTTTTTTATTTCTTTGTATCACTTTTCCTTATAAAACTTTCCAAAAAAAACAAAAAAAAAATCGCACAAAATGCTTTTTAGCGCAAAAACACCTTTATCAAAAAGAAAATTTAAAAAATAGGGAAAGAAAATGTAAAATCTATTCTTTTGTTTATACTTCAAAATTAAATTATCAGCCAGAGCTGAACAGTAAGACCTATATCAGCAAACATTATTCAAATTATGACCAATTTCCTCACCCATCCTCCCACAGTGAAAACGCTGCGATGCGCTTGTTTGCTTTGGTGCATTCCGCGCGAAACCCTTTTTCCTCCCCGCTACAACAATCCGTTCATAAAGTTGACGCTCTGGAAGGTGAGAGCTTTGGGGTTGGCCAGGTGGGGTTGGTTCATACATTCACCTGTCACTTTACTTGATGGGCACTATCCATTACCAGGGTAGGGGTGGAGTGGGTCGGGAATGTGGCCCAACTGGTCACTGGAGTTACTGTTATACGCGCTTGCAAAAAGGAAACAAGTTGTTGGGATGAGGGAACTTCCGGTGCGGTACTGACTGGACGGTTCCAAAACAGCACCTCGTAGAACGAAAAGAATACACCAATTTGAAAATTGTAGTTTCCACGATTCCAATGCTGCAAACATTACAATCGTGATTGCTTTACCTTCAAAAAAAAACATTGAATTCCTTACAGGTGATAAAACTGCTAAGCCGTAAATCTAATGCTTACAAATTATCCGACAGTAATCCAACGCAAAACATTTCCAATACCAAACTTTTCCAATTAAAACCATCGTCAACGGTTATTTTTCTCGACTCGACCGCCCGAATCTTCCCCGTAACTCATAATTTCCCCCATTCTACACGCTAATCATCCTGTTTTCCCACCACCCACCGCACTCAAATCGCACCACGGCCAAATTCCACGTGGGAAGACGGCAGCCTCGGACTCGGAAAAGCACTCTGAGTTTTACGACTAAATATAAAACGATTTAGTTGTTAGAACGGTTGCTGCGGCTGGTTTCGGCATTCTTAGACCCGGTCCAAGGTATTAAAAATTCTTTGTACATCCCCCCCCCTTCCCTCTCACACCTCCGACATTCAAATTCCACCCTTCTCTCATTACGCGTTCCAGTTTAGGTTCAGAACAAGAAGAATCCAAATATGATTGTAATCCGGAAAATGAAATTCTCGGTCTCGCCCAACCTCCTAGTTTTGGTTGTAGGAAGAAAAAGGGGGGGGGGGGAAAAGCCCGAGTAGAACCATCCCACACACACCACTATAGACAGAAGTGCCATTTAACTAAATACACAAAACATAAATCAGGGAATTGCTTCTGGCTGACCGCCCTCTCAACTAGCGGCATTGCCCAACTTTTCCAAAAGGACGATGGACCAATGTGGGGGGGGGGGAGAAATTTCTGCAGCCCGGGAAATGCCATTCCAATCCCCCCTCCAAAAGCTGAGCCTCTACACCTTTAGTAGAGCGAAAATCTGGTGGAGGTGGGACGGGGAACCAGCGAGAACTTAATCTAATACTCTATTTTATTTCATATTTATGTGAACCGCATAGTTTTCGGTGTCTTGCTCCGGCCGGAGCCCTGGCCAAGGAAAACGGAATACGAGAAAAAAAACTTTGGCACATCTCTCCGGGACTCGGACGATGATTCTGCTTTCGCTGTTGTGTGCTGCTCGTCCGTCCGCCCTGCCAGAAAGGATCATTATAGATTTAATAAAGGCACACTGGATAAGTACGGGAGAAAATATTGATCTCACTTGGTTGGTTTCGGCGAAGCACGGGTTGAAGCTGGGATCGTGGGAGGAATTGAATTTTGTCTTTGATTTATTTTATAAATTGTATCATTTCTATTAAGAGAGTCTGGAGATGATTTTTTAAATTAAATACATCTTTATTGAACTTTATTATAATTATTACATTTATTTTCAATGTCAAGCGGTATGTCTAAATGTTATTTTTTCCGGGCAGACGGTAATAACAAAATTAATAATATTTCAATAACAAATGCTTTAAAAATAACAAAAAGTGTTATTGTTTTATCCTGAACTTCAACTTCAAGAAGAAGAAATAATAACAGTTTCTGATAAAATAACAAGATTTGGTATTGAAGTGATATTATATTGAAAATAACACGGTAATTAGAGGAAATGTTATACGTTTCAAAAACTCTCTTAATAACAAAATTTGTTATTCGTTTAGTAAACTGACTTAGAAATAAAATTACCATAAATCGCAGAAATGGAAAAGTTTCTAAGTGTCCATAACACAATCTGTTATTATTTTTACTTTTGTTAAATGAGCAATTCTCTACCAAAACCGGAAATGGATTTTATTTGTATTTTTTGATTTGGCTCAAACTTTGTGGGGGCCTTCCCTATGACCAAAGAAGCCATTTTGCATCATTAGTTTGTCCATATAAATTTCCATACAAATTTGGCAGCTGTTCATACAAAAATGGTACGTAAATATTCGAAAATCTGTAACTTTTGAAGAAATTTTTTGATCAATTTGGTGTCTTAGGCAAAGTTGTAGGTATTGTTAAGGACTATTTAGAAAAAATAGGTACACGGAAAAAAAAATTTCCCGATTTTTTTATTAACTTTTTTTTCACAAAAACTCAAATTCCCAAAATACGTATTTTTGATTTTCGAGATTTTTGATATGTTTTAGGGACAAAATCCGCAACTTTTGAGCTATAGAGAAACATGGTCAAAAATCTGCCGCCGAGTTATGATTTTTGAAAAACTGGTGATTTTGGAAAAAATCGAAATTTTATACATAAAATTTTTTTGACCTCATTTTTTAATGCAAAATTGAATTTGCAATCGAAAATTACTTTACAGATTTTTTGATAAAGGGCCCCGTTTTCAAGATACAGCCATCGAAAGTTTGATTTCAGCGAAATATTTGCAGTTTTTCGATTTTTAAAAATAGTGACCATGAGTGACCATTTCTGAAAATATTTTTTTTGAAAAGTTTAGAAAATTTGCTATAAAATTGTCTAAGAGACATCGAAGATTGGACCTCTGGTTGCTGAGATACAGCGGCTTAAAGAAAAAGAAACAAGAAAATTGAAATTTTAAGTCTCACCCAAATAACCCTCCATTTTCTAATGTCAATATCTCAGCAACTGATGGTCCGATTTTCAATGTTAAAACATGAATCATTCGTGAAATTTTCTGATCTTTTCGAAAAAAATATTTTGAAAATTTAAATGCTAGTCTTAAAGAGTATATTTATTTTTCAAAAAATCATATTTAGCCGGCATCATTCGATAAATATCAAATTTGCTTTGCAGAAAAGAGAATTGTTGAGACATTTTTACAAATTTAAATATTTGCAACCATTTTATTGAATCTCCCCAATTACTGTATACAATTTATTATTTATTTCTTAAATATATGTTCAATCCTTTTGCTATTCAAATCATTGGAATAATGCTTAATTTGTATTTTATCACAAGAAATTGGTACAAATGAATGATTTTTCTGAGTGCCATGAATTGTTCGTGCTCTTAAATACAGGTTGTTAATTTCTTTGGCAAATAAATCGTATTCTTCACAAGTTGAATAGCAAAAGTCTATTTTAGTAAGCTGTTTTTCGGTGCGCAGCTGTGCCCAGTCATATAATTCCTTAGCATTTTTTATAGGATGTTCATGTTCTTTGGCAAGACTGGCTCTTGTTGCCATACGTTTCAAAGTTCCTCCTATCGCATCACAAGGTCCTTTGCCATGAGATGTTGCGTAGAAATGCCATTCAACATCAATATTATATTTATTCTTAAATTGGCAAAGACTTGAGAAATTTTTTCCATTTTTATACTGAGATGCTGCTCCATCAGACATAAAATAAATTTTGTTAACAATCATCCGTTTTTCCGTGCGTATATAATTTATCAATTTTGAGATGAATAAATTAACTGATATAGAGTCATGATGTAAATCTTCCGAAATCATTACAAAACTAAAATGTTTAATTTCATCATCTTCCTTATAATATATGACAAATGGATGAATAGTGGCTTGTCGTTCATTCCAGTGATGGCTTTGCACTTCATCTTGAAGAACAAATTTAAAATTTTCAGAAAAATCTAATGTTACTGCAAATTGACCAGGCTTTAAATTAGTTTTACAATTTTTCCAAAAAAGTGATTGCTCTGTTTTTATATAATCATGAGGAATAAATTTTTCTAATTTATCAATTAAATACGGGATGAATTCATCTGATTGTTTCACAATATTTTCTATGTCACATCTATCTGTGGAAACCCACTGTTCAAAATTAATCTCAGTTATGCATTTATCCTCGAACTCATTTGATATTAGTTGATAACATGCGAATGAATCTTTACAATTGTCACAACGGCGTAAATAGCAATCTTTTGTTTCATTATTGCACCTCAAATTTTTAGTAAGTGTTTCTAAATCTAGCTGAAAGTTAAGCTTCTTCAAACTGTGGAAAATTAAATTAACATTCTCATGAATAGTGCACACGCAAACGTTATGGGTCCCTGCGCTAGTCAATAATTTACAATATTTTGGTCTTAATTTTGCAAAAGTGGAAAATCCTATCTCTGCCTCATTGTAGTCTTTTAAAAACTGATTGTAGGTTTCTCGAAGCGTGTACATCATTAACCTTTTTTGAACTGCCTGGCGCTTACCATCTATCTTTAAAGTAATACAATCTCTTTTTCCTGGCATAGCTCGGCTAATATCGTCACTCTCAAAAAACTGGGCAACAAGTTCTTTAGTTTCATCTTTTAATCCAATACTCACTCGTGAAGAATTTTGCGTGGCTAAAACACCTCTTTCGTCTGATATCTTTTTAGCTTGCGTTGCCATATGTTTTGTTGTGTTAAATGTATCGATGATTTTCTGAATAGTCCACGACTTGGGTAGAATTGTCAGTAACTGTAGTCTCTCGTGTTGCGTTGTACTTTGTGCTGAATACTTTTCCTTCAGTTGATCAATAATTTCGTCATAATGCTTCACTTTTTCCTCATTGCAA